>NC_137428.1:12177500-12577500 GCF_964374335.1 Astatotilapia calliptera
TTGGTTGGGAAATTTGTTTGTGAAGTTTCCATATTGTTACCCTGACTTTCTCCCAAGTCTGAAGATCTGTATACTTACAGGTTTTTTTGTTTGTTTGTTTTTTACAACCGTAATGCATTTTACTGGTATACATTTCATTTCTTTAGAGATATTTAACCACCATTAGATAACATCTCTGGAGTAGGTTGCACTCACAGGGATAATTTTCTATGGAAGAGAAGTCATATGATCTGTGGAACACCCATTTGTGATTGGTCAGATGCTTCCCACACCACCCCTTTCACCCTTGAGTTGATAACAACCCTCAACAACATATGACCACTTATCCTTGTCACCAATTTTCCACCCCAATAATTGAAAGATATCCTGGGTATGTTGAACTTACTTTAGATCCCAGGTTTCATAAGCCCGTACCAACAACATAACATCGTTTTGTTTCCCTAATCGTACTAATTGTACAAATGTCCCTATCCAAGAACCTATCCAAATCTACAGCTTTAAAAGTAGCTATGCACAGACATGCCCACAATTACTGAAAGAGAAAAGGAATAAGAAAGGCTTGTTGATGAACCAAACAGTGCAAAGTCAATCAGGGAAATGCATACAGAGGCGACCACTCAAAAGGGACCGAGAAGAAAAAGCTGTCAGGAAACCCAGAGATGGACTCATTGTCGTATTGGAGCTCATCTCCAGACGAATCCTCAGACAGAAAGACTGTGTAGTGACGAGTAGGACGGACAGGGCTACAGTGACAAGAGGAAAGACAACAGAAAATACACAGTTCATTACACAGGGGGCAGAAAGCAAGAGGCACATTAAGAAGAGAAATTAGAAGAATTAGAAGTTTTCTAGTTGATTATTGATTTGAATGGGCAAAGAGTTTGTTGAAAAAGAAAATAATCCAAATTTTTGGCACTCCTTCAAGTAAATCCTTAATTTTTTCTCATTTCCAATGATGCAAATCTTGTTCCTGTAATGGTGCACACAGCTTCTGTCCTATTGCTCCATCTTTATGATGTCAAAAAGGGGGGATGTACTTATATAGGCATCACAGAAGTCCCTTCCACCTAATGTTCAAAATATCTGTTTACACAGTGTAGCCAATCAGAAGAAAGGTGGTTTAAAACAGTTTATTTCAGACATAGGGGCTAAAGGGCTGCACCAACGCCCATCACAAAATGTATTGATTTGTCTGAATTGTGAGTGATGCACCAAGAGGCAATTGAAGGGAGTCTGATTTGTGTCTAACTCAGTACAGCAGTACAGAACAACTGTTTCACCATCATCAATATCTTTCAGTGGTACCAAACAAACATTCCAATTATACTCTTAGTCGAGTCGCTTTTGACCAGGATATGTTGTTCAATGCGCCATGTTAGACAAATATGTAGGACTGCTTTCTTCAATTTGTGTAATCTCTCTAAAATTAGAAATATCCTGTTAACTTAAAGACCTCATGGTACCCTATTATCCCAATAGAGCACTTCGTTCTCAGGCTGAAGGTTTACCTGTGGCTCTTAGGATATTTAAAAGTAGAATGGGAGGGAGAGCCTTCCGGTTGCAGGTCCTTCTTCTGTGGAACCAGCTCCCAGCTTGGATTAGGGACATAGACACTCTCTACTTTTAACATTAGATTTAAGACTTTTCTGTTTTGACAAAGCTTATAGTTAGGGTTGGATCAGGAGGCCTTGAACCCACCCTTAGTTATGAGTTATTATTAATGTCTGGCTCTCTTTCACAGCATGTCTTTTGTCTCGTCTATCTCCATTTACCCCCACCGGTCGTGGCAGGTGGATGCTGAGATTATATTATCAGTTTATATGTGGATTATATATGGAGACCCATTTTAATATGATGAACTTAGAAGTGTCCAGGTATGTTGATTGTAGATATTAACAAGGTTAAAGAAACCCCCATGTTTTTTGAATCCTTTAGGCCCACAATTTATCCACTGCCTTTTCCAACAAAGGAACATTAACCTTATCTCTTGACTGAACAAACTCAAAAACAGTGGAATTTGCTGTTTATAAATAAAGTATGCTTACTGGTCAATGCTGCTTTCCAGACTCAGATTGCTGCTTGGTCTTTTCAACAGCACTGGTGGCCGAGCCTGTGGACATGACGAAATAGGAGAGAAAGGAGAAATTTTAATGTCAGAAATACAAATAATGTACCACTATCTAAAGAAAGATAGATATAGATTGTTATACATATATTGTGTATATATACAGTGGCTTGCAAAAGTATTTGGCCCCCTTGAACTTTTCCACATTTTGTCACATTACAGCCACAAACATGAATCAATTTTATTGGAATTCCACCTGAAAGACCAATACAAAGTAGTGTACATGAGAAGTGTAACGAAAATCCTACATGATTCCAAACATTTTTTACAAATAAATAACTGAAAAGTGGAGTGTGCGTAACTACTCAGCCCCCTGAGTAAATACTTTGTAGAACCACCTTTTGCTGCAATTACAGCTGCCAGTCTTTTAGGGTCTGTCTCTACCAGCTTTGCACATCTAGAGACTGAAATATTTGCCCATTCTTCTTTGCAAAACAGCTCCAGCTCAGTCAGATTAGATGGACAGCATTTGTGAACAGCAGTTTTCAGATCTTGCCACAGATTCTCGATTGGATTTAGATCTGGACTTTGACTGGGCCGTTCTAACACATGGATATGTTTTGTTTTAAACCGTTCCATTGTTGCCCTGGCTTTATGTTTAGGGTCGTTGTCCTACTGGAAGGTGAACCTACGCCCCAGTCTCAAGTCTTTTGCAGACTCCAAGAGGTTTTCTTCCAAGATTGCCCTGTATTTGGCTCCATCTATTTTCCCCATCAACTCTGACCAGCTTCCCTGTCCCTGCTGAAGAGAAGCACCCCCAGAGCATGATGCTGCCACACCATATTTGACAGTGGTGTGTTCAGAGTGATGTGCAGTGTTAGTTTTCCGCCACACATAGCGTTTTGCATTTTGGTCTCATCTGACCAGAGCACCTTCATCCACATGTTTGCTGTGTCCCCCACATGGCTTGTGGCAAACTGCAAACGGGACTTCTTATGGTTTTCTGTTAACAATGGCTTTCTTCTTGCCACTCTTCCATAAAGGCCAACTTTGTGCAGTGCACGACTAATAGTTGTCCTATGGACAGATTCCCCCACCTGAGCTGTAGATCTCTGCAGCTCGTCCAGAGTCACCATGGGCCTCTTGGCTGCATTTCTGATCAGCGCTCTCCTTGTTCGGCCTGTGAGTTTAGGTGGACGGCCTTGTCTTGGTAGGTTTACAGTTGTGCCATACTCCTTCCATTTCTGAATGATCGCTTGAACAGTGCTCCGTGGGATGTTCAAGGCTTGGGAAATCTTTTTGTAGCCTAAGCCTGCTTTAAATTTCTCAATACCTTTATCCCTGACCTGTCTGGTGTCTAAATCCAATCGAGAATCTGTGGCAAGATCTGAAAACTGCTGTTCACAAACGCTGTCCATCTAATCTGACTGAGCTGGAGCTGATTTGCAAAGAAGAATGGGCAAGAATTTCAGTCGCTAGATGTGCAAAGCTGGTAGAGACAGACCCTAAAAGATTGGCAGCTGTAATTGCAGCAAAAGGTGGTTCTACAAAGTATTGACTCAGGGGGCTGAGTAAATACACACACTCCACTTTTCAGTTATTTATTTGTAAAAAATGTTTGGAATTATGTATGATTTTCGTTCCACTTCTCACGTGTACACCACTTTGTATTTGTCTTTCACGTGGAATTCCAATTAAAATTGATTCATGTTTGTGGCTGTAATGTGACAAAATGTGGAAAAGTTCAAGGGGGCCGAATACTTTTGCAAGCCACTGTGTATGTGTGTATATATATATATATGTATGTATGTGTGTGCATATATACAGTGGTCCCTCGCTATAACGCGGTTCACCTTTCGCGGCCTCGCTGTTTCGCGGAACAACTCTTTCCAATAGCTTTAGCTCATAGCTCATTATCTTTTCCACTCTATAGTTACTACAGCTCCGCCCATTACCTTTGTTCTGTTTTATGTCATGTTTTCCAGTCACTGTGTATTTATATACCACTCTGTATTTAATATTAGTTACTATTAATCTCTGGCTATCTTCCACAATGTGTCCTTGTCCTACCTTTCTCCCTTTACATTTTTTCCTCACTGACCAAAGTTCTTGCTCACAGGGGGGTCATCTGATTATTGGGATTTTCTGTTTTTTCTCTGTATTATTGTAGGGTCTTTAACGTACAATGTAAAGCACCTTAAGGCAACTGCTGTTGTGATTTTGCCCTATATAAATAAAACTGAAACTGAACTGAATTCTTGAAAACTGGGACCAGTACACTTCTTCTCTGCTCTTCAGACTTCCTTTCACTTTGAGTTAATCAATCTGGTTAGTCCATTGCCCTCTCTTCTATACAACTCCATACTTCACAGGACTTTTTTTTCCTGTGCCCAAGTGCTTTCAAACATTCACATACAGACTCAGACTAATGGATCCATCAGAGGCAATCCTTAGTAGATCCCTGATTCCATCATTCAAACAACCTTCCAATTTGTAAATGAACCACTTTGCCACCCATAAGCTGTTTCTTAGATATTTGCAATGAATAGCTGTACAGGTGTACCTAATAATACAGCCCATGATTGTATATAGTTTAAAAAAATAATTACACACGTCAGCTTATCTACTCTGGAACGTAAATATATAGATAGTGCTTTGCGAGCACATTTTAATCTTTTTTTTCCAAATTTAAATAATTACAATATACAATATCAGTCTCATATTTTTGTACTGGGAGATGCAATCAAACATAATGCTACAAACAGAATAATGCTATTTTAATTAACACACCACATTTAAATCCCCCTTTGACATAGCATTTCAGGTGTGCTATGACATAAGTGTTTCATATGAAACGTTTTTAGCGTTTTTACATTGTCACATCCTTTTTGCCCACCTGTCCCAAGTGCATAGTGACTGGCCGACTGTCTTCCCAGTTTTGCAGTGACCTGTTGCTTCTAGCTGCACCAGTGGAGGTGGAAAATCCTGCTGTGCTGTCATCATCAGTCACTGCTGACCCCTCAGTGGAGAGTCCATTCTCTGCTTGCTCCTACAGTGGTGGGGGGGGGACACAGGAAAAAGAAAAGTTAACAAAGGTGAAAGTAGTGATGGCAGAGAAGGAAAAGAAGGACAGAGGCTGCATGCTGTGGCTGGAAGGCCATACGGTCAAAAATGACAGATTAGGGAAGCCATCATTATAATTCATGATTAAAACTCCCAAATGATTCAGAGCAGGAAAACAAATCAATACCTTTTGCTTCAACCGACTCTTGACTTCTCTGATCCTCATTTTTGCATGGTCCTTGGCCTGTTGAGCACATAAGCACACATAGGTCATTGCCATTGTGAATGTATTTACATCTTCTTATGATTCTTACATTTCAAAGGAAAGTTGAGGCAAGTCTCATCTACACAGTGAAACTACGTAAATAAGAATAAAGGTGCAGAGTATCACCCACGTCGACACCTCATGCTCACAGATCCTTTATACTTTTCAGAGGAGCTCTGTTAATTAAACCTTGAAACAATATAGCTTTGTAACACACAAGGTTTGTTGCTGATATGGTTGATCACCATGTTAGCTCATATTGTAACACAGGGGATTAATATTAACAGCTGATACATGGAAGAAATTTCAAAAGTCACTAAAGTGCTCACAAATTTATAAACTGTCTTCATAGCTGGGTTTGCTTTGGTCTTCACTGTGTTGAAGATGGCTCCACCACCTTTCTGCAAAACAAACAAAATTGTTATATATTTATATATATTACGATTAATTTTTAGTTGAACCAGTATCATCAAAGTTCTCAAACTCCAATCAAAATCCTTAAAACCAGTTGAAACATTAAATTAACATTAGCCCATCAAAGTTTCTGTCTCAAAAAGGAGAGGCGGGTGTCTACTAATCTGAAGGTCAATGGTTCAATCCCAGGCACCTGTGGTCTGCATGTTGAAGTATCCTTGGGCAAGATATCAAAAAATCAGATTCCCCTGATGCACACTTGAGTGTATGAATGTTAGGTTAAAAGTACTTAGGAACAGAAAATAATTTGCTTATATGAAAGTACGGGTGAATGAGTCTTATGGTAAGAAAGCACTTTGACTCCTCAAATAGAGTAGAAAAGTGCTATATAGGTACTAATCCATTTACCATTTTGTTAGCAGTGATTTAACCAACATGGAAAAAAACAAGGGAAATGGTGTCTTTCCCAGTTTGCAACAATTTTTAATCTTTTATTCAGAGTGTTATCAGTGTCATTCTGCATTATGTGATACCCCACATACAAGAAACCTGTTAAAGCCTCTTAAAAATGTTACTCATGGAAATAACTGGTGATATGAAATAACTATTGAAACGTCACCAATTTTCTTTCTTTCTTTCGTTCTTTCCATAGATTTTCAATTGGTCAGGTAATTGGTTGGGCCATTCTAGCAGCCTTGTTTTCTTTCTCTGAAACCAATTGAGAATTTCCTTGGCTGTGTTTGGGACCATTGTCTTGCTGAAACGTCCACCTTAATTTCATCTTGGTATATGGTATTGGTATATTGGTATTTCGTTATCTTGGTATATGCAGCTGATTTTTAATCAAGAATGAACCAGTCATTTGTTTCATTTATCCTTCCTTAAATTATATGAAGTGTGCCATAATGAAAAACAGTCCCATGCCATGATGTTCCCACATCCATCATCAACCTTTTGACTTCAAAATATGGTGTGTATTATGGCAAAAACATTCAATTTTGTTCTCATATGAGATGTTTCTTGTGTGACACCTTGGTAATGAGACATCTTTTTTTATAACCCATCAGTTAGGACAAAAACAGCTGATATTATTTTGCACTAAGTGGCAGGTTTTTAACTACTGATGAATTTCAGCTGGTGTCATGATTTTGTTTTCACCTCCCTTTCGTCACCTGCTTGGTTCTTTTTCCCTGCGTTATTTCGTATTATTACACAATTTATGGACATTGTGTAATAATCTATGATTTGATTTCTTTGCATGTGTGGATTGAATGGATAGCTACCAACATCTGGTGAGAATTTTATGCCAACAGCATCTTTAGAAATATATTTATTTAGAAAATTGGTGATGTGTTCAATACTTATTATACCTGTTGTATTTTTATTTTTATATATTAGCACCTACAATTATATAAAGCACTGAAACACATAGAACAAAGTGAGTCGAATAAAGGAGTGAATGCAACATAACATTGTCTATTTGCAGAATCAGACAACACGATGTGTTTATACACATCCGCATTTAATCATTAAGTATTATTAATCTCCGGCTCTCTTCCACAGCATGTCTCTGTCCTGTCTTCATCATCTCACCCCCAAGTGGTCTTGGCAGATGGCCACCCCTCCCTGAGCCTGGTTCTGCTGAAGATCTCTTCCTGTTAAAGGGGAGTTTTTCTTTCCCACTGTCACCAAAGTGCTTGCTCGAGGGGGAGGGTTCTAATTGTTGAGTTTCTCTCAGTTTTCTCTGTATTATTGTAGGGTCTTTGCCTTATAATATAAAACACCTTGAGGCCACTGGTGTCGTGAATTGATGCTATATAAATAAAAGTGAACTGACTTGAAAACTTGGTTATCCAATATGACAATGATCCCAAGTACACCACCAAATCTACAACGGCATGACTGTAAAAGGAAAGAATGAAGTTGCTGCACTAGTCAAAGTCCAGGCCTCAACCTGACTAAAGCACTCTGTGTAAATAAAACCTGGAATGTTGCACAAAGAAATGGGCACAAATTCCAAAAGAGAGAGGCTGAAAAATTTATACAGAAAACAATTATTTCAAGTTACTGCTAAAAGTGGCTATGCAAGTTATTGAATCATGGGATATATATAGTGTTTTTCACACGTTTCGACAGAGATTTGTGCTGGTGTGTGAGACCATGACCTAACAGCATAGCAGATAACTGAAACAATATTTCAAAAATTGATACAATTGCCAAAAAAACCTACATGTTCAACCCTCTGGAGCCATTTATTTTTAAAATTAATTCCATTAGATGCTGAATTTTCAAAATTTCCATGATTTCTATCTTAGCAAACAGCTGTTGTCAACAGATGGGTAAAATTTTACTCTTGATTTATATGCTTTTGACTGTAAGTAAAATATATAATTTAAAAACTTCCTGAATGCTTCTTTTTCCTTCTAACAAAACAAGATAATTGAGATGACATATGTTTACATGTTTCAATAATATCTACAGCTGCAGAGTGCAGTGCAGGTTGAGGGATTACCCTCTTAACCCCTTTGATTTTATGGATACAACTTGGTTAAGAAACTAATCTTAGTATTCAGATGTGCTTACCTTTACAGTGAACAACCACTGGTGGTAGGTTTTGTCACTGCCTGTGGGGGAGAAACAAAAATACACAGCATCAAGCAGGTGGAATACTGGATACTAGATGAGGAAATTTCATATCCTATTACAGAGCATAAATAGTATTCCAGTGTGAATACTGACCTGCATATTCACTCATGTTGATCTCCTCCTCAAAGATGTCACTAAAACCTTCGCCTGAGTTCAGCAGGTCTAAGCGGCCGTCAATGAACTGCAGGTCAAACCAAAACACATGAGCCAGCAAAAGGAAGCTTGTGTGTGTGCGTGTGGCCTTTTATAGTAAAATGTATTTATTTTTATTTTATCTTTACACTTTCACAGTGAAGACATTGTGCCAGTACAGGTAAAGGTTAGTAGGCTAATGTTTAGTGTTAGGCACAGAGACACAGTGAGGGGTGTAAGCATATAAATACCTGTTTGAATAACTGCAGCTGAATGGCATTCTGAAGGAACTGTCTCATGGCACTCGACCGATGGTTTAGAAAGGTTTCTTCATTAAATGTTATACGTTCTTCCTAAAATGCAGAAAAAAATACCAACTGTCACAGTACTTTATAATAGTGTATAACTCAGGGATGTGAAAAAAAAAGTTTCACATGATGCCATAATCACATTGTTTTCTTTTTCACATCACTGCAGTTATAAAGTAGTGTCTTACATAAAGGAGCAAAGAAACCAAATTTAGTCCATCCTATGGTGACTGACATCTGACATTCCTTTCGAGCTCAGCCCCTCAGGGTTTAAATGCTTGGAATTAATACTACATGTACTTTGCCTTCACAGTTTTCTGAAAATTAGAGCCCCCTGCTATCCCTTTGTCACCAATAGGCAGGACTAATGTTATCAAAATGAATGTGCTACCCAGGTTTCTCTTTTTATGTCAGGGGAAATAGTATTCCCCTATTTCTGTCCAAACAGTTTTTTAAGTCCTCAGACCAGATGGTTTCTTCTTTTCTGTGGAAGGGCTCTCTCTATTGCAAAAGTTCACCTCTAATGGGGATCTTTCCCTACCAAAATTTTTGATGTATTACTGGTCTTCACATACTTAAACGTAAATTCACTTACTGCCTAAATTCACCAGATCTGATTTGGTGTAAACTTGAAATTCAATTTTCCCACCTTTTTCACCCACCTCTCTTATCTATTATTAAACTTCTTCTAAATCTTCTGTTACTTTAAATCCCATAGTGCTCTCTACACTTAAGATTTGGTCTCAGTTTAGATCTCATTATAAATTCATATCTTCCTCTAGCAGAATACTGTTGTTAAGAAATCGTCATTTCCCCCTGCCACCACCTATGCCGCTTACTTGATCTGGCATAAAAGAGGCATAAAAACCATGCAAGCCCTTCACAAAGAGAATGTCTTTCTTAGCTTTTCAGAGTTGTCCCCAAAATTTAACCTGCCTCCTTCTCACTTGTTTCTCTGCTTTTAAATTAGACACTGTATTTCATCACTGTTTCCAAATTTTCCAAATTCTCCCTGCTGACCCACCATGTGTTGACCTTCTGGTTCTTAGGCCTAATCAGAAATTAACTCTATCTAATATATATCATACACTTATGGCGACTGAATCTGACTCATCAAGTAAAATCCAAACTGCGTGGGAGCGTCAATTAGGTGCTGAAGTGTTTGAATCATGGTGGGATAACATGATTCTCGCCATACTTTCAAGTACACCATGTGCTATGTTATGGCTTGTACAGTTTGAAGTTTTAAACAGTCAATTTTCCAAATTCCCATTTATCTAAAATCTTTCCTTCAGTTCTAGATCAGTGTGACAGATGTCAAACCTCACATTGTAACCTAAGTCATATGTTTTTCTTCTATCCAAGTTTGCACAGATTCTGGAGTGATTTCTTTTCTGTACTTTCAGGACTTTTTGAAATCCAGATCAGAAAAGACCCTCTAATTGCCATATTTGGAGTTACAATGACACCTCTTAACTAGGGGTGCAACGATACACAAAATTCACGGTTCGGTTCGGTTCGATACTTTGGTGTCACGGTTCGATATTTTTTCGATACAAAAAAATGTTCATGCATTTTTAATTTGTCATTTATTAAAATTATAAATATATATTTTAACTCAAAAGTACAGTTTTTAAATTTAACCCTAACCCTTGTGCGTGTTTTTTATTTTGACAGCAAATGCGCACCTGCGGACCACTTATGTGCAGCCCTGGTTATTTAGCTCGTCATATTGCAGCCACAGAAATTCTTTTGTCCATGAAACCATAAAGCTGCACTTTCTTTTTGCCTTATAGTCTGATTTGTCATAACTTCTCCGTTTTGTGGTAAGCTTTTCTTTGACTGTCACTTCTTCACCCTGACCTGTCTTATCTGGCTCAGCAGAACTGAAATGCTTTTACACGCTCACTCACATAAGCTCAGCGATTCTCTGCGCGATCAACCTCTCACATGTGTAAGCTGCGGGAGATTTCACTTGTCATGTTTGCATAGTAAGCTAATGATTAATAAGACGATGTCAGAGGAATTGGTGCGCAAATTATCATCACTCACAGATCAGTGCTGTCGCTCTCTATACACAGTTCGCACAATTGCAAAGTGAAAGCAAAAAAACAAGCGCAAATTCAAACGCGACTTCAATATGTCACATATTGACAGTGGCTCACCGATGCCAATGACATAATTACCCAGCTACATTTCTGAAAGAATGCAAAAGCATTGACATATATTTTTCCTACAATAGCCTGACGGGCAGGGAAGAGAAAGATTTTGGTAGCCCGACTGAAAAAAATCGCTAGCTCCAGGACGTCGGGCTAGCGATATTGCAAGCCCTGTATCTGATTGAGGAATCACTCATCTTTGGAAAAGAGAGTTTATTACAGAGAAATGGCTCTTTCCAAAATAAAAGCTATACTATCCGCTTCTTCTGGGCTATATTCTCAGCAGCATAAGGAGAATCATGTGCTAACAGCTGTCTAAATGACTCGGCTAAAGTTAGTAGCATGTTTGCTTTTTTTTGTCTGCTTCCACTTGTCTTTGCACTAGGATGATGTCGGCGTAAATGTGCAGTCATATTCGTTGTGTTCCCACTAGTGCTTTCAGGTTAATCTCGTTGAAATGACGTTAACGCCACAACACGGCAAATCTCCGTTAACGAGCTACCGCCGATCACTCCGTGCATGGGGCTAGACGGCCAACACGTTAACGAGCTAACTGCGCTAACACACTAGTTCACACCAATGTAATTGAGCATTGCATGGCACATCCAACATACTGTTTTACTTTAGTCCATGACTCGCTTACCTTCAGGGTCATACGTCACATGAAAACCAAAATAATTCCAAACGCCAGATCTGAATGAGGTTCAATTTGCCTGTTGCAAGTAGAGCTTAACTTCTGTCTCGCTAGCTTGCCCTGCGCTCTTCCTTCTGACTATGCTGTCTGTGTTGAGCACTCAGTGGATCTGCGCTCGACAGTGCAGCCTAGGCGGAGTAGTCGAACACAGATTCACTGAGCGCTCAACACAGACAGCATCGTCAGAAGGAAAATTGATAAAAGAAATTACAAATGTTGTATTGTTCGATACATATGCGTACCGAACCGAAAGCACTGTATCGAACGGTTCAATATCAATACGAATATCGTTGCACCCCTACTCTTAACCTATCCCCCAGCAAACTGAGATCTTGGTTTTCTTTTCCCTTCTTGCTAGATGCTGTGACTAAGTTGAAAAGATTTGATATTTATTATTATTTGATTTAGTCACAGCACCCCTCCCTTTTTTTTTTTTTGCTTTCTGTTCTTGTGTTTGTATGACGTTTTGCATATTTTAATATGCTTGGAGAAATCTAATCACATATAAGATGTATATAATGTGTACAAGCTTGTATAACATCTTGACAAAAAATAAAATAAAAATAAAATCTGAAGTTAAAGTTAGGTAAATGATGACCATAGACACTATAAAACAATTATATTTTATATCAAACTTCTATACTGTCTATGATGATGAGGACTTTCGTTCTTCCGCCTCATTTTTTTTAAAAATAATTATCATGAGTACCACATGTTCATATTCCTCAGTCCACTGGGTTAAAATGGAGACTGCACTTTATCTACTTGTAGCCACAGTGAATTGTGGTAATAGAGCACAATAGATGATGGCTTCAACAGATCAGCACTTCCTGCCTCACACCCAAAGCAGACATGCTGACTGCAATTTGCAGTGCACCGTCCAGTTTGGTAAGCAACGGCTTTCATTTGATTTAATACGTGCAAGAAATACCTTGAACATTGACCTTACTTGAATGGTCCTGTTACTTAAACTAACAGTTTAGATTGCAGCAGTTTGAGTGCTTCACATATTATATCTTTGCTCCATTCATGGGTGTGATCTAGTTCGTGCACTGACCGACTCAATCTGCAGCGCACTCCTGTAGCTGCCGAACAGAGCTGCCTGACTCTTGAGGAAGGCTCGAGCCACACAGTCTCCTGTTGTTGCTGAAACCTTCTTCAGTCGACTTTTCAAAGCAGAAACCTTAAGGTATAAAATTTAGTTATTAGAAAACACTTTCAACCTGGAATGGTTGCTCAATTTTTATAAAACTGTTTCTCAACAGGATAGCAGTCCTATAGTTCCTTACCACATCATTGGGAAGGCTTTGGAGGTCATCATAGGGGCTTTCAAGCATGTTTGTATCTACATTAAGGACCACCACATCATCCAGAGCCATCCCTCGAACTTTCTACATGCAGTAGAGAGAAGACATGGCATAATACCAAGTGTCAAAATACACAAAGATTTCTGTATAGACGCCAAACGTTCAAACAACTAGTTCATACCAGAGAAAGAATGACTGAAAACAATTAACTTTTTCTACTAAATGCCAGTTGAACACACCTACCTCCATTAGGCTGGAGTGGACTCCAATGAGGTAAGGCATCGGGGCACTGGGGGGGAAAAAAGCCACACATAGCTATAAATGAGCTAATAGCTTGGTTGTGTAATCTTAACACTGGTTTTCAGTCTAGTTGGCAGGCACTTCCACAACCTATTAAGATATTTTTTCTCATTCAACTCCCGAAACAGTGTGCAAGAGATGCTGCAATTATTTTGCTGATTGCAAGATCATTCAAATTTATCAAGACAAAAGGTAAACATTGAGGAAATTAATTAATCGATTAAAAAAAAGGAGTCAGACCAAAAACATGAAGGTGTCTTATTGAAATATGAACTATACTTTACATATAAATTATATTCTGCAGATCGCATTTGAGTGTGCCTTGGCACCATGTGTTTTACCATGTAGAGAATCTGGAGTGTAGATGATGCCCAGTACACTCACCAACAGTAGTCTAACAGATGCTGAGGCAAGACAGGGATGTAAACATGTTGCCAGTGCATTGGAAATAACATGGCTGCAGACCCATGGACACAAGCTGTTAACTGTGAACACCCAAAGAGATGTTTTGTTTTTTAGACAATATGCAAACTGCACCAGAAAAACTGATTCCAAAGTGACCATATAGACCAAAGTGCTGGTCTAGATGGGAAGTAACCAACACAAAATTAAACTATGGTCCCATTAACTTCCAGAAAGATAGAATAGGGTCTAGGATGAGTGCGCTGTGAAGACGATACCCTAGGGCAGACCTTCCCAAAGTGTGGGGCCCGCCCCCTAGGGGGGCGCAGAGCCATTGTGGGGGGGGGGTATGAAAAGGGGAAAAAAAACAAAAAAAAAACTATGCTTGGACACTGCTAGCACGGGGCTCCCACACAAACGCAAAGCGGGAGGTGAAGCAAACCAACTTCCTTCCGACCCAAAGACTAGAAAATATGGTGAAGCATATCTTCTCTTTGGTTTCACCTGCACAAGTGCTGAGGTAGGTCTCCCCTGCAGAATTGGTTTCCCCTGCATCGGGAGCTGGGCTCTCCAAATCACGGACAAACAGTATCCCACATTCTTGATTTTTAGTTCACAAACACTTCTTGCAATGACTAACTACTCCTGACATTTTGGAGAGGTTAGCTCTTTATACAGAAAAGTTACAGCGGGATACAAATAATATCAGGCTGATCCTACCACGATTTGTTCCCCCTGTCTAAATCACGGACAAACAGTATCCCACATTTTTTGATGTTTTTAAACCCATTTTGCACAGAGAGGCATTTTTTGAAAAATGTATTGACAGCAATGTTGAATATTATTACACAGGAAAAAACAACTACACGTAAAATAAGCACATCGTGACGCCTCTGCCTTTCTAAATGGAGGGACAGTAACTGTGTGTGTATGTAAGCGTGTAAAACCTGCAGACAGTCAGATTAACAGTATTTTGTCTCTATCTGCCATTCTGCAATTCATCTCATTTAAACAATAACGTGGAGCACAGCTGACATGAAAAAAGGCACAAACCTTTGACGTTGCGTGACCAGCTCTGTATTCCTCGTCCACACGTAAACGCAAAAAAGGAGTTTTAAAAAAATCTCAGTTTTCGGTGATTCAAAACGCCGTTTACGTGTGGACGAAACAGCTGCGTTTTCAAAAATACCCGTGTAGGTGCGGACGCAGCGTAAAAAAGTTAGTAGTTTATTTTCTTACTACCTGTAATTTATCGCAGATTACTTGTATTTGCTTAATTGTTTACTAAATGTTTGAGGTGTAAAATAAACCGCAATGGAGCAAAATATGGGTGTGTGTGGTTGGAGGATGTGTGTGTGTGTGTGTGCGGGGGGGGGGGGGGGGGGGGGGCGGCAACATTTTTCTTGTAAAACAAAGGGGGGCCCAGCAAAAAAAGTTTGGGAACCACTGCCCTAGGGTACAGTATCGATCCGTTTTACATTCAGACAGCAACTGTGAAAATACAGTTCAAGTCTTCAGAACTTCAGACTGAAGCCTTGAAATTTTCAGACCTATAATATAGAGACATATTAAAGACTCAGGCTGTAATCTCCAAGTTAATTGTTTTGGTCAATGTGGTTTCATATGTCCTCAATGGACAATTAGGTTTATTTTTATAAAGATGAATTCACAACCTGTCCACTGTTTACTACACTTTTTATCCAGTGATAAATAGGATACCTCTGAATTGTAAAAACAGTCAAGAAAGATTAAGTTCTTGTTCTGTCTATTTGAGGGTTAAAAAATGCTCAAATACTACTTTGAGGGACTGTAAAACTACGAGATTAAAATTTGGTATAGGGTCTTTAAATATGTTCAATTTATTGTACAAAGAATTTAAAACAAACAAACAGTTAATTCAGAACTGGGTTGGGTGGAAACATTTTCGGAGGTGGAGCAAAGGAGAATAGTGATTTTGTTTTCCTTGATAGCTACCTATATCTTTCATTCAGGTAGTTGGAACAACAGGGATGTGGTTGAAAATTAAAAATAGGAAAACAAATGGAAAAATGTCAAAATCTATATTACAGCTACATTAAAGGTGGCTGGATGTCAAAGGGAAACAAAAAAGCAAAACTGAAAGTGAAATAAACAAAATAAAACCAAAGAGATCTTCATTGGCTTTTGCATTTGATCATATAGCACATTATTTTCCATCGTTCAGTAATAACACTTGCCTGTTTACTACAAGTGTTCTAAATATGGGGTGAAATGATATCTGTGGCCACTTTAAGGGAATTGTTTCAAAATGACAGTTTAAAGAAAATCTCTTCATGGTCATTAACAAATTGACAAATTACTGAAATATTCAAGGCCCAACAAATTTCAAATTTCCCACGTGTGGGACTAATAAAGGTTATCTTATCTTATCAAACTGGCAGAGCATTAACAGAGAGAAGAAAGAGGAAGTGGACTCTACTTACAGTGCTAAGTTTGCTACAGCAGATGAGGATTCGACGTTCATAAAGCATACTAGCGTACAGATGAAGCATGTTATTGACATCTACTGCTACAAAGTACTCTGTTAGGTTTCTCTGCAAGGATCAAACAAAATAAGAGAAAAAACAAGAGTTAGTTGTGACAGTAAAGACCAGTGAGAATCACAATGTCAACCTGTGAAACTCCATATTGTGCATTTCATTTGATAAATGCAGTGCAATATGGCAGTCATGTTAACTGCACAATGTACATATGTTTTGGCACATTATTTATGCACTCCCTATAGCACTCCCAATCGAAGTTACAGTAGCTGATCTGGACTAGAAACAATCTAGTCCAATGATTTTTTTTTGTCATTTTCATTACAAGCGGGACATAGTTGATGACTTTTTAAATTGGCTTGAAGACAGAAGGTACTGCTTCAATGTGACCAAAAACTTGCCTTTCCCAGAAACACAACACTCAGGACCTATGGGAGAAATTGGTAACAGTAATAATGTGTAACAGTTAACTGCCAAGTAATAACTTAATCTAGTGCAAAGTCAGCAACCTTTTAAAAAAACCCAAAAAAAACAAAAAACATTTTGAGTCTATACATTTAGTTTTATGTCCCAGTGATCAATGAAATTCAAATTCTTTCATGTTGGGTAGTTATTTTGACATAAGCTGTCAAGAGGTGAGACTTTGGGTTTACAGGATCAAATATCTGAAGCTATTTTTATTCATTATAATTTTTGATCCTGACAGCCTAGAGCACTTCTATATTTCTGCTCTTACAGAAGAGTACGTCAACTATTTATTTGCAGTAACCCTGTTAATGTACAGCAGATATTACTGTGTCTATGGGTGGAACTTTACCATTCAGTAGGTCTATCTACACACATAGCATGGGATGACCTCAAAAGTCAAAAGATGTTTATGTCCATAAGAAAAAAATACATAAGCACATATTCATGTGCACTCAAAAACCTGTCTAAAGTCTCTCATTTCAAAGTCATAGTTGAGATACGAGTCAGCTGTCAAAACGGTGGGCTTCTGTTTGACAAAATGTAAAGCAGCTTTGAGATTTGACTTTAATGTTTTCAGCATAAAGGAAAAGTAAACACTCACATTCTCAGGTATGCTGGGAAGTTCCTTTGTGTCAGGCACAATGAAATAGGAATGCTAGAGAGAGACAGACAACAAGTGTCTGAGTGCTTCACAGTGTGAATAAAGAATGTAGAAAATCTAAGCAGCATTCCCTGCATGATGATTCATAATAACACCTAGTGTAGTAATCCAGGAGAGCGTCACACTTTAAAGCTAAAAATTAAACTTGTTTCAGGATTTTGTATGGGTGATTCCATTATTCCATTACTTCCTCTGTATGAAGGAAAGGTAATATGTGTTTTCCAGTGTAATTACGAGTTTAGTTGGATGTGATGTGTTGAGTCAGACTCACCACACCAAGGTGAATGGGGACACAAGGTTCAGGGATGGGCAGCGTATACAGTAGCAACAGGAGCTCTTGCCACTGGCTTTCCTAAAAAAATAAATAAATGAAAATAATTAATAAAAAAATTAATCAGAACACGCTAAATGCATGGATAGCATGTCCTCATGCAAATAAATACAAATAGCACAGCCTGAACCGATAACCTGTTATGGTGTAGCTAGAGTCTCAGAAAAAGTCCCAAGACTGCAGCTACATTTGAAAGCCCCAGCAAGCCAGGGCCAATAAACAATGACCGTATCTGATGCTAAAAGTAAAATGGACAGAAGATCTGACATGCATGTATTGGCTAATGAAGAGACTGGCCAATGAATTCCTAACTGAGGTGAAGAAATCCAATTTCAAGATGAATCGTGTGTCATTTCTCACCTGTCCTTTGACAGTGTAATCTGCAAGGATATTAAGCAGCTTGTAGAAAACTTCGAACCAGGGAAGGTAGCTACAAAGTCACAAAACCAGTTTTTAATTAGCACAATTCAAGCAAGATGGAAATCATCTATTTTTAAAAAAGGTAGAGTGGAGTTCATTCAGCAATGGCAGAAATAAAGTGAAACACAGGAAACCACAAAAATGTAGACTGACCAAAAATAAAACAAAAAAACAATAGTAATGACTAAGTGCCAAAGAAGGTATATTGGGTAAAATATTCCAAACAATGTGGTAATTCATGTACTCAACAAAAAAAAAAAGAAGTATAAGGTGCCTTTGAAAAAAAATTAACAATGGTGATAATGTTACAACAAAAGCGTTTTATTCAAAGGTTTTCATAGTTATATAGAGCCTGCAATGGTTTTAAAGCATTGAGACCATGTAATCAAACAATAATGAATATGAGAAGAGACCGAGTAATATATGCTACCAGTCAAACATTTCGACACACTTTTTCATTTAATGGTTTTTCTTTATTTTCAGGACTCTTTACATTGTAGATTCTCACTGAAGGCATCAACACTATGAATTAAACACATGGAATTATGTAATAAACAAAGTGTGAAATAACTCAAAACATATATTTTAGACTCTTCAAAATAGCCACCCTTTGCTTGCTGGGCCTTTTCCCTTCACTCTGCAGTCCATCCTAAACCATCTTGATTGGGTTTAGTCATCTGGCACAGCACTCCATCACTCTTCTTCTTGGTCATATAGCCCTTATACAGTCTGGAGGTGTGTTTGGGGTCATTGCCCTGTTGAAAAGTAAATGGTGGTCCAACTAAATGCAAAACCGGATTGGATGGCATGTTGCTGCAGGATCCTGTGGTAGCCATGCTTGTTCAGTGTGCCTTCAGTTTTGTACATAAAAATTAAATCCCCAACAGTGTCACCAGCAGGGCATGCCCCACACCATCACACCTCCTCCTCCATGCTTCATGGTGGGAACCATGCATATAGAGACTATTTGCTCACCTTTTCTATCTTACACAAAGTGTGGAACCAAAGATCTCAAATTTGGCCCAAACAAATCTCTTCTACTTGTTGCTTTTCTTAGTAGTGGTTTCTTAGCAGCTATTTGACCATAAAGGCCTGATTCCCCAGTCTCCTCTGAACAGTTGATGTAGAGATGTGTCTGCTACTGGAACTCTGTGTGGCATTTATATGGGCTCTAATCTGAGATGCTTTTAACTTGCAATTTCTGAGGCTGGTGACTCCACTGAATTTATCATCAGCAGAAGAGGTGACTCTTGGTCTTCCTTTCCTGGGGGAGTGTTCATGTGAGCCAGTTTGTTTTTTTTTCAAATCACTCGATGGTTTTCGTGACTGCACTTGGGGGCATATTCAAAGTTTTAGCAATTTTCCGTATTGAATGACCTTCAGTTCTTAAAGTAGTGATGGAGTGTCATTTCTCTTTACTTAGCTGTTTGGTTCTTGCTATAATATGATTTCCAACAGTTGTCAAATAGGGCTGTCAGCTGTTAGCAACCTGACTTCTGCACAACACAACTAATGGTCGCAACCCTATTAAGAAAGCTAGTAATTCCACAAATAAACTCTGACAAGACACACCTGTCATTATGAAGCTCACTGAGAGAAGGCCAACGGTTTGCAGCGCCATCAACAAAACAAAGGGTGGCTACTTTGAGCAATCTAAAAGAAAATACATATTTAGTTATTTATCAATTTTTTCTTTGCTGTATAATTTCATACAACTTGTTTCATATATTTGATGTCTTCAGTATGTATCTACAATGTAGAAAGTAGTAAAAAAAAAAAAAAGAAAAACCATTAAATGAGAAGGTGTGTCCAAACTTTTGACTGGTGGTGTACATACATGTTAGCTGTATTAGCTAAATTTAATTAATTTAAATTTTATTTTTATAGCAACAAATCACAACAACAGTTCCTCAATATGCTTTATATTCTAAGCTAAAGACCTTACAATAATACAGAGAAAACCTCAACAATCAGATCATCCCCTATGAGCAAGCACTTAGAGACAATGGAAAGTTAAAATTGTTTTAATACACGTGCTCCACCTGGAGACTCTGTTGTCCTGCTGGGAGACTTCAATGCTCACGTGGGTAACGACAGCGAGACCTGGAGGGGCGTGATTGGGAGGAACGGCCTCCCTGATCTGAACCCGAGCGGTGCTCTGTTATTGGACTTCTGTGCTAATCACAGTTTGGCCATAATGAACACCCTGTTCGAACATAAGAGTGTCCATAAGTGCACGTGGCACCAGGACGCTCTATGCCGTAGGTCGATGATCGATTTTGTAATCGTATCAGCAGACCTGCGACCATATGTTCTGGACACTCGGGTAAAGAGAGGGGCTGAGCTGTCAACTGATCACCACCTGGTGGTGAGTTGGATCAGGTGGCGGGGGAGGACGCTGGACAGACCTGGTGCACCTAAACGCGTAGTGAGGGTGTGCTGGGAACGTCTAGCAGAGGCCCCAGTCCGCGAGATCTTCAACGCACACCTCCGGCAGAGCTTCAACAGCATTCCGAGGGAGACTGGGGACATTGAGTCCGAATGGACCATGTTCAGCGTCTCCATTGCCGAAGCTGCTGCATTGAGCTGCGGCCGCAAGGTGGTTGGTGCCTGCCGTGGTGGTAATCCCCGAACCAAATGGTGGACACCAGAGGTGAAGGGAGCCACCAGGCTGAAGAAGGAGTCCTATCGGGCTTGGTTAGCCTGTGGGACTCCGGAGGCAGCCGACAGGTATCGACAGGCCAAGCGGAATGCGGCTCGGGCAGTGGCTGAAGCAAAAATTCGGGTGTGGGAGGAGTTCGGAGAGGCCATGGAAAAAGACTTTCGGACTGCCTCGAAGAGATTCTGGCAAACCGTCAGACGTCTCAGGAGGGGAAAGCGGTGCTCTACCTGCACTGTGTATAGTGCTGGCGGAGCGCTGCTGACGTCGACTGAGAAAATTGTCAGGCGGTGGAAGGAATACTTCGAGGACCTCCTTAATCCCACTGACACGTCTTCCGAGGAGGAAGCAGAGTCTGGGGATGAGGGGAATGACCCGCCAATTTCCGGGGGCGAGGTCACTGAGGCAGTTAAACAACTCCTTGGTGGCAGAACCCCTGGTGTTGATGAGGTCCGCCCCGAGTTCCTGAAGGCTCTGGACGTTGTAGGGCTGTCCTGGTTGACACGCCTCTGCAATGTTGCGTGGAGATCAGGGGCAGTACCTGTGGACTGGCAGACCGGGGTGGTGGTCCCCATCTTTAAGAAAGGGGACCGGAGGGTGTGTTCCAACTACAGGGGGATCACACTCCTCAGCCTCCCTGGGAAAGTCTATGCCAGGGTGCTGGAAAGGAGAGTTCGTCCGTTAGTCGAACCTCGGATACAGGAGGAACAATGCGGTTTTCGTCGTGGTCGCGGAACACTGGACCAGCTCTTTATCCTCTCCAGGATACTTGAGGGTGCATGGGAGTTTGCCCAACCAGTCTACATGTGTTTTGTGGACTTGGAGAAGGCATTCGACCGTGTCCCTCGGGGTGTCCTGTGGGAGGTGTTGCGGGAATATGGGGTGTCTGGCCCATTGCTACGGGCCATTCGATCCCTATACAACCGTTGCAAGAGCTTGGTTCGCATCGCCGGCAATAAGTCGGACTCGTTCCCGGTGGGTGATGGGCTCCGCCAGGGCTGCCCTTTGTCTCCGGTTCTGTTCATAATTTTTATGGACAGGATTTCTAGGCGCAGCCAAGTGGCGGAGGGCTTTCGCTTTGGTGGCCTCAGAATCTCATCTCTGATTTTTGCAGATGATGTGGTTCTGTTGGCTTCATCGGGTGAGGGCCTCCAGCTCGCACTGGAACGGTTCGCAGCCGAGTGTGAAGCAGCGGGAATGAGGATCAGCACCTCCAAATCTGAGGCCATGGTTCTCAGCCGGAAAAGGGTGGAGTGCCCACTCCAGGTCGGGGATGAGTTCCTGCCCCAAGTGGAGGAGTTCAAGTATCTCGGGGTCTTGTTCGCGAGTGATGGGAGAAGGGAGCCGGAGATCGACAGACGGATTGGGGCTGCAGCTGCAGTAATGCGGACGCTGCACCGGTCCGTCGTGGTGAAGAGGGAGCTGAGTGTAAAAGCGAAGCTCTCAATCTACCGGTCGATCTACGTCCCTACCCTCATCTATGGCCACGAGCTGTGGGTAGTGACTGAAAGAACGAGATCGCGGATACAAGCGGCAGAAATGAGCTTCCTCCGAAGGGTGGCTGGCCTCTCCCTTAGAGATAGGGTGGAAGTTCGGCCATCCGGGAGGGGCTCAGAGTAGAGCAGCTGCTGCTCCACATCGAAAGGAGCCAGCTGAGGTGGTTCGGGCATCTGACAAGGATGCCCCCTGGGCGCCTCCTGGGTGAGGTGTTCCAGGCATGTCCCACCGGGAGGAGGCCCCGGGGCAGACCCAGGACACGCTGGAGAGATTATATCTCTCGGCTGGCCTGGGAACGCCTTGGTATTCCCCCGGATAAGCTGGAGGAGGTGGCTGGGGAGAGGGAGGTCTGGGCCTCTTTGCTTAGGCTGCTGCCCCCGTGACCCGGCCCCGGACAAAGCGGATGAAGATGGATGGATGGATGGATGGATGGATACACGTGAAGACAACACGGATTCAACCATGTGGTAACATTCAAGAGAACATTTGTATCTTTGGCATCAGCTTCAATTTCATTATTACAGTTTCATCATCATACATTTGAATATTAGTTCCAGTAAAATGGTCAAATGGACAGTTCTCTGTAGATCAGGGGTTCATTAACCTCGTACTCAGGCTCAGCAGTTCAAGCTTTCTCTCACACTCAAAAAAAGCTCTTGTTCAGGAGACAGAGCTCAACCACTACTCCCAGCCAACTAATGTGACATTAATTGCCTGGTAGTGGCGATTGGGCCCATGCTAGGTAGGCTCAGATGGACATATCACAACGGATTTAGCATGTACTTACTGTAAGTACATGCTTATGTTTCTTTTCAGTGATTGTTATAACTAGCTAGTATTTGAGTAAAGTGTTATCTGTAACTGGCAACAGCTGTGATTGCCCAGCTTATCATAGACATAGCAAAGTCTTTGATCAAGTTGCAGAAATTAGGTAGCTAAAGCATTAGCTAAAAACAAAACAAAAAAAACCCCACCAACAACAACAACAACACACATTTATAGCAATCACTGCAGGATTTGATATCTGAAACTGAAGGATCTGAAGGATAGGATAATCTGAATTAGTTTTGAACCTACATACCTCTGGCTCATTATACAGCTGGAAAAAAAAGAAGAAGCTGAAAACAAGGTTAATGGCAATATAAAAAACTACTGCAATTCCCTGTACACAGGTTTAGGCACTTCCACACCCTTTAATTTGCAAATGGTTCAAAATACAGCTGCTTTAATTTAACTGATTCAAAGGAAAGACAGTATATTACTCCTGTTTTAGCTCAGCTGCACTGGCTACCTATGAAGGTTTAAATACATGAAAAAAGTTTAGTACTTGTTTTTTAACGTCTTCATAGATTAGTGCCACAATATATTACAGAACTTTTAATTCTGTCTTTTGCCTCCAGGTCACTGAGATCAACATCCTGTTAGTTTTCTGTCAGTGCCTCACCCAAAAACTAAAGGCAACTAGGGCTTTGCAGTTACAGCTGCTAGACTCTGGAATAGTCGGACACCCCATACTGGAAAAAACGAACACTTTTAAATCAGCTATAGACGTACCCATTTTCAGCTGCTTTTAGTCAAGTCTGAGGTCCATTTGACTTGACGTTTCACTCCTGTACTGGCTGCTCTTCCTTGGCTCGCTGTTAAATCTAAACAATATTTTTTTTAGATTTAACAGACAATCCCAACTGGTTGCCCTAAATGGCCCTCTCCGTTTCTGTCAGGGATTTCTTCCTGTTAAAAGGGATTCTTCCTTCTTACTGTCACCAAGTGCTTGCTCATGAGGTGTCATCTGATTTTTTTCATTATGATTATAGGGTCTTTACCTTAGAATATAAAGGTCCCTGATGTGACGGCTGTTGGTTTTTCACTATATAAATTAAACTGATTTGAATTGAATTGAACTTACTAGGATGACTAATTTTTAAAGACTGCAAATAAAGTATAATCACAGAAAATTCAAAAGCTAAAGAAGATGCACGGGCGAGATTCTCAGTCTGATGTCAATTTGTTATCACTAGTGGAGATAACAAAATATGTACAGTATCTTACTGCCAAATTTAACATCTCATCAAAAGTCAGGCTTATTTGTTTTTCTAGACCTTCTTTTATTTGGCAATAAAACAGTTTTATATCAGCTTTTCACAAAAAATCCACAATACAATGAACGCACACCCCACACTCACCTATACACATACTTACCTAAGAATACAGTAGCAAGTGTGTGCACCTGACGAGAGGCGGCAAAAGCCAAACCTCTGTTTGCTCTCAATGTCAGTCAACACAAACGTAAAGTTCTGGCCAACTTGGTTGACAGAAAGACTGTTGGTTGAGAGAGGAGGAGAAGACAAGACTAAGTCCTTTCCATAAGATACAGATACACAAATAAACAGAATATATAGACAAACAGACTTCATATAGAATAAAACGGACATCTGTTAATGGTGCCAAATAAAACTTAATAAAAGCAGAACAATCAATGAATGAATGCTGTTTTATTTGAGCTTAGTTTAGTGGACAGTCTTTAGGCCAGCTCCTGAACTCCCATCAGGTCTGAATAGTTTTAAAAAGATATTGGCGGCAACTGGTGGTATTCCTCAGCCTCCTAGAGATACACCTATGGAATAAAATTTCGAAATCCTACTTCGCCTTGTTCTCAAGTTATCGCATTCACAAGATTTTCAGAAACCTTGACCACTAAGGTTGACATCAAGGTCACTGAGAAACGCATCTAAGATTCTTAGTAGATGAACATATGGTATCAATTTCAAAATCCTAGGTGACTTTCATCTTGATGTTTCGAGTGAGACATTTTGAGACTTTTATGTCCAAGTCAAGATATGACATCCATGTTTTACTGAAAAAGGCAATCAAGCATTGTCACCTATTTAAATCAAACAGGCAAAAATGGACTGTTTTAGCATTTATACTACAGCACCTAACAAAAGCATTGTATTATTTTAATTTCCCCAAACCAACATCTCAAAATGACCCATCTTTAGCTTATAACAACAACATCTAACATTACTTTTTTTCCCCTCTTGGTTCTTAGTGTGGCTAAATACTGTATATAATTTTGCTAATAGCCCAAACGAGCCAAAATACTATAGCATTTAATAGTGTCATTAACATAAATAATAGTGTACCAGCACCAAAAACTTCATTGAATACCCACAGCAATGATTTTAATTCAATTCTCTTAGATTTAATCAACCCTATGTAGGTGCAGATGTGTATGTGTGTATACCTGTCCATGCTGAAAGGGAAGCAGAACTTGGACACAGTTTTAAGAGTTTCCTGTGGTACAAAGAAAGGGATTATAAAGTACATTAATCCATGAACAAATTTAGAGGGGCTCAAATGGAACATGTAATGTGAAGCTATCCATAGAGAACAGTGTGCATAGAGGCATTTACATTATTGACACTACATAATAATTAAAAATTACATAAAAATAATGCTTGTCAAAGAGAAAAAGTGAAAGCATGGTATGTACAACTGTAGAAAAGTACAATACATAAAAAAAAGAAAATGTAAGACCTGATCTCTGTAGTCGTCGGGAAACTGCCGACGAACCTCTGGCCCTGTTAGAAGCATACAGACAGAAAATGACTTCACTGAAATCACCAGCTTCCTTTCAACAAGACAACCCTAAAGACTATGACCCAATCCATGAGGCTTAGGGGTTTCCCCACTTTCAGTATATGTATGAGGAGTCGCTGGCAGACACATTCAGTCTTGTACGCACATGATCTCTTAGTTAATTTCTGCACCCTTAACTCACAGTGCTGTGACATTAAACCTTAAGAGGAAAAAAAAAACTATGAAAAATCTTCTTTCATCATCTTTTTTTATGTTTAGACAAAATATGCAAATTAATTATCTGAGAGTTATCACTCACCCCTTTTGTAAAAGAGAAACCTGACTGACTTTGAATTTAAAGTTATTCTCATAAGAAAAGAAAAAAAAAGCAGAAAAAGTACAAATAAAAAATTGAACAAATCCAAGTGACCCAAAAATTTGCAGTTCACATGCATGAACTTGAGTGACATCCCATTCTTAATGGGTTTACTATGATAACAGCTTCAGCTCTTTTGGCAAAGCTTTACACGATTTTTAGGTTAGGTGTTTATAGGAATTTTTGACCAATCTTCCAGAAGGGCATTTGTGAGGTCAAACACTGATGTTGGACAAGAAGGCCTGGCTCACAGTCTGCCCTCTAATTCATCCCAAAGGTGTTCTATCGAGTTGAGGTCAGGACTCTGTGAAGACCAGTCAAGGTGTTCCATACCAAATTCCCCCCATCCATGTCTTACGGACCTTGCTTTGTGCATTGGTGCACAGTCATGTTGGAAAAGGAATTTTTTATTTTGTTGCTACACCAAAATCATGTCTGCACTCATCAGCAGATTTGATCATCACTGTATGTTCTGCCCAGGAGGTGAGCTTGAGCTTTACTGCAACATGTTGAGTGCTGCACTGTTCCCTCATATGACAAGGGAGAAACAATGTAAGCAAGGGTATAAATCCCCCTTACAAATGACACTTCTAATATAAGCATTCTGCTTAAAACAGTAAATAAAAAACAAATGGATATTGCATCTTGAAGACTGCAGTTTCATCATTTCCTCTGCAAACAGGATAAAATTCTTAGAAATACAGCCAACAACCTCTCCTCGGTATCCAGGAAATTAGTCACTTGCTGCAGATAAAAAAAACTTTAGAGACAGAGTTGAGATATATCACCATAACTCAGCTGGTGCCATCATCTTAACCTCTTGAAATGTTCCTACTGACATAACTTTTTTCTTGCTAGCCAAAAATTATGAAATAATCACAAAATAAAATTAAAGTTTACAATAGGGCTGAGCCATATCATACCGTTCACAGTAATACTGGTATAATGTTGGGCAACGATAAGAAAATGAAATATCGTGATAGAATATGGGTAAAACGTGCATGCACAGTGTCTTTGTTTTCATACACACATGGCGGAAAAAGCATGGCAGCGACGGAGAATGAGAAGGGCGAAAGCGGATCGTTGAATGAAACAGATGAACCAGAATTGGTTTGTAAAAATGCTGCAACTTCAGTGTGGAACTGGTTTAGCTTTCGTCCGTCAGATACACAACAAAGTACTATTTTTGGTAGAGCATGCTAGCAGGCCGTCTTTATTACCGTGTTTTTTGGAAAATACGGCACACTTAAAATTAATCCTTTGATTTTTCTGAAAATCGACAGTGCCCCTTATAATCCTGTGCGCCTTATGTATGAATTCTGGTTGTGTTTACTGACCTCTAAATTATTTTATGTGGTACACATCTGTCAAAATCTGTCAAATGTTTCAGTACGACTTTGCTAAGCTACGAACCCGCACCGCTTGATGAATTGTCGGAGCATTACGGCTGTCGTAGGCAGGAGCCTCGCGGAGTGATACGTACTGTGCTTCAACATAATATTATCGTATTGTGTGTATAACCTCTTTTTAAGTTTTGTGGATATTATACATGGTTATGCTGAGGATATGTCGGCCAATTTCCACTGGAAATGCCTTTTGGTTAAACTGTCAGCAAGGAATTTGCATTTGCACTGTTAAATTTTTATATTACTTTAATGCACATAAAAAACAGCTGCTTGTTTAAGTGAAAATACATTGCTGGGGTTTTCTTTGCACTATAAAGTTGTGGAGTTGTAAAGTATTTTGTCTAGTGTCAATTATATTGTCAGTTATATTGTTATCGCAAATTTTCAAATGTATATCGCTATAAATATTTTTGGTCATATCACCCTGCTCTAGTTTACAAAACAGTACACTGGCACAGGACCCTTTATGTACTAATCCGTGACTTGTTGTCAAGATTTCATAATTACTATAACCAACACCCCAAGGTTTGGGCCATTCCACTCTATGTGTGGGCACACTTCATCAACAGATAGGACAGAAGAAAAAAAGAGCAATTTCACATTTCCACATTACCAGAAATCTATTAAAAGTAGTGTAAGGGAAGTGGTAGTGACAGAGATATTGACATGATAAAGCAGTGTAGTTTGTTGTCTGCTGCAAAACGTGTAAAAAGTGTACCAGAGAACTATCCACAGTAATATGCAACAAATGGTGTGGCCCTTCTCTCAACGTTTTGGAATAAGTATGAGATTGCACAAAGAGACAGGAGGCCTAAATAGCTAGCTTTATTCCACCTTCTCTTTTGGGAAAGGGTAGGCTCGACTTTATTTTTCCTGCGGAGGCTGAACATCCTCTGAAAGCTGCTACAGATGTTGTATCAGTCGGTGGTTGCTAATGCAATTCCCTATGCTGTGGTCTGCTGGGAGAGCTCTACCAAGAAGAAGAACAATCACTGGCTGAATAAAATAATCAAGAAGGCAGGCTTGTTTGTTCGACCCTGTGGTGGCAGTGTTAGAACAGAGAATGCTGTGTAGTTTAAAGTCAGTTGTGTACAGAGAAACTGAGGAGGTCTTTGGTTCCCCAGGGGATCAGACTGCATAAAACATTGGAGGGGAAAGTGCATTAGGTTGGGTAAAAAAAAAAAAAAGTCCCAAGAAAAATATTCGATTCCAACTGAGTTTTTTTTTCTAGTGTTAGAGAATGGAAGGTAGATAACCAGCAGTGAAAATTGTATTATGAGCAGATGTGGATACTAAGGATGTGTGCAAAGAGTCAACTAGACTACTAACTGTTAATAATGTGACTAGGCAGTACCAGATGTAATACTCATTTAATCTAATTGTTCACATTTTAATTGACGCCCAAACTCGGCAAACTGTTATGTTCTAAGTGTTATACAGCTGTCTTCCACCAGATATACCATAATTCAGTGAATAAAACAAACAACAAAACAATATCAATACAAACAATATCATCCACCAGGACGACTCAAGAAGAATGTGATTACTGGTTTCAAATGCCTTTATTTGGACAACTTTTGGAATTGTCCACTAAATGGTTCTCAAATGTAACAAGATATCTGAGTGTTTCTTAGTCTTAGACTAGTCATCTAGTCAAACTTTATTTCCTTGCTAAGTCAGCTAAGAAATTAGTTGGTTAGAACATTTCTAGTGGATACTATGATGACAAGAACTATAAAGATATGATAAAGATGATAAATCGATTTATTTTCCACGTTAATTAAGTACGTCTGGTTTGGTCAGGGTATTTTTATAACTATGACCAGAGAACATTTTGTGATTAATGCCTTGAAAAATTCTGGTAATTCTAACCTTGAAGGGGTTCTATGTATTGAAACATATTGGATTTTACATTCATTATTACTTGTTTATGTACACCTAGTTCCATGATCAATATGTAAAAGAAAATGTAATTTTTAAGGACTTACCAGAACTGTGGATGCCTGGGTTGGCCACCTCCATATACACCTCAAAGGTAGACCCAGGGTTCTCCCTGCAACAAATAATTAAAAAAAATAGCTTTATGGGCGCCAGTTTAGTTCAGTTAGATGAGCAGGCGACCATATGCAGCATGGCTGAGAGCGGCTGGCCCCAGGTTTGAGTCTGACCCACGGCCCTTTGCCACATGTCTCCCCTCTCTCTTTCCCGTCAGTTCTCACTGCATCCATCTAATAAACCCAAAAACAAAGGCCAAAAAATATATTTGTAAAAAAGCTTTGTTTACTTATGTTGCATACAAAAATGAAAGAAAATATAACACAAGAAACATATAACCAAGAATTAGACATCCATCAAAAAGATGAAGGAAGAAAACTGGTAAAGGACACTGCAAAGTGGCCTACACGAAAATTGAAAGAGCAGCAGGAATTTCTGGTAAGTACTGTAGTATTAATGTTTCTCATGGTGTCTGTGCACATATGTCGAGATCTGTCCACCATATTGGGTGTGATACCACAGGGAGAAATATTCCCAGACTGACTGGCAGTGGTTCCTGGAGGTTACTGGCTTTGGGAGAAAATGGTTGCAAAGAAGGTGCTCCACCAAAGACAGCCTAATGATTGCTTTGGTTAAGTGACTGCTGAGCTACAGCCAGGAGGTAGAGCAGGTCTCGCAGCATATAGGGAGTGCAGAATTATTAGGCAAGTTGTATTTTTGAGGAATAATTTTATTATTGAACAACAACCATGTTCTCAATGAACCCAAAAAAACTCATTAATATCAAAGCTGAATGTTTTTGGAAGTAGTTTTTAGTTTGTTTTTAGTTTTAGCTATTTTAGGGGGATATCTGTGTGTGCAGGTGACTATTACTGTGCATAATTATTAGGCAACTTAACAAAAAACAAATATATACCCATTTCAATTATTTATTTTTACCAGTGAAACCAATATAACATCTGCACATTCACAAATATACATTTCTGACATTCAAAAACAAAACAAAAACAAATCGGCGACCAATATAGCCACCTTTCTTTGCAAGGACACTCAAAAGCCTGCCATCCATGGATTCTGTCAGTGTTTTGATCTGTTCACCATCAACATTGCGTGCAGCAGCAACCACAGCCTCCCAGACACTGTTCAGAGAGGTGTACTGTTTTCCCTCCTTGTAAATCTCACATTGGATGATGGACCACAGGTTCTCAATGGGGATCAGATCAGGTGAACAAGGTGGCCATGTCATTAGTTTTTCTTCTTTTATACCCTTTCTTGCCAGCCACGCTGTGGAGTACTTGGACGCGTGTGATGGAGCATTGTCCTGCATGAAAATCATGTTTTTCTTGAAGGATGCAGACTTCTTCCTGTACCATTGCTTGAAGAAGGTGTCTTCCAGAAACTGGCAGTAGGACTGGGAGTTGAGCTTGACTCCATCCTCAACCCGAAAAGGCCCCACAAGCTCATCTTTGATGATACCAGCCCAAACCAGTACTCCACCTCCACCTTGCTGGCGTCTGAGTCGGACTGGAGCTCTCTGCCCTTTACCAATCCAGCCACGGGCCCATCCATCTGGCCCATCAAGACTCACTCTCATTTCATCAGTCCATAAAACCTTAGAAACACCAGTCTTGAGATATTTCTTGGCCCAGTCTTGACGTTTCAGCTTGTGTGTCTTGTTCAGTGGTGGTCGTCTTTCAGCCTTTCTTACCTTGGCCATGTCTCTGAGTATTGCACACCTTGTGCTTTTGGGCATTCCAGTGATGTTGCAGCTTTGAAATATGGCCAAACTGGTGGCAAGTGGCATCTTGGCAGCTGCACGCTTGACTTTTCTCAGTTCATGGGCAGTTATTTGGCGCCTTGGTTTTTGCAATTTTGAGACTGCTGCATCCCTCTGCAAGATATCTCACTATTTTTGACTTTTCTGAGCCTGTCAAGTCCTTCTTTTGACTCATTTTGCCAAAGGAAAGGAAGTTGCTTAATAATTATGCACACCTGATATAGGGTGTTGATGTCATTAGACCACACCCCTTCTCATTACAGAGATGCACATCACCTAATATGCTTAATTGGTAGTAGGCTTTCGAGCCTATACAGCTTGGAGTAAGACAACATGCATGAAGAGGATGATGTGGACAAAATACTCATTTGCCTAATAATTCTGCACTCCCTGTATATACCTTTTTACAAGAAACTCACCTAGAAGACAGTGAATATCTTAGGCTAAAAACCTAGTTGGGTGGGTCAAGTATGTTTTTCTTCTTTCACAGCAAGTAGTAGCATAGGTGTAGCTGTATTAATACATAAATGGTAAAGGTTGGTAAAGTGAGCTAGAGATAAATATGTGACAGGTTTTGATTTTTCAGGGAGTCTTACATGGTGAGGAAATTACCATTATGAACATTTACTGTTCACTAAATTATTCTTCAGAGTTCATACTCAAAACATTTCCAAAATTTGTAGAACTATCCTCAACAAAGGTCTTGATAGGAAGAGATTTCAATCGTTTATTTAATCCTTTAGTCGACAAACATCCGCTGTGAAACAGACTGTGGGCAGGCACAGGGGTTTGGCGCATTTGAGAATTATGTCTAAGATCTACAGTTCCTCATCATCCATATCGCCAGACAACAAGGCAAAGCAGTGGAAATCTTTCTGTCAGATGACATCATTTATCCAATGAAAGAGTTGAAATTAGTTGTAGACCATGCACTATGTCTTGGGGGTTTTTTTGTCTTTTTATTTTACACATCCCCCCAAAGTTCAGGGATTGCAAGGGGTGGGTTTAAAAAATTGATTTTCCTATTCAAATCAGTTTTAGTTTGAATAATGCAATATCGATTCATTAAATCCTGAATTGATTTTTAAATATATTTATTTAGCCAGAAACACCAGAATCTCAGCTTAAAGCTCACAAAACTATTTCAAAAAACCACCAAAGAGTTATAACACCAAATGATTAAAGAGCAGGTAAACACATTCCACAGAAAGATGTAAATGCAAAGCACAACCCGGCGGCACGAACACAGACAACTCATCGGGTGCTAAAAGTCGACATCTCACAGATTCTGAAGCTGCAGGTTTGTCACCCTCCGACCAAAATTCACTGAAAAAGCAGCAAATGAAGATCAAACTACGCTTCGCATTTGAAAAATATTTGTCATAAATTCCCACAGGGTACTTCCAGTTTACCACCAAAAATTTGTGTTTCTGCATTATTCACTTGCTTACTAGGCACCAGTCTACCGTTGTGTGTGGTGCTGTCGACTTTTTTTTTTTTTTTTTTAAATGAACTCCGACCAGAAAGCCTAATTTCTGCTGTTCAATACCAAATAAGTGTAAACTTTTACAAAATATGCCAAATTGCAAAACGCTGAGCTATGTCTTTAATAAAACCTCTGTAACTTAGCTCTGCTTCACTTCAGCAGCATCAGGTAATGTTTATCTGTTGATTCATGGGTTTCTTCTGTTTTTGACATTCTGCAGAATATTTTTAAGCTGGTTATCTGCTATAAAAAGCCAGGCCAGGAAAATCTCCTTTATGTTTTTCTGTGTTTTATCCTCAGCTACTTTGACACAAAGGCATCTGTTATGATGCTTACACCTCTGATACAGTCTCACAACTGTCAGCTTTGGTTTTATACATAGACATAAAAAATTTTAAGTATATGGATATATACTGATAAATTATCATAATTATAATATGTCTGACTGTCTGAGTTAAATTGAATCGAATTGAAATCTTGAAATTGAATTAGTTATAGTAATGAGTGATGATATCCAGCCCAAACTGTAAGGATTGTTCTTAAAAAGCAGGCAAAGTAGGGCCTCCACATAACCCTACTAACATGGTGTCTCAACACAGTGCGGGACTTTTCTTACTAAATCTGTCCTTATAGTGATATAAATCTCATAAATACACCATATCTGTATACCAAAGCCAATCTATAGATCAGTTGTCCTTTTCTATCATGCCACGAGAGTAGCCTGCAGTCATCGTCTCTGCTGCACTTCTCAGTCCTGAAAAGTAGCATCCGGTTTTGGGGGAAAAAAACATCTAATGCAGTTACCATGCTTAAAGTGGCTACATATCCACTCACTGTCAGTCACCGCTAACCGCGCGGAAAGCTTTGAGTTACTAGTACACCTCAGTGTCATTAAAAATATATAAATAAAAGGTTCTTATTTTTTTGTTTTGTTTTCCAGGTCCCTTCAGTGTTTTTAGCCAGGGCCTCATACTCTACGATATCTTCTCCATGACTCTGTGGAACACTGCTAACACAACAGTTTTAACTAACGCACCGAGAAATATACTTACTTGATTCGAGACCCCATCCTCTATTTGGTCTCCCCGCCGTGGCTGGCAGCAGACGCGTCACTCCGTATTTTTCTCAAGCTAACCTGCCCGTCACACACAACAGTACACCGCCATGGTGAATCGCCATGCGTAAGTCACGCTCCACTTTGTGCCGCTCCTGGGATTTGTAGTCTTCTAAATAGAAGACGTGAATGTCAATAACATACAGCTACCTAGTATTAGAAACTACAGCTTCCACAATACGTACAAGACGATTGGGTCGCGTGGTGCTGTAGCCGATAAAGTTTCTGTTACTCAGCATTTACTGTAACGGTAGCTCCAGTGCAGTTTATTACATCATTTTGAGGTTTTATAGCTAATAATTAAAAACAGTTTTGGAGATAATTTATAGTTTATTATAAAGTAGTAATATTTTCTACCAATATTAATTTTGAAATAATCTAAAATATAAATTATATTATTTATGTCACAAACATTTTGTTTTTAAATGTAATGTAATGTAAAAGGAAAATAAATGAAAATGACAGCTACGTGGATTAACAAGAGGAAAAATTGGGGCGGATGCTCCAAAAAACAGCAGATTTGTGTGTCCTGTGTTTTTTCCTACAGTGAAGCTGTTTTTTCCAAAACACTAGAGCAAAATAGAAAAATGATAAAACAAAAATTCCCACAAAGTTTACATCTTTGTTCTACTATTCTCTAAACTGTTCAAAAATATTTAAATGAACCTTCTGAAAACACATCAGACCTCAATAGGAAAAAAAAATTACACTGGATGTCTATGCTGATGTGGACTGGATAGGATGCCACATTGTTTGATGGAAATGAAAATTATCAACCTACACAGGGCTAAATTCAAAGACAGTCCAAAAATCAAAGAGGAAAAAACTGATGCAACAGAATAATCTGTTTTTGCTGAAATTTCATTGCTGCAATTCAAAGTGGTATTCAGCAGTTTATATAGCCTCTACATGCTTGTATGCATGACTGACAACATTGGGGCATCCTCCTACTATGATAACAGACAGTATCATGGGGGATGTCCTCCCAGATCTGGACCAGGCCATCACTGCCCCACAAACTGAACCAAAATATAATGTCCAAGAGGCTTTCTATTAGAAATAGCTCAGGCGAGTTTGGGGGCAGGAGGAACCTAGTGCACAAGCTTTGGCAGTGACAATGGCTCCAAGGATTTCATCCCAATGTTGAATGGCAGTCAGGGTGCCGTAGCCTAACCTGTAGAGGTCTGTGCGTCCCTCCATGGATATGCCTCACCAGACTATCACTGACACACCACCAAACACCAAAACTTTTACAGGCAGCATGACATTCTCCACAGCTTCTCCAGACCCTTTCACTTCTGTCACATGTGCTCTTGGTGAATCTGCTCTCATCTGTGAAAAGCAAAGGGTGCCAGTGGTTGGCCTGCCAATTCTGATATTCTATGGCAAGTGGGCTCCATGGAGCTGGACAATAAGCACAGAGCCTACTAGATGGCATCGGGCACTCGTGCGTATACACACACACACACACACACACACACACACACACACACACACACACACACACACACACACACATATATATATATATATATATATATATATACTTTAAATATATATTTATTTTCTCAGTTTACAGCACTTTTGTTATAAATGTTGGTCAGGTTGTTTTAGTTTAATTATGTTTTGGGTGTGGTTCACACTGCAGAGACAAAAAAGGTGAAGCTTGAACTAGTCTGGCTCTGTCCCTATTCTTAGTTCTGTATCAGCCTGCAAGCCTGGACCATAAGATTTGCAACAACACCTCCTTGAATTCTTTTGTTAAAACCCTGTAATTAAAGGCTGCACTTCAATCGCATATTGACGTTTGATTGATGCTGAATCCACTGTGGTGGTGTACAGAGGCAAAAAATATATAAAATCCCAACAAACAAACAAAAAACAACACTGACCCAAATAATCATGGCAAAATACTATTGCCAAAGCATCAAAAAATACATATACAAATAATTAACACAACATAGCTTAAAACAGCACAAGGATAAACGTATATTAATTCAGTTTAATTAAATATGCTTGATAAATAAACAATTGTAAAATGTATGCACCTGTGTGTGTTCAGGTCTCTCATTGTTCTTTGTTCTTTTTTTTTTTTACATTTTGATACAAAAGTTTGCTTTAGTAATTTTGTATTACAGATCCGAACAGATTAAATTATGTTCTTCCTTGCTTTGTTGTTTTGTAGTTGTTTCCCCCCCTCCCCCCGAATGATTAACGTTTAATAGAAATTTCATCTCCGTTTCAACCTCATCTGTCACCACGTTTTTTTTCTTTCGTTTCAACATGTTAATTTATACAAATCTATTTTCAGACCAGACTCTTAAAAAAAGCCCCATCCCGTATGCAGGAGACTTAGAAGCAGGGCGCGGAGACTACTGACCCACTTTGCTCAAACACTTCTCACAATTTCGCGTCCACTTTAGCAACCAGAGACTGAAAACTTTGTCGTATCTTTCTGTTATTCAGTTATCAGCGAGCTCTATTGAACAAGCTGCTGGACAGCGAGCGGGGGGCGATTGAGAGAGACTCGGGGGCGGGAGAGAGAGACTCGGGGGCGGGGGTCTGACTCATATTGTTGGTGTGAGGAGTTGCACAACAACACGAACTAACAGAAGTTGTAAAATGTGGAAGGCCTTCACGCCGCAGGACATTACTGACTCCTCTCCAGGTAAGACACAGTCAGTAGTAAGGAGACGGTGGCAGCTCGCAGAATTGTGCAGCAGCTCGCTTCAGTAAGTTCGTGTGTGGCTGAATCATAACACGCGTCATGGAACAGGATACAGCCTCATTTTGGAGAGCTGCACAACCTTCGTAGCAGTTAACTAGTTAGCAGCAACGTTAGCGTGCTGCTTACCCGGACAGAAACGAGACCTTATAGATTCCTGGTCTATAGTTTAAACATAATATTATATATTTTTTTTCTATTTTAAACAATCGTGCTGCACCAGGCCCGGAAAAGAGCACGCAGCAGAACACTTGGACTGAAATTCACATCCATTTAATTTCCATGTTTCCATTGCCACTTTAAAGTAATTATCGGCGACCTGTCACTCAAGCTAAATGAAGTAATGGTGAGTGTTATTGGGGTAATTCTCGTCTCTGCAGGCTCTTCTTTCACAACAGGAAACCACTGCAAAACTCGCAACTTCTGCAGCTCCTGGTTTATCTTCCTGTGAATATAATTTTTGTACTTTTGACTTAGACCAATTTGGATTATACATTAAGTTAGTCGATTACAACGTGAGGTAATTGGGTAGAACAGAGATGCGGCATTGGGTGTATTATGTGATAGCATCTCTGGCATTAGTTTAAAAATACACACAAAAAACCCCCAAACAAAACACATCCATATAACAATGACAATATTTGTGTATCAAACATGAGTAACAAGCTGTACCCCCACCCCTCCTGTCTGGGTGTGTGGTTTCTGTGTAGAAGTGAACATTATATGTAGAAACAGTATAAGAAAACCATTGTACTTGTTTAAATTTCTTGAAGAGGTTTCAACTCTCATCCAAGAGCTTTTGCAGTTCTAAAACCAAATGTTGGAGAGTACCAGGTATTGGGGTTTGTCCTTTAAGATGTTTGTTGACCCACTCCTTATCATATGCTCATCACATGAGCCAAGGTGTGAAAAAAAGGTATGGGTCATTACAACTAGAAGTTTTAGGTGAAACCACTGTGAGATGTTGCCTCACTCTATCATGTGACCTGTTGAAATTACCCAATTAAGTTTTTGTTCTTTTACCAACAGTAGCCAAAAGCCATTGGGCAATAGTTTCATAGAGCACTCGACATCTTTGAATATGAAAGGAAAGGTTGAGTAGTAAGACTGTCTACACAGGAAGCGACTAATAGTCATGTGGCATCCAGAGATTGCCAATGACATTGAGCAACTTCAATCAACAACGATTTTCTGCTGGCATATGAGGGCGTGGGAGCTATGTCAGATTGTTGTTCTTTTGGCTGCTCCCGTTAGGGGTCCCCAGAGCAGATGCCACCATCTTACCTTAGCATGTCTCATCAACCCTCTGCATGCTCTTCTTCACTACATGAAGAGTTATGTTTATGTCAAAAGCTGCATGTGAGAAAAAAGATAATCAGAAACAATGCATTTTAATTTCACAGGTGCGGGTATTCCTTGACACTTTTGCAAAAAGTCAAAAACATATGTGCATACAACTTAGCAAAAATGCATTTGTGGGTTGAGTAGCATAGTTGTGCCCATGAAAATGCCAAACTCTACCAATGCCAAACAGCTTATTCTGCTATTCACTCTTTTTCTTAACTTCTGGTAATCAGATGTCCTGATTAGTGCATGATTAGCATGGACCTTGTTACAGCGATCAGTTGGTATCTGCTCTAAGCATGTCATATTTGCATTTGACAATGCATTTATTACTTTCTAGGCTGGACTATTATAATTAATTATTATCAGATTGTTTTGAAAATTCCTTAAAAAAACTTCAATTGATCCAAAACGTTTGCTTTTGGTTTGTTTTTATTGGACTCTTAAGTTGCGAGAGAAGGTACAAAATTGTTAAAATAACTCATCTAGTCATAATAACTTAGCACACACAGAGATGCAGTACCAGCTATTTTGAGTCACTTTTAGTGATCTGGTGGTCTGAAAATAGCTTTGGCTTGAATTATTGTAGTCACCACAGGACCCAAACCTGTTGCCGAAACCTGGCAACAGAGTCCTTTTGTAACTGGAGAAAGGTTAATGAAGAGTTAATGACTCCACATTGCAATTAAGTACAGTATCCAGGTGAATGAGTCATTAAAAAATTACCCTATTCAAGAGTTGTTATGATTTGGATAACTATCCATAGAAAGTAAATATGATTCTTGTAATAAACTATAAAAATGCTCTTATATGATGTTCAGTTGGGTAGTTAAACATACCCAACTGTGCAGTCTTGCCCTATGGATGTGACCTGTACACTGCTAAGTTGAACGTTACAGCTGTGACTCAGGGGTTGAGTCGGGTCATCCACCAATCAATCAATCCCTCACTCCTCCATTCAGCATGTTGAAGTGTCTTTGGGCAAATTGAACCCCAATGCTTTCATCATAATGATGTAGGAGTCTGCACGTGACAAGTACAGGGTGGGCCATTTATATGGATACACCGTAATAACATGGGAATGGTTGGTGATATTAAAGTCCTGTTTGTGGCACATTAGTATATGTGAGGGGGCAAACTCCTCAAGATGGGTGGTGACCATGGTGGCCATTTAGAAGTCGGCCATCTTGGATACAACTTTTGTTTTTTCAATAGGAAGAGGGCCATGTGACACATCAAACTTATTGGTAATGTCACAAGAAAAACAATGGTGTGCTCGGTTTCAACGTAACATTATTCTTTCATGAGTTATTTATAAGTTTCTGACCACATATAAAATGTGTTCAATGTGCTGCCCATTGTGTTGGATTGTCAATGCAGCCCTCTTCTCCCACGCTTCACACACTGATAGCAACACCGCAGGAGAAATGCCAGAACAGGCATCCAGTATCCGTAGTTTCAGGTGCTGCACATCTCGTATCTTCACACCATAGACAATTGCCTTCAGATGACCCCAAAGATAAAAGTCTAAGGGGGTCAGATCGGGAGACCTTGGGGGCCATTCAACTGGCCCACGATGACCAATCCACTTTCCAGGAAACTGTTCATCTAGGAATGCTCGGACCTGGCACCCGTAATGTGGTGGTGCACCATCTTGCTGGAAAAACTCAGGGAACGTGCCAGCTTCAGTGCATAAAGAGAGAACAATGTTCAAGAATCAGTGACAAAGTTGAAGTTGCACCAGGGCTGGATATTTCAACAAGACAACGACCCTTAACACTGTTCAAAATCAGGCAGAGGATCAAGTACAATGTTCTGGAATGGCCATCTCAGTTCCCAGACCTGAATATTATTGAAAAGCTATGGTGTGACTTAAAGCGGGCTGTCCATGCTGTGAAATCATCAAACCTGACTGAACTAATGTTTTGTAAAGACGAAAGGTCCAAAATACCTTCAACCAGAATCCAGACTCTCATTGGAAGCTATAGGAAGTGTTTGGAGGCATTATTTCTGCAAAAGGAGGATCTACTAAATATTGATATAATTTTTCTGTTGGGGTGCCCAAATGTATGCACCTACCTAATTTAGTTTAAGTAACTATTGCACACTTTCTGTAAATCCTAGAAGCTTCATTTCACTTCTCAAGTATCATTATGTTCATCTACTATATGATATATTTAAATGAAATTGCTGATCCAAACAACCAATGATTTATGAAGGAAAATTATCAAGGGTGCCCAGACTTTTGCATACCACTGTATATGAAAGAACACCTAGAGAAGGAAGTTCAAGAGCTACATGTCTTAAACTAACAGGTCATCTTGATTTTAACTAATTTTATTTTTATCTATATGTGCCAAATCACAGTTATATACAAACTGTAAGGAAAAGGAAAAAAAAACAGCGGCCGACAGCGCTATAAAGAACGGTAGACTTGTGCGTAATAAACAAGCGAATAATGCAGAAAACAGAGATTTTTAGATTGGAAGCTGTTCTTGAAGTACACAGAGAGAGAGTGAGAGCTGTGCATGAAGTGTGATTTTTATCGTGTTGGAAGCGAAACAGCAAAAGTAAGGAATTCATGACGATGTTTATGTGAAGCGTAGTTTGGATCTTCTTTTGCTGCTGGTTCAATCAATATTGTTTGGAGAGAGATAAAACCTGCAGCTTCAGAATCTAGCGCAAAAAGGACGTAAACACAAAGCGTGAACCCGCCGAAACATTAGAATCAGCGAGCTGTTGGCTTTCAGCCCCGACCATGTCCATGCCCGTGCCATCGGGTGAGAAAGGCGCCATCTCACTGATTCCGATCTGTCGGCGGGTCCGTGCTTTGTGTTTACATCTTTGTGCAGAATCTGTGTACCTGCTCTCATTTACTGTTTTAGCTGTTTGGTGGTTGTTGAAATTTTGTGAGGTTTAACCTGAGATTTTGGTGTTTCGGGCAAAATAAATTTATATTTAAAAATCGGTTCAGGATTTTAATGAATCGATATCACGTAGAGCTGGGCGATATGAGATTTTTTCATATCACGATATGTTTTTTTTCATTTCAGGCGATAACGATATCTATCACGATATGAGCCAAATAACTATATTTGTAAGATTTAAATGTGCCGTTGCTCACAAGTAAAATGTGAAATAATAAGCAGCTTGTTTTTATTTAAATATTTATTTCCCATAATAAGTTCAACAGGGTAGATGTACTTAAGGAACATGAGACTTTTTCAGATAAATAAAGGCAAATATTGCAAACTACACAAAAGGCAGCTGCTAAAGCGTTTGTTTCAAAATAGAACAAACGAAACAGACTACTAAATTGTCAATTCCACTTAGAAACAAAATATTAATTCTAAAAATAAATCTTAGTTTGTTTTACAGAAGAACAGACAAAATTGACTAACTTTTGTCAATATCAAATAAACTGAGAACTAAAAAACTAAAAGGAAATTCTCAATCTCTCCTTGTTGTATAGCTGAGCTTTTCAAACAGTTTTAACAGTTACTTTAGTCTGACAAAAGCCGAATGACGAATTAGCGCTTCCAGTCAGAGACTGAGGCTACGTCCACACGTACACGGGTATTTTTGAAAACTGAGATTTTCCGTTTTCGTTTTAAAAAATAATCCTGTCCACACATAAAGGGAGAAATGAAGGAAAACGCTGCTATGAACATGCCAAAGCAGCAGGTGGCGCTAGATTCCTAACCGTGCAGAAATGTTGGCCAATCAGAAGTCTAGAAGCCTCGGTGGGAAAAAGTAAACAAAGCTGGGGCATAGAAGCAGAACCGAGTCGTATGTGTGGAGGGACAGTAACTGTTAGGGTTGCCAACTCCCTGAAAAATAAATAAGGGACACCTCGTGGCCAGGGCCGGGCGACCCAGTTGTCTTCACCCTTCCCAGTGTGGTGAATTTTCTAGCTCTTTTTTTGTGTGTGAAATTATTTTTTTTAACCCTTTGACTTGAATTTGATTTAAGTAGATGTGTATTCTTTGTGATATGAACACATGTGAAACAAATGATCATTTAGCCATTTATTTTTAGCTCAAAATGACAACATTAACACAATAAAACAGGTCTTTCTTAAACAGAAGCCTGTCATGCTTAACTTTTGAGAATATAAGTAAATCTTTCTTTAAAAGAACTCTGTCCTGCTTAACTTAAAATAATAGAAAACAATAGAAAGAAAAACATTCTTGTAACAGTGCACATTTAGTGCATTTAGTACAATCGGCTTCAGTTGAAATATTATTTCAGCTTTTCTGATGGTAATCAGCTGCTCCTGTTTGTAAACCCGCTTGTTCCCATGATTACGCATCTTAACTCATCATCATTATTCATCTATGTATTACTTTTATGTATTAGTCATCTATTTGTTGTAATCATCTATCCTTGCAGTTGTTTATTACACAAAATAAATTATATTATCACACTTCTGGCCACATAGCGCTGATATTCATTGCACATGCCCATATTAACTTTTTCCAGCCAGGTGTTTTCCTTTTCCCATTCTTCCCTTTGTCTGAGGGGAACAAACATTGCTGCTCTAATGCTGGGCTTACACCATGCGGTTTTAGGCCCATTTTGAGACTATTTTTGAGTGATCGGACCGATTTTGGCCTTCATCGTGCATCGTGTAGTATACGTGGGGTAACGAGAAGTGATTAACACCTCACGACCAGCTCCCGATCATCAATCGCTCGTGAGGTTCTCACCACAGCCGCTCACACTGCTCGCGCGCAAACACGTAAACGTCGGTGAAAAAGACGTTGCAGCACGGCTGTGCAGCGTGTGATCTGGACACAAGCGATGGAGGCACAACTTGTAGAACTTTGGAAAGCTCATCCGAGCCTTTTCGATGTGGCATCACAAAATGATCACGACCACAACAACCGTGAAAACAGTTGGATTTACACTGCTGCTCAATCACAGCTGCCTGATGAGTGTTTTTCATTAGCAATTTAGCAAAGTTGATGGTGGTGGTGTGTCTGTGTGAGTGTAAGACAGAGAGAGAGAGTGACAGATTTTCTGTTATAACCTTCATGTTATGGAGGCACAGTGTGAGCACTCAGGTCGCATCAGAGCATCGGGCCGTATAGTGTGAGACCTGCATCGTGACCTACCAACTTCTAACCCCTGCGAGTCAATCGTGCAGTTTGAGCAGGAGCTGAATAACGTGACTGAAAAAATCGCACAGTGTTTGCCCAGCTTTAGGTTTACTGTCGTCCGAGACTTGCACCGCCGTGTCGGCGTTTGTTTCCCTGTTGGCCATGCTTCTTGTTGTGGTCATCTGTTGTCTTCCGGTATTTTCTCCGTAAGCGACCTTTCCTCGACCAATGAGATGAGCGGTAATCTGAATTGTCATACTCGAATTGTCATAAGTGTGCTGTCAGCTCATTGGTCACAAAGCAGGAGAGGGGCTGGGAATTATGTTTTCAAACAAAGCGTTAATTCCATTAAAAGTTATAGACTACTTTTGATTCTCACTGTATTACGGGACAAAGTGCGTCCCTTATTAGCTCAATACGGGACGTGTACTTTTGTTTCGAAATACGGGACGATTCCGTATTTTAAGGGACGGTTGGCAACCCTAGTAACTGTGTATATGTAAGCATTTAAACACTGCAGAGAGTAGAATTAACAGTAACAGTATTGTAGAAATTCATTTCACCGAAACAATAACGTGGCGCACAGTGTGACGCATGCACCAGTTTATTGTATTTCCAGACTTGCTTTCGGCACAATTTACAGTGCACGCTACTCTATTTTTTGTCAGACTTGAAATAGCCGAAATACCTTCACACTACGGAACTTCTATGGCTCTTCCGTTCGACAATCTCTCCGGCATTGGAACCATCATCTGTTTTCTCTTCGGTCACGCTCGGTTGATTTTTCTAGTCGGCACACTCATTTCCTCCATTATGCGCTGGCTCCATTACCCGCTGGCTGCTTCCCAAACAAACACACGTGCGGCTTGGCACTTGTGCTGTATGTAACAAGTCACGTGACGTGACGCTGTGGCTGTGATTGGTTCGGCTCTGCGCTACTTGATTTGGATTGGCTGACCTTTTTTTTTTTTTTTTTTTTTAAGAGGACAAGAGCGGCGAGGTCTATCGCGATAGCTTAATTTCTCTATCGAGTAAAAGTTATATCACGATACATATCGTTATCGTTCTATCGCCCAGCTCTAATATCACGTTATCCAAGCTAGAATCGATTTTAATCCCTAAGTCGATAATCAAAACCCACCCCTAATAAAGACCATCCTGTGACCATGTAGTAATACAATAATTCATATAAGTAAAGACCAAGAAATGCATGTACATTTTAGCTGCATAAACAGACATCTTATTTCATATGTATGTACATTCAATTCAGTTTCATACAACCAAATCACAACAACAGTTGCCTGACACTTTATATTAAGATAAAGACCCTACAATAATACAGAGAAAACCCAACAACCAGATGATCCCCTATGAAGAAGCACTTTGGTGAAATGGAGAAAGAAAAATCTTGTAGCTGGTAGAAACCTGTGGCAGAACCGGCCTCAAGGAGGTGCAGCCATCTGCCGTGACCGGTTCAGAGTGAGGGGAGAAGAAAAAAAACAAACACTGTGGAAAAGAGTCAGAGATTAATAGTGATTAAGATTAATAACAAAGATTAATGGTTAAATGCAGGGAGGGGTATAAACACATATTGAGTGAAGAAGAAACACTCAGTGCATCATGGGAATAGCCTAGACCTATTGCAGTGTAACTAAGGGAGGATTCAGGCTCTCCTGATCCAGCCATAACTATATGCTTTATTAAAAAGCAAAATTTTAAACCTAATCTTAAAAGTAGCAAGGGTGTCTGTGTCTTAAATCCAAGTAGAATCTGGTTCCACAGGGCCTGGGAGCTAAAGGCTCTGCCTCCGTTCTACTTTTAAATACCACAAGTAAGTCAGCAGTCTGACAGCGAAGTGCTCTAATGGGGTGATATGCTACTATGAGGTCATTAAGATAACATGGCCTGATTATTCAAGACCTTGTGGTGGGAGTATTTTAAATTTGGATTTAAATTCTGGATTTAACAGGAAGCTAAGCCAGAAGCAGATATAGGAGAAAAATGCTCTCTCTTTCTAGTCCCCGTCATAACTCTTGCTGCAGCATTTTGAATTAACTGAAGGAGGTAGTTCAACCTAGAAGTAATAAATGCATTAACTAGTTTTTCATGCTTACACTTTATCCCAGTTTCTGCGTATTATGACTGGAGTTTTTTGGGTTTTTTTTAATGTTTTAAGCAGATGTACCATGATTTTAAATAAGTCATTTCAACTATTCTTTGTTGCAGAGGTGGGTAGGTGTGATGCAAACATGGAGGTGCAGAACAACAACCAGCCCACCTTAGACAAACACAATAATCTCTACAAGATACCAAGCCAGGAAAATCAGGTAGGTAGTAGTAGTAGTATTGACCCAAAAAATAGTATTGGCCTTTTTTCTTTTTCTTTTTTTTTTTTTTTTGCCAAAAGAAGAGCATTACATGTTCCAAAATGTATAGTGTCTATATGACATTGTAAGTTAAAGCACTGTACAAGATAATTTTAGACATTGTGACTAACAGAGTGTAATGTTCTTCTTCTATTAGCATGTGGTAGTTGATGATAACTACCATCAACATATTCAAAATGTTCTGTCTGTATTAGCCTTAGACTTTGAAACAACACATAGTATTGAGAGATATGTTAAAATCACTAAGCTGAAAGAAAAAAATGACATCTATTGAGTTATAATATACTGCTTTGTTTTACTGCTGATGGTGTTTTCTTGTTCAGAAAAATGTTCCAAGCTATAATTACTGCTGCACAATGGCAAACTTCCACATTGAGAAGAAGATCGGTCGGGGTCAGTTCAGTGAGGTCTATAAAGCAACATATCTGCTTGATGGACAGCTGGTGGCACTCAAGAAGGTCCAGGTACAGCTCTTTGTACTTAGTCGCAATACATGTGGTGTTAGATCTCACTGCAGTGCAATGTCATTTCCTGTTTATGTTTATTATAGTGGAAATTGGTGTTTTGCAAGTTAATGTGTTTAACTTGATTACTTAAAGTATTTTATTTTACAAAGTAAACTGTACACGCCTTATCAAATACATTCTTCTGCTTAATCATCTGCAACTTGTAGGCATAATGTTAATTTATTTTAGTCTTTGCTAGCTTAGCTTTACCACTGTTTAAACACTGGTAGCATAGTTGTTTACATGAATGTGTCAAATATTAAGTGAATTTCAGCCTCCTTTAGTGCTAATAATACTAGTAAAACCAAGATGCATGAAGCTGAATTTAGTTCTGCTGTGTTACCAGTATAATACCAGTATTCCTCAGGAGTAGAAGTATGTTGGGCTTAGCTTTAAACCTGCAGGGTGAGGATTGAGTGAGGCGACTAGTGGCAGCTATCACATTTGCACCGAACACAAACTAAAAAAAGTAAAATTCAGACAAAACAAGGAACACATTGCTTGAATTACATTAACACTGTATTTCATCTTCCACTGACTGATGTTTATTTCCCTCAGGAGCCTAAGATACCTGAGCTCTTGATCTTCCTTCTGTTTAATAAACCAATTAGAGTATAGTTATAGTAATCCATATGAGGTCTTTCTGTCTGCTCCCACGCTACCCAAATGTTCTCCATTATAGTGTTTATTCAAACTCAAAACTCCCTAGACCTGTATAGAGTTAAGTATTTTAATATTTCACTGCACAGAAAGACTTCATCTTCTGTGTTCTCATTCTGAAACATGAGTTTTGTGGAAAACAAACCATCTTTACTTGTTAATAACAATGGTAAATGAGGAAAGCTGTGCCTTTGGCATTCACCCACTCATAACTGTTTATTAATTGACACATTATTCTACCGTGAGAAAGAGGTAGACATGCACATCTACGGAAGATCTCAGAAATAATTATAATTTAATAAAGATAGTCTGACAAAGAAGATGGAGATGGTTTTATGATCTATTAATAAAGTCAAACTAAGATTTGATCATGTAATCAGTTATAATGACTAATGCATGTAATCTTGTTACTGTGGATATATGCTAATCGAAACAGCAGCAACTCAGTGGTGCTGAAAGGTATATACAGGTCTTATACTGACATGCGCTCCCATCCAGACATCATCTTAAGGGAAGGTCTTGCATATTTCAGCAAGATAATGCTAAACCGCATACTACATCTATTTAAACAGCATGACTTTGTAGAGAAGATGTTAACTCATTCACTGCCAGCCATTTCCAAATCAGGTAACTCCCCACTGCCAGGGTTTTTGAGCATTTTTACTCATTTTTGAAGAGCCACAGAAAACTGTGTGTTATGATCATATAAATGCTGAACCTACCAAAATGAAGAACAGACTCTCTTCTTTCATCCAAAAAAAAAAGCTTGTTTCTACCATTTTCCATTCTTTAGTAATCAGCTGTAGAAGAGAGGTGGGTTCCACCAAAAATGCCTGTTTTGACCAAAAAAAGGGAGAAAACGAGCTTTTTGTGAAAAATACATTTCAAGCAGAAAAGTGCCTTTGACACTAATATTTCTTGCTTTGTGACACCTCTAACATATACCGGTAAAATAGTTTTTCACTTCTATAAAACAGAAATAACACTGAGAAAGGTTATGTTTTATCAAAACAATTTATTTACAAATATATGAAAAAATAAACTTCACTGACAAGCTGCCCGAGGTTGTATTCTAGCCCCTCCCATTGAAAAACGTAATTGACGTCTATAGACGTCAATGGCAGTGAATGAGTTAAGTGCTGAACTGATGTGCCTGCAGTCCAGACCTTTTACCAGTTGAAAGCATTTGACTTATTAGGAAACAAAACAAATGTGACAAAGAATACTTGGGACCTTTAAGCAGCTAGAATCCCGTACTAGACAAGAATGGCACAACATTCCTCTCCATCAACTGGTCTCTTCAGTTCCTACATTTTTATTCACTGTTGTTAAAAAATGCGGGATGGTACACAGTGGTAAACATGACCTTGCCCCAACTTTTTTTTTTTTAGACCTGTTGCTGCCATCAAATTAAAAAATTAGACAATCTTTTTTGTAAAATTGTTCATTTTATCACTTTAAACATTTGGTATTGTTTTATGTGTTCTGTTGTGAATAAAACGTGGGTTTATGACATTTACGAATTGTTACGTTCTGTGAGGCTGTGGGAGTGTGTGGGTGGGGTGTTTGCCCACTCTCCCCGCCTCCACCCCTCTTGCCGCTCCTACCCCTCTCTGTCTCTCTCACTCTCCTCTCTCCCCAGGACACAGCTGCTGCTGATTAGCCTCGTTTGCCACCTGACTCCAGTCAGCAATCATCCTCTGAGGCTATTTAAACTGGGGATGAGCTGTGAGCAGGGTGGCTTTTTCCTCAGTGGCTCTACGCGGTTCTGTGCTAGATTTTGGACAGACAGCCTCTTTCTGACCAGTGAGCAGACGGGCTTGTGGGCCCTGAGAGTGTCTCCCCGTGGTGGGGAGTAGGGTAGGAAGTGTGGGAAGTGCCTCCTTTTTTATTGTGTTTGTTTGGTAGTCTTCCTGCCTTTCATGGCTGCGAGCGTTTTCTTTGTTTCTTTGGCGTTGTTGGTAAGACGGCGTTGCCGGCCCTTTAAGTTAATGTTAATGTCGTTTGTAATCCACCTGTACCATTTCGTAATAAAGTTCTATTAATACAGAACAACTCTGTCTGTTTTCCTTTTCATTCTGATTCCGGACTCATTTGTTACTGGTCCCCTCACTCACATGCCTAGACCCCTTCGGGGGGAACGTAACAATGTGGGGGCTCGTCCAGGATATGAATGGAAGGAAAATTGAGTTTTTGTGAGTTGTTTGCCGGTGGCCTGGTTAGTTGTATTGTATCGGCTGCGCTCCCTCTCCAGTTAGCAAAAGGGGAGTGTCTAGCTGAGCGTAAGCTCCTCCTTCAGGCACTCATTTTTTATTTTTCCTTTATTATTTTCGGAGTAATCCCGGGTGGGGATTAGTTCCCTGTCGGGGGTAGGCTTGTCGGTGCTTTGTGCACTTGATGCTTAGCCTTTAAAGTTGCCTCGAGCCTGGTACACTCCAGAAGCTAACTAGGCTAAAATTTTAGTAGGCAGGTCTGGGGAGAGGGTTGGCGGTACTTTTATTTATTGGTTAACCTCTGGCCACACTTTTCCCGCCTGTTTTCTCATTTGTGTATTGGAGGTGGTGCTTCTTTGTTGTTATTGTTAGCCTCAGGTAGTTTTTTGTTTTTAGAGTTGATGGCTACCTTTGATATTGCCGTGTTTAAGAAAAACCCCTCGCTTGTCCAACTGGACGCCTGTAGGAAGAGGGATTTGCATGAGGTGGCATCAGGTTATAGCATTTCTGTTTCCACAGCTCTGCGTAAGGCTGAGCTGAAAGCTGCTCTTGTGTCTGGCTTGGTGGAGAAAGGGATAGTGGCCTTGCCAGTATCTGCCAGTCCACTTGAGCATGGGGCAGCGTCTCAGCCTGTTCCGCAGGCGTCAGCTCAAGCTGTAGGTCCATTGGTGTCGACACCTGTTGATCAGGGGCTGCCTGAGGACAAACCCATGACATTGCCTCGCTTCGAACCCCTCTCCATTGAATCAAGTGAAGGCTCGAAGCAGGATGCTAAGCTCCGTGTACGCCTGGCTCGTCTCCAGGTAGAAAAGGAGGACCGTGAGAGGGAGTTCCAGCTAAAGAAAGAGCTGGAGCTTAGGCGTTTAGACGCAGAGCTTGCTAGAGCCAGAGAGGTCGAATTGAGGAAGGTGGAGGTGGAGGCAGAGACAGCTGTGAGGTTGCGACAGCTGGAACTCCGGCAGGTTTCCCTTCCTCCGACTGCCTCCATTCGTCAGGCAGACACCCCGTTTGACGTAGGGAAAAACAGTCGTCTGGTTCCGATGTTCCGTGACACTGAGGTCGACAGCTACTTCGAGTCGTTTGAACGAATAGCCACGGCCTTGCACTGGCCACGGGATTCATGGGCCATTTTGCTCCAATGTAAGCTGGCGGGTAAGGCTCAAGAAGTTTGTTCCTCGTTGTCAGCTGAGGACAGCTTGGACTATGACAAGCTGAAAAGGGCTATCCTGCTGGCCTATGAGCTGGTCCCAGAAGCCTATAGGCAGCGTTTCCGGGGGTTGAGAAGAGGTCAGGGTCAGTCCTATCTTGATTTCGCCAGGGAAAAAGGTGTTCTTTTCGATCGGTGGTGTGCGGCCTGCAAAGCCACTGACCTGGCTTCGATCCGGGAACTAATGCTCATAGAGGAATTTAAGAACTGCATTGCTGAGCGCATCGCGGTATATATTAATGAACAGAAGGTTTCCTCGCTACAGCAGGCTGCGACGCTGGCTGATGAGTTCGCGCTCGTCCATAAAACCAGTGTCAGTAGGTATGACCGGCGCGATGCCCCAGTGAAGGCTAGCGAGGTGCCAGTTGCACAGCACCCAAAGAGTGAGGTACTTGTGTTTCGTCCCAAGGCAGACCGAAAGTGTTTTTTCTGTTTTAAGTCTGGCCACCTGATCGCAGATTGTGAAGCTTACAGACGGAAACAATCAGTCTCGTCTTCACGTAAACCAAAAGGGGTTGGGCTGATTAAAACCATGCCTCCTGTCAGTAGGCCCCCTTCCCCTGAGACCCCGGATGAGTGTTTTAAGCCCTTCATTTTTAAGGGGATAGTTTCGCTTTCTGGTAAGACCGAGGATAAGTGTGAAGTGACCATTCTGCGTGATACTGGTGGCTCACAGTCCCTCATACTAGCTAGTGTGCTTGAATTTAATGAGAAGTCTGACTGTGACTCTAGCATCATTGTAAGAGGTGTTGGGATGAGTTTTGTGCCTGCTCCCCTCCATCGTATCTGGGTACAGAGTGAGCTGGTGAGTGGTTTCTTCTCAGTGGGTGTGCGGCCTTCTCTCCCGATTAATGGGGTGGATTTTATAATGGGAAATGATATCGCAGGTGGGAAAGTTTACCCTACCCCTGAGGTGACCAACAATCCTGTTATAGAGCCTGTGTTAGATGCCCTCAGCCTGCAGCACCCGGATGTGTTCCCGGTGAGCGTTCTGACTCGTTCACGTGCCCAGCAACAAGGTGGGGGGGTTGATTTGTCAGAATCAGTGATCGGCTCTATTCTAGAGAAGGATGTGATGCCCTGCACCGATGAGGGAGATAATGGAGCCTTAGAGTTAGCTCACAGTGTGGTTGAGCCAGCTCCTGTGTCTGGAGCTCCTTTTCTGCTCACCCGGGAAGCACTTGTGAAGGCTCAGAAAGAAGACCCTTTATTAGTTCAGTGTTTTACCGCAGCAGCTCAGGATAAGGGAGGTGAGGGGAGCAAGAGGCAGACATTTTTCGTTTGGGAAGGTTTATTGATGCGCAAGTGGACCCCAAGGCCTGGAGAAGACTGGAGCGTAGTGCGGCAGTTGGTGGTTCCGACCAGTCTGCGGTGGCATGTGCTGCAGTTAGCACATGATCACGCATGGTCAGGTCATTTGGGTGTCACTAAAACATATGACCGTATACTGCAGCATTTCTTTTGGCCGGCAATGAAAGCAGATGTAGTGCAGTTTTGTAACACCTGTCACACTTGCCAGCTTGTGGGTAAACCGAACCAGGCGGTGCCCCCCACCCCCCTACGTCCTATCCCTGCTGTCGGTGAACCTTTTGAGCATATCCTGGTAGACTGTGTTGGCCCCTTACCAAAGACGCGGGCAGGGAATCAGTTCTTGTTAACCATAATGTGTGTGTCCACTCGATACCCAGAGGCGATTCCTCTGCGGAAAATCACGACAGCAAGCATTACCAAAGCACTAGTCAAATTCTTTACCACCTTTGGCCTCCCGAAAACCGTGCAGACAGATCAGGGTACCAATTTCATGTCCAGGGATTTTAATCGGACTCTACGGTCCTTTGGAGTTTCTCATTCTGAGTCTAGTGCTTATCACCCAGAGTCACAAGGTGCACTGGAGCGGTGGCATCAAACTCTCAAGGCGATGTTGAGTAAGTATTGCCACGACACCGGAAAAAGCTGGGATGAAGGGGTCCCTTTTGTATTGTTCGCTATACGTGATGCGAAGCAGGAGTCTTTGGGGTTCAGCCCAGCTACCCTGGTGTTTGGACATGACATGCGGGGTCCGCTAAAGGTGCTGAAGGAGAGTTTTCTCAGTGGTTGTGTGCCTAAAACTACTGTGGTGGAGTTTGTAAAAACATGCAAGGACAGGTGGCAACAGGCTACTTTGTTAGCAAAAGAGGCTCTCTGTGTATCCCAGGCAAACATGAAAAAACGATGTGATCAAAAAGCAGTGGAAAGACAGTTCCAGCCTGGGGACAAAGTTCTTGTGTTGTTGCCCGTGCCCAGTTCTGCCCTCATGGCTCGTTTCTCAGGCCCCTATGTGATAGTGAAAAAAGTGTCTGACACCAACTATATTCTCAACACCCCAGAACGCAGAAGGAAGACTCGCCTATGCCATGTCAACATGTTGAAACCATACCATACCAGAGACACCAGCATGACAGAATCATCAGACACTGCTGGGACGGCTGTCCCCGGTTCAGTCCCTGTTGCCCTGCTAAGTGTTGAAGTTAAGGGTGATGATGATCTGGGTACCCTTTCTGAGGGACAGCAATGTGGGCGGTTGTCAAATTCTGTTTTTTTAGCTAAGGCCGAGGCCAACCTATCTCACCTTCCTCCGTCCCAGTGTAAAGAGGTACTTGACTTGCTGCACTCCTACCTGTCTCTTTTTAGTGACGTACCCTCGCGTACCCACGTTTGTGAGCATGACATTGACGTTGGAGACGCAGTCCCAATCAAGCAGCATGCATATCGTTGCCCCTTCGCCAAACGTGAGGTCATGAAAGAAGAAGTTGAGTACTTAGTAGAAAACGGCTTGGCACAACCTAGTTGTAGCCCCTGGAGCTCCCCATGTCTACTAACACCTAAGTCTGATGGCACACCCCGTTTCTGCACAGATTATCGGAAGGTAAACGCTGTAACGGTCTCTGACTCTTTTCTGCTTCCTCGTATGGAAGACTGCATTGACAGCATCGGCCCTGCCAAATTCATCACCAAACTCGATCTCCTTAAAGGCTACTGGCAGGTGCCTCTCACTCCCAGAGCTTCAGAGATTTCTGCATTTGTCACCCCTGACCACTTCATGCAATACACAGTAATGGCCTTTGGCATGAAAAATGCCCCAGCTACTTTTCAACGACTGATGCAGTTGGTGTTGGGAGATGTGCCCCAGTGCAATGTGTATCTAGATGACGTGGTGCTATACACAGACACATGGGCAGATCATATGTCCCTTCTGAGGACAGTGTTTCAGCGGCTAGCCGAGGCCTCGTTGACCCTCAATCTCGCTAAGTGTGAGTTTGGTAAGGCAACCGTCACTTACCTAGGTAAGCAGGTGGGGTTTGGGCAGGTCCGCCCAGTGGAGGCGAAGGTTGCTGCAATCCTGGACTACCCGAGTCCAGCCACCAGACGGGAACTAAGGCGGTTCCTAGGGATGACCGGATATTACCGGTGTTTCTGTAAGAACTTTTCTGTGGTCGTGACCCCGCTAACCAAACTGTGTAGCCCAAAGGTGCCTTTTGAATGGTCAGTTGAATGCCAGCATGCCTTTGAGTCGGCAAAATCTCTTCTGTGCAGCACCCCTGTATTGGCAGCTCCAAACTTCTCTCGCCCCTTTAAGCTAGAGGTCGATGCCAGTGCCACCGGAGCCAGGGCAGTCCTGCTACAGGATGATGAGGAAGGTGTGTGCCATCCGGTCTGTTATTTCTCTGCAAAGTTCAAACCCCATCAACTGAACTACTCTACCATAGAGAAGGAAGCCTTAGCTCTGCTTCTAGCTCTGCAGCACTTTGAAGTGTATGTGGGCTCCAGCGCTTCCCCGGTGACCGTGTACACAGACCACAACCCCCTCGTTTTTCTGAACCGGATGTACAATCACAACCAGCGACTGATGCGCTGGGCACTCCTGGCCCAGGATTACAATCTGATGATCATACACAAGAAAGGTACTGACAATATAGTGGCTGATGCACTCTCACGCAGCTCGCAATAGGGTGTTGTTGTTATTGTTGTTGTTGTTGTTGTTGCTGTTGTTGTTGTTTTGGTAGGGCTTCAATGTAAGGGGGGGGGGGGGGAATGTTACGTTCTGTGAGGCTGTGGGAGTGTGTGGGTGGGGTGTTTGCCCACTCTCCCCGCCTCCACCCCTCTTGCCGCTCCTACCCCTCTCTGTCTCTCTCACTCTCCTCTTTCCCCAGGACACAGCTGCTGCTGATTAGCCTCGTTTGCCACCTGACTCCAGTCAGCAATCATCCTCTGAGGCTATTTAAACTGGGGATGAGCTGTGAGCAGGGTGGCTTTTTCCTCGGTGGCTCTACGCGGTTCTGTGCTAGATTTTGGACAGACAGCCTCTTTCTGACCAGTGAGCAGACGGGCTTGTGGGCCCTGAGAGTGTCTCCCCGTGGTGGGGAGTAGGGTAGGAAGTGTGGGAAGTGCCTCCTTTTTTATTGTGTTTGTTTGGTAGTCTTCCTGCCTTTCGTGGCTGCGAGCGTTTTCTTTGTTTCTTTGGCGTTGTTGGTAAGACGGCGTTGCCGGCCCTTTAAGTTAATGTTAATGTCGTTTGTAATCCACCTGTACCATTTCGTAATAAAGTTCTATTAATACAGAACAACTCTGTCTGTTTTCCTTTTCATTCTGATTCCGGACTCATTTGTTACTGGTCCCCTCACTCACATGCCTAGACCCCTTCGGGGGGAACGTAACACGAATCATTTCATTATGTTTTATTTACATTTACATATCTTTTCCAAATTTTGGGGAATTGGGACTGTATTTCCTGACGTGGTTATTTCTTAAAACATTTAATTTTACAATAATGGACTACACAGCACTAGGGGTGAGTTTCAGTACACTAGATATCTATCTGAAAGAACTATAACTAAATGTAAGACAGTGATTCCTCCATTGTTGTTTTCTTAAGCGTCATGAGCCAACACAATGTGGAAGAGCTATCAGAACTTTACTCAAACAGAAGCTGATTATCGTGTCAATAGTGTCACAGTCTCAATATAATACAGCCTTAATAATTACTGATGGTTTATTTGGATTGTTTCTCTTCTATTGACTGCTTTTAGCGGACTTGAGTAATTAATTTTTCCAAATCGTCTTTTCTTCCCTCACCACTAAACTGCTTGTTGAAGATTTGCAGGAGGTCTCTTTCAGTTAAAATGAAGTTCTTTCTTTCCACATTTGCTCACAATATATCTTTGCAGATCTTCGAGATGATGGATGCTAAGGCTCGTCAGGACTGCATCAAAGAGATTGATTTACTGAAGGTAAAGTCTGTCAAAGCAAATTATACTCTGGTTGATAATAAGTGAATGAGTGCGAAATTGGGTGGCGGTTACTCAGGAGAAAGATCTCGGGCCTCGGACCGGTACCGGTCCGTGAGTTGTTTGGTACCGTTTTGAGGCTCAGGTGTGAAATGTATAGTTTTCATCGGTTTTCAGCGTTATTTTGTTATCGTTTTTATCGTTTACTCTGTTTTCCTGGGTCTTTTCACGTGTGTTATGATTTTCTTTTTTTCGGTACCGGCACTAGTTTTATTTTGTTGTATTTATCCGCGACACCTTAAAGGCCGGTCCATGAAAATATTGTCGGGCATAAACCGGTCCATGGCACAAAAAAGGTTGGGGACCGCTGTGTTAGATAGAAAGTACTTAAGGATACTGTGTTACTAAACCGTGATTTTGTTTGTGAGAGTGTCTAATGACAATGACATACGAACGTGCGACGTCCATGGTAGCAACACACGTTTAGATCAACAATGGATAATATGGAGTGTGGGAGAGAGTACGACCATGCAGCGTTTAAAGCTTGGAAGTACTGACATTACTTTGAGTTTGATTCCATAAAAAGTGACAAAAACATTAGCGTCCAATGTACACTCTGCGTAGGAAGAAAACTTCTTTCTACAGCGAAAAAATTAAATTTCAAATCTGAACAAGCACCTAGCATGCTGCCACGGGAATGTGAAATTCAGAGAAACCCCCTGATCCCCCCCACTGACATGACCGCAAACCTCCACCGGCCCCACTCCTGCTAAACAGGTGAAAATAGATTTAAGAGCGACAGGACTCAGTGTCGCTGAATCTTTGATTTAATTTATTTTTTGCTGTGTTTTACTTGCATCTATTTGAAAGAGTGAGTGTAAACATAAAAAAAAGATTTAATTTTATATGCTGGAATAAGCGGAAAATAGGTTTAAATGTTAAACAAATTTCTTCCAGTCAGAGAATGTTGCATATAATTAAATTTTTGCTTGATGCAATGTGCATAGAGTTAAAGGATTAACAAGTTTTAAAAAGAGACTTTTTCATTTGATTCAATTTTATATGAATGATTATGCAGAAAAAATACAATTGGTCTGAAAGGTCTATTGCTTTATTATATATTCATGTTATGTATCATGTTTTTAAAAAGTAACCAAGTAGTAAAGTAACTAATTACTTTTGAAAATAAGTAATCAGTAAATAGCGACTAATTACTTTTTTCAAGTAACTTGACCAACACTGGTGGTCACCCTGCCAGACAGGTAGATGGCATGGACCCAAGTTTGTGAATGCTATAACTTGAGAGTGAGGCAATGTAAGAGTTTCAAGTTCACCATAGGTGTATCTACTAAAAATCTCAGATGTGTTTAAAACTCAGTGACAATGACCTTGGCGAAGGTCACTGAGTTTTCAGGAAATCGTGTGAGGCAGCACAGGATTTTGAAATTAATGGCATTTGATGCCGCCAGTATTTTATTTGTTTGAAACATTTGCATGGACGGCTCTGCTATACACCTTGCTTGTGACAGCTCCGTTGACGCTACCATTTTTCTTTTGTTTGTCCACTGCAGCAGCTGAATCACCCCAATGTAATCAAGTACCTTGATTCTTTTATTGAAGAAAATGAGCTCAACATTGTTCTGGAGCTTGCGGATGCTGGAGATCTGTCCCAGATGATAAAGGTCAGAAAACCCTATGACTTGTTCAAATCTCAGTCAAAGATCAGAGGAAATGTTTTCTTGTGAATTCAACAACTCGAGAACGATGCAACATAGGATTTTGAAATTGATGTCATAGGTGTGTTTACTAATAGGCTGAGGGATAGTGCTAGGAGTTGCCAATATTTTTCCACTTCCTTGATTAACTTTTTGTATATAAATGGCCCTGAGTATTCCTGTGATCATTTGAATTTATGCTTGCATTTTGGATACAGTTATTACTTAGTATGTAATTTATCAAATCACATATAAAAATCGATTGTTAATTAATAAGCTCATATATAATAAAAGTCTAAAGAAGTGATTTCAATATTTAAGTGCACATTAATTTCAAATATATAATGGTAAAGACATGAGCTCATTGTTTGTGAAGGTGTTAATAAAGATTTAATGAATATTTGTGTGGCCTCATTTAAAGTGAGGACTATTTTTGCCTTGTAAAGTATTTATAAATAAAGTCTCAGCTATCTTCATTTTACGTCCCCACATGAAAGCTAGGCAAACAGGGTGGAGGACAGTAACAATTTGATCCGGATTGGAATGAAAAGGACACCAGGCAGAGGTGTTTAACACAAAATAAGGCTTTATTATAACCAATAACCATATAAACAGTATCAACAGAAAGAGGCAGCAACACTGCTTTGACAATAAATCAGACAGACCAATCCAAGGAAAAGGAGGCCGCTTCACCTATGTTTGTGTGTGTGTAAAAGCTAGACAAAACACTTAAAGTGCTAGGAATAAAGAGCTGAAAGTGTGTTTATATGATTGAGGGATAGTTAGAGCAATAATATTGTGTCATTGTTCTAACATGTAGAATTAGATTAGTTACACTTCTTCCTTCTTTCTGTTCAGTACTTCAAGAAGAAGAGACGACTTATCCCAGAGAGAACAATTTGGAAATATTTTGTGCAACTCTGCAGCGCTCTGGAGCACATGCATTCACGCAGAGTAATGCACCGTGGTAAACAACTCCACTTTGCATTTTTACCATGCACACCTCATCTCCATTGCCATCATTATGCTGATGTAGTTAATCTGCTCAAACACCTCAGTTGTTGTGCATTCATATCTTCCTAACCTTCTTTCTTTTGTCAGTCAAAATTAAAATACAAGGAACTGATATGTACAGGTGTATCCAGCAATTGGGAATAATAACATGTTACATGGTGTTAAAATAAAAAGAATCTCTTTCCAAAGGAAAAAACAATTTGCAAAATGTTGGATCCTGTTGTTATTTGCACGCCCAAAACTATTTTGGTATGGAGTTTGTATTTTAATACTGTGGTACTTGCCAGGTTGGAAAAGATTTAGGCCAAAAAGCAGAATCTGATTGTCAGAGAAGTTGTGATTTTTATATTGATAATGATGCTTTCCATTAAAATTAAAAAAGAAAATCACAGTAAGGTGTCAGTTTCACTGAAAATCAGATTATGCTTTTTGGCCTACCTAAATCTTTTTAAATCTGATTTTCAAAGAAATTGTGATTTTGTTTTTCTATTTTAATGGAAAGTATTGTTAAATAGAAAAATAACAGCAAAGACCAAACATTTCTAATATCCCCCCAAAACCAAGCAAAGTTGAATTGGTTTGTGACGTAATTACAGCAGTTTTCACTGGACGCGGTAAATGTTGGAGCTGTAACTTGTCTGTAAACAGGAAACGGCATGGTTCTTTCTCAAAATTGAATTAGCCGTAAGCACACCTCTCATAGTTGCAGGAAATCAACTACTGTGTGTAGAGTGTATATAATGTCACTATATTCTTGGGTTTAGAACAGAATTGCAGTGTATTTGCAATGAATGTCAATGTGTGCATGTGTTTAAACCAGATATCAAGCCAGCCAACGTGTTTATAACAGCCACCGGGGAGGTAAAACTGGGAGACCTTGGACTAGGACGCTTCTTCAGTTCCAAGACCACTGTAGCACATTCTTTAGGTGACGCACACACACAACACACGTTTATGCACAATTTCTATGTTGTGCATAAATTTTCTGTCAGATCAGCTCTTGATTCAGGCATGCAGATCATATAGAACACAGAATTAAATATTTTAGTGACGAAAATGGAAACTGTGTAAAACAAAAATCTAAACAAAGATATCTTGGGGGTGTGGTAATAAAAAAATAAACAATTCACTGTCGTATGTGTTTTCCTACTATAAGGTTTAACACTTAAACTACTGCATAAATAGTGTTTTCATCTTTTTCATTTATGCACAAAATGACAAGTCTGTTGTTTTCTGTGTGTCAGTGGGAACACCTTACTACATGTCACCCGAGAGAATCCATGAGAATGGCTACAATTTTAAGTCAGATATCTGGTCCCTGGGCTGTCTTCTGTATGAGGTAGGTCCAAAGACACTTTGACTTTTTCATTGTGTTTATAGTGAATGATTCAACAGAAAATGACTTTCTTACCCTGGAAAAAAGAAAACCAAGCTTGTGGTGCCTGTTGGCTGATTAGTGCCAGGGTGCTCGGCGGAAATGTAAATAAAATAAAAAAAACGTTTCAACTTTAAACCCAGAGGTGGGATCTTATAAATAAGCTTAAACATTTTCTTTTATTTACACTTCCGCCGAGCACCCTGGCACGAGAATAGAGACCTCTCTGAACACCACAATGTTACTTGAACTCTGGTCAGGAATAATATTTCACTTGTAGGTAGTGCCAACCAAGCTAATTCATTTTTCTTCTTTCCTTATCCCTTATCCCTCTTTGCTCCAGATGGCTGCACTGCAGAGTCCATTTTATGGGGACAAGATGAACCTTCTGTCCCTCTGTCAGAAGATAGAGCAGTGTGATTACCCCCCTCTCCCCACGGACCATTACTCTGATAAGGTAAAGTAATACAAAGCCACGTTTGGTTTTGATTTGAATTTGAGTTTCATTAACTTTTTGGTTTATTATGTTGCTAGTTTTATTTTTCTGTTTGGCAAAAAAGGTGTACAGAGCCTCGCAGGGGCCATATGAAGAATACATAGGTCCTTATATTGAGCGCTTGAAAAGCTATTCCATGAAAGCTAATACAGTTTGTTTCAACATGTTAGTTGTTCACACAAGATAAGTGAATATATGGAGAGGGAGCCTACCTTCTCCACTCGCACTGATATTGGTAAACTTGGACAGATAATCATAGATTTGACCTTCCCTGATAACACACAAGCGCAATGCTGTTGAAACAGTGGCTCATTCCAGTCATTGTAAGTTAAAAGGTTTAGACAGCATAATGTGTGGTATTTTGCAATATAAAGAAAGTACTATATTTGCCCTTGCATTTCTTTCTGTGTCTGTGGTCTTACTGACCACAGAAAGTGCTTTAGCTACAAGCCACATTTAATACATTCATACAGTGTAATATTTTTTAAACTTTAAACACAACCTCATAACTTTGGTTAATTTAGTATACCAGTTAACCTAAGGTGCATAACTTTGGACTGTGAGAGGCAGGCACAGGGAGAGTATGTATAATCGACACTGAAAGCAGTCTAGGGCGTCACAAGATGATGAGCGTGGAGAATAGCGTGCGCTGCTGCATCTCGACTGTGCCTATAAAATTATGTTTAGCATGACTGAACAATTCTGAGAACATGGCCTGTGGGTAAAGTGAACTCTCAAGTCCTACTTTACTACTACTTACTTTAGCTCCTTCTCTGAATGTGGTGATTTTTGTTCTGTAAAATAGCCCTGAAGCATGTGTCCTTTTGCTTACACCAATTTATGCACAGCGTAGTTTGTTTTGTTTTGTTTTTTTGTTTTTTAAAAGCTGAAATAACAGCCTCATGCTTTTTGCAGCTGCGTGACCTGGTCAGCATGTGCATCAACCCAGACCCGGACCAGAGGCCTGACATTGTCTTTGTGCTGCAGTTTGCAAAACAGATGCACATGTGGACTTCCAGCACCTGAGTGACACTTTCAAGCCCTCTTCTCTGCTCAATTTGAGGCTTTCCACTTACTATGTGCCTGTCCTTGCAGAAGCAAGTTTGCCCTTACCTCATCTTAGCAGACTGTAACCTTGGAAATACTGTGATGTATCTTTTCAGTCATGGAAGATGTGAAGAGGTACATGGGTATACTCACGGAAAACAAAAGTGAGAGGTAACCGTATGTCTGCCTGTTTCTTTAGCTGAGAACATAGCCAAAAGAGCTGCGTCTCCCTCTGATGACAGATTCCTCAAATAAGAGTTGCATTCCCAGTTCAACCGTGTCTTCCTGTGTAGTAGGGCTGGGCAGTTTGAATATTTGTCATGTCGTCTACTATAATCATATCATACATGTTTTTATACATTGTAAAGTACCTCATTTAGTGTTCAAAATGGACAGCTAATAAATGCCTATTCTCAGAAAAAAACAACAACGAAAGAATGCAGGGGAAACTGAAATTGAAGTGAAATCATAAAATAAAAATAGTTTTATGATCAGCTAGTTAATATTGCCTTTTACAAACAGTGGAGAGCTCAGTTAGCACTTCTGGAATATAAATATAGATAAATCTCACACAGGTTATTCTATTTAAGCTGCTTGGGCCTTGCTGCTCGTTGCAACCCATCTCCAACTCCTTTTTTTCATCTTATTCTTATGTGAAATAATCAGTGCTTGCGTGTTGGCACTGATGCCTGATCTGTTTGTGCTGAAAACCTTTTAAGGTTTTTGTTGTGGGAAAGGCAGGAGGTCATCCACGAATAAGGCCAGAAATTGAAAATGACTCCAAATGGAATAACAATCCTATTTTAACTGAGAAGTTCCTGACAGAACTGTGGCTGAAAGCTTAAAGAAGTAGCCAGGTTTATGGGATTATTCAATAATCACTTATAATAATGCTTTCTCATGGATGTCACATTCATTCACCTGTGGACAAGCAGCTGAGCACCCACAGTGTTTCTGCCTTTTCTGATTCAGTATATTCTCTAAGTCTATGAAAGCCCTAAGAACAATTTGGGAAGTTTTCTTAAGGGCAGTTCTCCATCATGTAGTGATTTATACATTTTCCCTGCTTAAAGACCTGGTGAAGGATCAAATCTTGTTAGGGTTGCATCCAGTGTATAAATTTGTGAAATCAAATATGTGGAGCTGTCTGTTGTGCAAACCCCCTATGAATGAAGAAGCAGTCAAAAGAAGATGTTGCTTCTGACTGAGGACAGTTTGTCATGTATGTATCTAAAGGTTGCCACCAGTGGCTCAAATCTGAAAGTGAACTTACATATTCATAGAACTTTCCAATCATATGTTGAGCTTTAAAGACTGAGTTACCACTGAATTTCTTGGATCAAGCCTTGTGAAGTCAAATGTGGCCGTATTTTAATTTTATGAGTTGGGAAATCATGTTGTGTCCACCTTATAAATCTCACTTTACTCTCCTTTTATCTGTGCTTTGGTTTCCACAGGTTTCAAAAAGAAACATTTGAAGCTGTTTCAGTTCCCCACTGTGTTCACATGCTGGTCTGTTATCCTCAGCGTCTTAAAGCTTTACTACTTTACAAGTAGTTAAGTTCTGTCAGTCAATACCCAAGTTCCTGTTAAGACTACATTTGATTTAGTTGGTTTAATTTGCGTTGTCACATTAAAACTGATGGAACAATAGAATCAAGAATCAGATGATGGTGAAAGACAAATGTTGTGTTGCTGGGAGGAGCAGTCATGGAACTGTGAGAACTTATTTAACTCCATCCTGTTAAATTTTGTTTATATCACATTCTGTCAGCCCTGCAAACCAAAGACATAGAACAAAGGTGACTAAATGAAAAATACAAGTTATAAATGACTACCAAACTGCACTGATAATTGGCTGAAAGTATAAAATCGGCTCTGGCTGAACCTCTGAAATCTCAGAATTTACAAAAAAACAAAACAAATACATCATCATGTGCCCAATTGGCATTCACCACAGAGCACCACATAGGGCACCCATTTAGTTCACAAATGAAACAGGTTCACAGTGAACAATGTGACAGGCATGAATAGGTCTAGATGGTGGCAGACCTGTCAGTTCTGATATTCTCTGCTGAATTCCAGTTGAGCCACATGATAATTGTGAGTGAGCAGTAAAAGAAATTGGCTCTAATGCCATTAATTGCCTAAATGTTTCTTTGTGTTGTTGCTCGGTCACTGTGAACTGAATAGCCATATGTGCTCCACCACATAAACTCAAAAACCTTACCAGCCCCAATCAGCTCCATAGATAATTATATTTAGAGATCTGGAGTTTGTTTGTGTTTTTATTATTATTATTATTATTAAATGTTTACATTTTGCATATCTGCAGTTTTGGGAAAGAAAAAGTGCTTCATGCCACAGTTTGAGTAAAGGAGAACAAATCAAACACACACAGAAATTAATCTGGAATTGATACTGTCGTGGTGAGTGTTGCTCCAGTGGCGTTGTAGTTTTGTGTTGATTGTATGAGAATGCAGTCATGGTCTGCTTCTAATTTATAAATTTGGACCAATCTTGCTGTGAAACTGTAAACACCATAAACATTAGATGCTGTGAAAATGAATGAATGAATGAATTGCGCGATGTTTTTGAAATACATGTATTAGATGCACAGAGTGAGAGCTTACCGTTTTCATCTTGTTTAAATAACTTGTATCTTCATCTTCCATCTACCATGCTTATCAATAGTCTCCAAAGCATTGTGCCATTATGTTTATGTTGACTGTGCTTTTCTGTGCAAAGTGATATTAAATTCAGTTCAGTCATATTTCTTTTGATGTAAAGCTTTGCTTTTAACTTAATCACACTGAAACTGCAGCAGATTTCAATGTGAGGATGAATATGTTTGCTGTAGGTGAATTAAATTTTTTTTTAAAAATATGTTGGTTTAAATTCATCAACATCCCTCATTCATAACTGTCAGAATCCTGAAAACACAAGTTTGCTAGAGTAGCAACAATCTTTCATGGTAGCTAATCAAGACTTTGCTATAATTTTCTTGAATATCTTCCTTTATCCTTCAGCGCCCTAACAGGTACACACACAAGTTTTGTAGTTTATTATCGTTTAGACCCGGAGTTTACCCAGTTTCTGTCTGATCTTTGAGACTTTTTGTCTGAAAATTAAATTAATATCTTGAAATATTTTTATATTATTTTAGGGTTTTTAGCCTTACTTCAGAAAGTGACTTGAGGCAACTGTTGTTGAGATTTGGCGTTATATAAATTGAATTGAGCTGAACCTAAATGAATATAGGAAAATCCACAATTGTCACAGGAATTGTCATTACAGTAATGATAAAAACTTGTTTTCTAGTTTGGTGTCTTTGACTCCAGTAGGCATACATGTAGTATGCCTAATTTTGATTTGACTTGACGAAACAGTCCTTAAGGTATGATGTGATGTCTGGCACCAAGATGTTTGCAAGAGATCCTTACGTCCTGTAAGTTGTGAGGTGAGGGCTTCATGAATTTAACTTATTTTGCCTAGCACATCCCACAGATCCTCATTTGGATTGAAATCTGGAGAATTTGGAGGTCAACACCTCAGTCCTCAATTTTGTTCTCAAACCAATCCTGGACCATTTTTGCATTTGCTTTATGCCAGGGTGCGTTATCTTGCTGAAGGAAGCCACAGCTGTCAGGGAACGCCATTTCCATGAAAGCATGTAGATGCTTTGCAGCAATGATTAGGTAGGTGGCACACACGGGGAAGAGAAAATGTGGCTGATCAGACAAGATTATGTGTTTTTGTTGCTCCCTGCTCGAAGTTCTGTTGCTCGCATGCCCATTGTTGGCGGTGGACGGGCCGGCATGGGTCTGTGGTTATGCAGCCAACAAACTATGATGCACTGTGTATTTTTACACATTTCTATCAGACCTGACAATAAATTTTAAGTGATTTGAGCTACAATAACTCTTCTGTTGGATCAGACCACATGGGGCAGCTTACATTTCCAATGTGCATCAGTGAGCCCCATGACCCTGAACTGGTTCACCACTGTTCCTTTCTCTGACCACTTTTGATAGATACTGATCAACTTATTGTTGAATGCCTGAGCCAATCCTAGATGCCGTAGAGCAAAAGGTGGGATACTTCCTGGTCGCAGGACTAACACAGAGAGACAGACAACCATTCCTTACTACGACCAATTTAGAGGCTTCAATTAACCTAGCCCCACAAACTGCATGCCTTTGGGCTGTGGGAGTAAGCTGGAGAACCAAGAGAAAAGCCACTCAGATGGGGAGAATATGCAATACATAAAGGTCCCAAGGAGATGGTGGATTTGAACCCAAGACCTGGCAATAGTGCTACTTTCTCACTGTGCTGGCCCTTACTAGTTTTTAAAATGATTTGATTGATTGATTGATTGATTGATTGATTGATTGATTGATTGGTAATTTATTTCAACATGTGAACAATATACAAGTACATTTAGAAAAGAAATAAGAGAGAAAAAAATACTATACAAATTACATACAAAAAACCATTCTGATTAATTTACATGTTGAAAGGGAGTGGGAAGAAGTATACACTTATTTAATCCCACCCCTTTGCCATAAATTATCAGTGAATATTTAGTCAGCTTCCTTACTGATATAATTTGTAATAAAAATAGTGAACAGATTTCTGATATACTATATACTATAATATCACATCATGAATTTTTTGTTTGTTTGTTTTTAAATAGAGACATTCACTTAATTTAAATATTTTCCTTTTCTTTATAGATCGAGAAGATCATATTTTTATAACTCTTTTTGAACAGTTTTATGTTTGGACATTGCTTTAATTCCATATTCAGTTTGTTCCATAGTTTCACTCCATGAACAGAAACACAAAAGCCTTTTCTTGTAGTACGTACCTTCATTGTTTTGAAGTTACAAAAAACCCTTAAATTATAACTTCCTTCTTTCAAAAAAAACATACTCTGAATATTACCTGGCAGTTCTTTATTTTTTGCTTTGAATAGAATTTGTGCTGTTTGGAATTTCACTATATCGTCAATTTTCAATATTTCAGACTGCAAAAATAGTGAGTTTGTATGTTCCCTATAACCTGCATTGTGGATGATTCGAATTGCTTTTTTTTGAAGAGTAAAAAGTGAATGTAATGTGGTTTTATAGTTATTGCCCCAGACCTCTGCACAATAGCTTAAGTATGGTGAAACCAGTGAACAGTAGAGAATATGAAGTGATGTTCTGTCGAATACCTGTTTTGCCTTGTTTAGTACTGCAATGCTTCGTGATACTTTGGAATGAATATATCTTACGTGAGCTCTCCAGTTAAGTTTTTCATCTATTATTACCCCCAGAAATTTATTTTCACTGACTCTTTCAATATCAACACCATTTATTTGAATCTTTGCATTTGTATTTAAACTACTATTTCCAAATAACATCAGTTTAGATTTATTCAAATTTAATGATAATTTGTTTTTATCAAGCCAGAACTTCACTTTACTTATTTCATTAGTCATATCCTCCAATAAATTCTGCAGATCATCACCAGAGCAAAAAATGTTTGTATCGTCAGCAAAGAGAACCATTTTTAATACTTTGGACACTTTACAGATGTCGTTAATGTACAAGTTGAAGAATTTTGGAACCAAAACTGACCCTTGGGGTACACCACAAGCAATGTCCATACATAAGGAGCAACCACCATTTATTTTCACAAACTGCTTTCTGTCACTTAAATAACTCCGGACCCAATCTAAAACTACCCCTCTGACACCATAACGTTCCAGTTTTCTTATTAATATATCATGATCTATAGTGTCAAATGCCTTTGTCAAGTCTATGAATAACCCAGCCACATATTGCTTTTTGTCTATGGAATTTGTGATGTATTCTATTGAATCTAATAGTGCCGATGATGTTGATCTGCTTGATCTGAATCCGTACTGACTCTCAGTGAGTAGTTTATGTTTATCTATAAATTTTTCCAGTCTGTTTTTAAACAGTTTTTCAAGAACTTTTGAGAATTGAGGTAGTAAAGAGACAGGCCTGTAGTTTGTGAAATGGTGTTTGTTTCCAGATTTGTATAGAGGTATAACTTTTGCTATTTTCATTCTGTCTGGAAATCGGCCAGTTTGAAATGATAAATTACAGATGTATGTAAATGGTTTTATAATAGCCTCAATGACTCTTTTAACCACTATCATATCAATATCATTACAATCCAAAGATTTGTGATTTTTACATTTTTTGACAATTTCAAGAACTTCATTTTCATCAACGGCTGTGAGAAACATAGAATATGGATTTCTGTCAATCAGTGTATCGGGTTTTTCCTGTGCTTTCCCAGGATGAGTGATTGTTCTTGCTAAATTTGGTCCAGCAGTTACAAAGAATTCATTGAGACTATTTGCCACAACATCCATATTGTATTCTTCATGGTCATTACAAATGAAATACTTGGGATAGTTCTTTTGTCCAGTCCCACATTTTATAACACTGTTCAGGATTTCCCATAATCTTTTATTATTATTTCTATTTATATCTAATTGCTTCTTATAGTATTCCTTTTTACTAAATCTAAGTATATTAGTTAACCTATTTTTATATCTTTTGTATCTGATTTCAGCATCTTTAGTTCTCGTTCTTAAGAACTCTCTGTATAGAGCATTTTTCTTTATACATGCATTTTGCAGACTTTTTGTTATCCATGGACAGTCCATATATTTCTGTTTCCTACTATATTGCTTTATTGGACAGTTGGTATTGTACAGTAATGTAAATATTCTAAGGAATTTATTATAAGCACTATTAACGTCCTGTTCCTGATATACTTCACCCCAGTTTTCCTTCAATAAATCTTTTTTAAATGCATTCATTCTTTCTTCTGTTCTTACTCGTCTGTACTCTTTTTTACTGTCCATTTTATTGATCTTGTAATTCCTATCATAGATTGTAAAAATTGGAAGATGGTCACTTATGTCGTTAATCAGGAGTCCACTTACGGTCTTATTTTCAATGTCATTTGTAAAAATGTTGTCTATGAGAGTTGCACAATGTGATGTAATCCTGGTAGGTCTAGTAATTTTAGGGAATAGGTTCATACAGTGCATTGTGTTTATAAATTCCTCAGTGGTTTTATGTTTATTTGGGTTTAGCAAATCAATTTTGAATTCTCCACAAATGAAAACTTTTTTGCGAGCTATTTCAATAAATGTTTCTTCTATCCAGTCTTTAAATGTCTCAATACTACTACCTGGAGCTCTGTATATACAGCTAATGAGCACATTTTTACTTTTTTCTTTACAAATTTCAACTGTAATACATTCTAGTACATTATCTTTTTTTTTTTTTTTTCTTCCGCCTGTCCCATTTGGTTCTTTAGCCATCAGAATTGTTGTCTGAAGACCAACAAGGATACCCAATGGATTTACTTTGCCAAATGGATCATCGTGGCATTGCCGTATTGGTCCATTTGGTCGATCTTTGTTTTTATTATTTATTATATTTTATTTTCAGATGTTACAGATGGGACAGACATGAGTGAGAGATAGGAAAGGGAGAAAGAAAGAGGAAGGAAAGGAAAAACAGAAGGGGAGAGGGACAGTGAGAAAGGGGGGGAGAAAAAAAATCTCCTGGATCACCTGTTGAGAGAAGAATAGAAAACAAGCAAAAAAAGACAAAAAAAAAAAGAAACAAAGCAACATACTAAACACAACACCATCGCATTAATCTAGCTAAGTGTAAACAGCAGTAAATACTAAATATTCAATGTTGTTGTGCAGCACGCAGGACAGATGTGCTTCGAAGTAGCAGCCAAGAAAGGTGTAATTTGGGTCTACGAGCAGTGAACACCCGTGTGCATACCTGTGTGGATCAGCGCGCTTGTATTCCAAAGGTTTCTCCATGTAATGATCTGCTAGGGAGTGTGGGGGGGCCACAGCCCCGTCCTCCAGGGTGTGAGGCAGGTATGGAGGAGATCAAAACTCCAGACATCCAGAGGCCCCCAGAACACAAGAAACCATGGAAGACCAACAGAGGGGCAGCCGCGCCACTGTTCCAGTAAGAGCTTTCTAGTACATTATCAATCACCATCGTCATCTTTTCCACCACATTAAATTTCAAGGATTTGTCCACATACAAGGCCACTCCTCCTCCTCCTTTGTTTCGCCTAGTTATAAATGTGAATTCATAACCCTCCAGTTCAAAGTCTGTTCCTTTTTCCATATTGATCCAAGTTTCTGATAAGGCAATGACACTAAATGGATGTGAAAACTGGTTAAGATATTCTTTGATATGACTAAAATTAGCATAGAGACTTCTACAGTTAAAGTGGATAATTGATAATTTATTCTCAGTTTTAATCCTCTGATTGTAGTCTTTATTTGTATAGTAGCAGCAATTGTTATTGTTAGATGAGAAAAAGTTGTTGTCTGGATCTATTTCATATTCCAAGTCATGTGTATTGTGATCCATATAGTTAAATGTTTTCAGTTCCAATTGATCATATTCTGCAACTGTCTGACTGATGCAGCTGATTCTTCCAGATGTATCTGAGTTCTAAATACACTCTCATATTATATAATCTTAACTAGAGATGGACTGATCCGATATTATGTATCGGTCCGATACTGACCTAAATTACTGGATCGGATATCGGAGAAAAATAAAAAATGTAATCCGATCCATTAAATATCACGAAAGCACCTCACAAAACTTGCAACACGCTGTAACTCACCTCAGAACGTTAGCACGTCGGAGCAGTATGCATCACGTGATAGAGCGGCTGTGGCATGCGGGACCTGTGGTGGTCTGGATAGCATGTGGAGCTTCGCTAGCAACCTGGCATTTCATCTCCGACAAAGTTATCCCCGAGAGAAGTAAAGCAAGTGTGTAAGTCCATCTCTGAATGTTTGTAAAGCATTCCTGCGTTAAGCTTAACAAGCGACTGCCTCTCGCTCTCCGGCTGCTACTTCAATCATGAAACTGCTTAATGATCAGCTGATCGGCTTTTCTGTCGCGAGTCCGTCTGTCTTGTTTGTTTTTGCCCCACTTTGCACCAGAAAGAGGAAACCAGCGGCTGAACAACAGCAGCACGTTTAAGCTTGATAAGCTGTTGTTAGAATTTATTTAATATTACTTTCTACTCGAGGATCTTTTTCTATGTAGCTGACATAACTGTGCAGGGGCGGATCTAGCAAAGTTTAGCCAGGGGGGCCGATAGGGCATGAACAGGGAAAAGGGGGCACAAAGACATACTTTTCTTTCTTACTCTCATTTAAAATGTCGAGCTTTTAATAAATAATTATCTGACACCCAAAGTTTTAATTTGATGTAAAATGAATAGAAGTCAATTACTGTATATAGTGACTATTAAGTCTAATATATATACCCTAGTAAGCTATAGTACTTTTTACTTTGGGATGGTACCATCTGTGCTGTCTGCAATTTTGTTGAAGAAAGATGCTGAATCTATTTAATATTTCTTGAAAAATAATTGATTTCTGTGCATTTTTTTTCACACTTCATCAAATTAAGGTTGATTACGTCGATTAAGCATCATGAGGTGGAGCGTGAGGGGTGGTTCCCTATTTTTTATTTATTTATTTTTGTTGTTGCTGGGAGTTGGAACCCTATTAGTTAGGTTGCTTAATATTTATGCTAAGTACTCTTTAAAATACCAGAATAGTGAGGATGATGTAGGTTTAAGTTTATTAGATTGATCAGTATTGCTGAACTATGAAATATTTTTTTTGTATAGAGGTATAACAGAATAGCTTTAGTGTAGTTGTTGTTTTAAACTTGAGTATGAACTTGCAGACTTGCAAAATGCAGCAAGATATTTTAAAAAACAGTTTTGTTGATTAAAAAACACTATATCGGATTCATATCGGTATCGGCAGATATCCAAATTTATGATATCGGTATCGGACATAAAAAAGTGGTATCGTGCCATCTCTAATCTTAACACACAAAATATTACTTTTTTTCTGACAAAACTAATCAAAAATAAAGAAGCAGTGTGTGGAAAAATAACTAAACCCCTGCTTACAGAGGAAATAATAGGATAAGGAACAGCCAGCTAATCAAATGTCTCTTATTAAGAATAATAATACAAACAATAAGAATAACGTTATTGATCCCAGAATTTTTTCTGATGCTGCCTCTCCAACAGACTAGAAAAGCACACTTGTTGCTCAGTTATTCCAAGCACACCGCCACAGACTGATAGAACATCTGCAGCTGATGATAAAGGATTATTAGCAAGTGCAACTATCTATGACAGCCGTTGTCTTAGTTTGCTAGTCGGGAGCATTCAGAAGTGTGTTCATTATTAGTTGAAAAGATATCAGTAATGATCTTAGAGAAACGAAAACAATTTGAAGTCCAACATTCTACAGTGAGAAATATTATTCACAAACGCAATATTCAGAGAGACATCTGTCTGTGTGGTAAATATTAAAGTTCTTGACAGTAATTGGAAAAAGACTAAATAATTATTACTTGTTCAGAAGGGTTACTAGGAGCAAGACCCTTCACCATAAGAAGAACACATCAGCACAGCTTGAGTTTGCAAAGCTGTATCTCAGCAAACGATAAGACTTTTTAAACAAGTGGAAACGTTTGGCCAAGTTTGGAGAAAACCAAATGTAGCGTATCAGCACAAACATCTAATTCCAACTGTCAAGCATATTGGTGGAGGCATAATCTTTTGGCCTTGCTTTGCTCTGAGTCAACCATGAACTCCTCTGTATAGTATTCTAAGTAAAGTATTCTAGAGTAAAATGTGGGGCCATCTTTCCAACAACTAAAGCCTGGCTGAAACCGTGTCATGCAGCAGGAAATTATTCCCAGCACACCAGAAAATATACAACAGGGTGGCTAAAAAGAAAATAATCAGTGTGTTGCAACGGCCCAGTCAACATTAAGACCTAAACCTTGAAATGTTGTGGTGAGAGTTTAAGACAGTGGTCCCCAACCCCCGGGCCTCGGACCGGTACCGGTCCGCGAGAGTTGAGGCTCAGGTGTGAAATGTATAGTTTTCAGGGTTTTTATCGGTTTTCAGCGTTATTTTGTTATCGTTTTTATCGTTTACTCGGTTTTCCTGGATCTTTTCACGTGTGTAATGAATAAATATTTTTTTCGGTACCAGTACTAGTTTTATTTTGTTGTATTTATCCGCAACACCTTAAAGGCCTGTCCATGAAAATATTGTCGGGCATAAACCGGTCCATGGCGCAAAAAAGGTTGGGGACCGCTGATTTAAGAGATCTCGGAATGCCCGGAAACCTCGATGAGCCTCAATGACATAAAGAAGAGTGTGCCAATTTTCATCCACAGGCATGTAAGAGACTGATAAAGTCATTAAGAAAATCATTACTTAAATATTTTGCTGCTATTTTTGAAGTATTTGAAGTATTTATTTATTTATTGTCATTGTCAAGAACAATGAAATTGCGTTTGGGGCTTCCATACAACCCAAAAAAAAGAAGAAAATAATAAATACCCCTTAAAACCCAAGTGTACATATTTAACCCAGTGTGACTCCAATGCAATAAGACAATCCTTAGCAATAATGTTCGTAGAAATTCAGACAAAGACCTGAGAAACATGACAAAATACAACCATGCAACCCATTCAATATTATTGTACTGTGAGATATGATATCAGATATGATAGTTATCTATTTAAGAAAGAGGGGGCGGGGCAGGAGGGGGAAGAGAATAAAGATATGATGCACCAATGCAGACCAGTTCATTGCTATGGTGGTTTCTATAAGCTCTTGAATCATGGTGTGTACTTCTTCATTTGACAAAAACTAAACCAAAAGGGCAGCATTATGTTAAAAACTGACACCCTGTAATATGTCACATGTTGTTCTTCATTTGAATTTAAATCATTTTGAACCCAGGTAAAGACCTGGTGATGGTCTGCAAAGGGTGTACTATCTTTTATTATTTTTTGACTATATCCAAATCAAAAATTACTCCATGGTTCCTCACATTGTACACAACTTTCCTGTTTTGGGGGGCTACTCACTTGTTTTAAAAAATAGGGACAACCTAAACGCTCCCCAAAAAATGAAGGCGAAACATAGCTATCGCCCCTGGTGTTTGGGTGCAGTATAGGTCATAAACCCTGTCTCTTCCATGTGAGCGGATGGGACTAGGGTCAAGTCAACACAAACAAGGTCTCCTCAGATAAATTTTTCCCATAGATGCTTTATGCAATTATTTGTATTTAGTATGCTAGATGCTTGTATAGGCATTTGTATATAAGAGTATGCTTATGCATATGTGGATGCTGTTAGGAATAAAATTATTAAAGCTGTTTTTGTGATTTTTATATACACATTCCAAGTGTGCTCATTAAGAGCTGGCACTCCGTGTAGTAAAGGTCAGAAGCATTAGTTCAGATTGATTGAATTGAACTATTGAGATTGATATGTTGAGTTGCAGTGCTTATAGATCATAACTAGTTAAAGTCAGGGGGATATTTTTCTTGGCCAAGGGAGTGTGAACAGAATGTCTCAGACTTAGCTAGCAATTCTCAGCCTGTTATTTTCTACTTATTATCTAATATTAATACAGCAAGGTTAGGGAGTGAGGTGTTTTTCTTTCTGTCTTTTTCCAGGAAAAGGAGCAGGGTCGAGACGATGACTGAAGTGCAGAGGAATATCGAGTCAGAGACGACAGGACCGGCCGCATTGTTTTTCAGGAGAAGATAGTCAAAATAATATTTGTTTTTGTTGTGATATAGAACTGCATTACCCCATCATCATCGTCATCCCCTTTGTGAAGCAGATCGTTGGTTCACATTGATTCCAGCGTGCTGTAACTTGTAATTTCAACTGCTGAAACAAATTAAATCTTTTAAAAGACAGTCACTCTCCTGAATTCCTGAAGGAAAGAAACAAAGAAAACAATGTCTTGTAATCTTTTTACCTTTTTTTAAAACCATTTTTTGAGCACTTAATTTACACCTTAATTTACACCATGCTTTGTTTATGGTCACACAATTTTCAAAAATTGTGGAAACACCCCTGCATCGCTTTCACCCTCTAGCTCATTAGGGTGGACACTCTCCCTCTCTAACTGGTTCGTTAAGGATCACTAGATTGCTAGGGTCTGCTCCTTACTATATAAAGCACATTGAAATGTGAAGTGTTGTAAAAGAGTACTATATAAACAAAATTGAATTGAAAACTGCATACTTGGAGGTGCATACTTCCATCTAGTAAATACACAGTAGGGAGTGTTCATCACTGCTACTTCTCTGGGCATCAGTACAGCTCGTATCTTTTCTTCCAATTGTTCTTCACTCTTTTCCCTTCTGAGAGTTGTAGTGCTTTGGTGAGAGCCACAATCTCTGGCACCTGATCTGAGGCTGGCTGTGTAATTTTTCCCTTTTCCGTTCCCTTTCTCTCCCCTGTAACAACATCAGTCTGTATACAAGGTGAGATCCGGATGCTCCAGTGGTTCAGTTCGTAGATCTGATGTAGATGCAGGTAATTCTTCATAATCTATTTCATCCTGTGTGTCATAATTATCCCTCTGGCTTCTGAGTATCACTGGCGAACCATATGACCAATCTTAGTCACTCATCCTCTCAATTCCTCAGGGCTGCTGAACTCCAATTGAAATCCCCTGATGTGGAGGAATCGGCATAGACCAGGGCCTCAACGACCATGTGCCCTCCTTACCTGAGATCTGTGGTTACATCCACTTTGGCAGTCATATTGGGCCAATTTGTCATTAACTTATTTAATCTCTTGGTCCCCTCCTTCAAAAAGGACCACCTTCTCTCTTCCTCACACTGTTCACCAGCATCCTGTTGTTTTTCCTTCCTCTGCATCAGGTTCTCCCATAGGTGTGACATCTATTATCCCTGAATTCAACTACTGCCTGAGCTGTAGACCAGCGTTCCCATGTGTGCTGTAATATTTAGGCAAACTCACACAATCAGGTAATTCTGGGTAAAGTTTGGGCACAGTACAAACTCCAGGTCTTGTAGTCAGCAGTCCAATTCTTTGTTATGTGGTCTTCACCTTGAAACTTGTAGTCTGGACTTTTACTTAGTCCAGTAGCACATATCTACGGTCGTCACCATGTGCTCTCGCTTGATATCCATTTCATCCCTCCTTCCTTCCATTCTTTCTGTGCTTGCTCATATTCTCCTAAGGAGTGCAGCCAAATACCCAGGCTGCACCCCTGGGTATTAGCCCCTCAAGACAAGATGATACATACCATTCCTTTTTCCAGTTACCCCCATCTCTTGTTGAATTTCTTTTCCGTTGTAGATCTGGCTTTCTTATCTTCTATACTATCCAACATCCTGTCGTTGACATATTTTTCTAATTGACCCAAATTCTCCATTTCAGGTGAGATTGCAATGTCCGCCATTACGGTCTTATTTAAATTCTCTTTTACTGTTTAATGTATTTTCATATTTCTCTTTTTTTTTAACGTTTTAATTGTTTTATCTGTTTTTATTTTTGTTTATCTTCTAGGGATAAGGACTCCCTTACTCCCAGGTCTAATTATTTCTTTCCTTATTCCATTTCATTTCTCTTTTATTCTTTAAAACCAAACAAAAACGGCAGTTACTAAGAATTAAACAAAAATATATATATTTTAAAATGATGAAAACGCAATGTTTTTCTCTTTTTCCAAAACTAGAAACCTCAACTTTAAAATTATTTTTGTTAAAGTAAAAAACTTTTGGAATTAAACATTTAAGACAGTAAGCAGCTGTGATATGACTGAATCTTTTGAGACCATTTTATTTCTAGTTCAAATTTAGGCACAGCCAGGAACAAAACCAGGGAAAAATATTTTATTTCAAAAAATGGGAAAAACATGCAATGTGTTTTAGGCTTTATCAGGGTAGTGAGTCACACCATTCCATTTTAGGAGGTGTCCATGGTCTGTACAGACTCCTCCAGCAGCTCCAGGTCAATTGGAGTTACAGCCTTGGTCAGGACACCTGTAGTTCCCTGTTTGTACTTGTAGTCGCCGGTTCTACAAAGAGATACATGGAATAAAGATTTCCAATTAAAAAAAACAAAACCCCAGAGCTCATCGCTTCCATGTAACAAGTCTGTGCTGGCGCTCATTTAATACACATTTCATTTTTATTAGCACAACATGCCACTTCATCTAAAGCACACTGCCATGCACATTAGTTAGGCGAAGTCACACTAAGCAGGCCCAGTGGACCCAAATCAGAAATGTGGTTAGTAGTCCACTCAGGTAAAGGTGACAGACTGTTAGGCTTGGACTACAAAAAATGCACTCTGTATACTCACAGCTGTAAGGCTTCAAGCTCAGTGACTCTTCAAGCAGAACAAGACAACAATTCAGCGTCTGATCATCAAATGCTGCTTGTCCACATGTCCAATTTAACACAAGTGTACAAGTGCAGCAGCTAAATATCTTGAATTCTCAGGTCTCATAGTGACTCACAGTCCCAAATGACAATTTATTAAAGGAACAGAATTTTCACTGTTCTTTACAATCCATTTGACTTGTGTTGGTCAGACATGAAGCAGCAGCATCTGCTCTTACAACTGGCTGCATTTGAGTGCTCAACGCGAATTGTGTGACAACAACCTCAACTTTGAACTGAAAATCCCCCAAATATGAGACGTTTTAGTTCCCCAACACAAGAAACAACATGCCTCGAGTTTGCGTTCACCACGTAATCACAGTTAAGCACAGGGTATAAAATAAAATAATAATTCATTCGTTCATTTCAAAGGGATGGAGCCTTTCCAAATACCATCAGTCTATGACAATGTTAAAATGCAGATGGCAGCAATCACACATGCAGGACTAATGATTAATAACTCCAATAAGGTGACAAAAAACAAAACAAAAAGTGTCCTGGGTTTAAACAGTGACCAGAACTTGACAGCTGCCTCATAATGGATCCCCTCTGTGTGATGTCTGGGTGCAAGAACAGACATGGCTCTTTACAGAAGGACTGGCCACATTGATTGCAAACTCAAAACCAGCCAAGAGGTGATTAAAAAACTGATGACAATGCAATGTAGGAAGAACACTGGCAACCACCAGCTCGACTCCTCAGCCTCTTAGTAGAGACACTTATGGTATCAATTTGGAAATACTACATCACTGTGTTCTTAAGTTATCACATTGAGAAGATTTTCAGAAAACTTACTCTGACCTTGAGATCAAGGTCACAGATTCAAACTCGTCCAAGACTTTTGGCAGATGCACATAATCAATTTGAAGCGCCTACGTTATCACATTCACAAACTTAAGTGTCCACGCCGCCCACCTGCCTGGTGGGGTGAGGACAACACCCCATCAGTCTTTTACAGCTGAGGGGTAAAAATTTGTAGTGGCCTGTTAAGGAGTACGTTTAGCAGAAGAAAGTTGTGTGAAATTTTTTACAAGTTGTTCATTTAGATACTTGTAAGGCTGCTTTTAGGGTCACAGCTTACCCCCTTAGTATGAGGAAAATAAACTTTGTGTCACTTCCTTCAGGCTGAGCAGGAGTTGGGGAGACAGAATCTGTAGTTATATTTAAAAACCAGAATTCAGAATTAACTCATCTGTTTCTGGGACTGAAAACTCCCAGAAAAACATTTCCATCAGCTCTGGATTATCCAACTCACGTCATCATGGTAACAACCTCAGGAAGGGATGAAATTCAGATGCTAATTCAAAAGCTAAACTATCGTTGCTGAAGCATTATCGTTCTTACCTGACACCTTTCTTGTTGGCCTCATCATGTGGTCTGATGTAGTTCACTTTGTTCTTGGTGATGACACACAGGTCGATGTTGCTGCCAGAGCCCAAATCATTAAAGATGCCTGCAGCAATGGCATCACGCACAAGCTGCTTGGCTGCATCCTCCTTTGGAAACAATTTTTTTTTTAAAAAATTAAAAATTACATCATCACATTTATTTTTTTTTAAATCTGCAGGTAGCATGTTGTGTCTATGTGAACTACTTGTCTGACCATGTCTTAACCTTTATTTTAGTATAATGGTCTGTAAAACATTGGGAAAGAGTTCAGTACTGTGTTTCCATTTGAAAGTGATTAACAAAATCTTCCTCCACTGTTATTTTTTTTTAATGTCACATGTGGTTACACGTAGTTTCATTTCTTTAAAATAGAATACGTGGCAAATCCTTCAGGTATTACACTCTTCTTTGGAACCTGCTCCCAGTTTGGGACATAATCTCTACTTTTAAGATTAAGTTTAGGCTGCTAACGTACTTGCATTTAAATGTCATTACTGCATGTTAGTTTCTGTTTTGTCCTTGTCTTTGCACTTTTTTCACCCTCTTCCCTTTCAGTGACCGATGGCTGCTGGAACCTTCCCAACATGACTCTTCTGGTGGTTTCTTCACATTAAAAAGGGAGTTCTTTGTTCCCACTGTCACCAAGTGCACCTCATAGTCTTAATGTTGAGGTTTTCTCTCTAATACTGTAGGATCTTTAGTTTACAATATCAAGTACCTTGAGGTGAGTCCTGTTGTGAACTGGTGATATATAAATAGAATTAATTAAACTGAATAAAATACACAAGTGGCAGAATCACCTCCATGTCAGGCTTGTAACGGTCCTCAAACACTGCCATGGCAGCTAGGGACCCGGAACCTGTAGGGGAAAAAAAAAAGTACATTACTAAGGTGCCAACTGCCATAATTAACCGAGTCAGAAAACATGACAAACAGAACACATTACCACTATAACTCATCTCCAGTCACCTGACACGACTCTACATTAAACACCATTAATCATGACTAAGAATCAATTCTGTCGGCATGAACCAGGTCACAGACCTATATTCATTCTTTTAAATGTGTAGGATCAGACCCTCATATAATCCTACTTCAAATACACCAAATTATTCCTAAATGAGTGAAAACAACTTTCCCAGTGAAAAGGTGAACAAGCTGGGTAACAGAAAGAAATGTGAAACCGTTTTATCCAGACTGCAACACCTCCTGACAGAAATTTAAATTTGGGAATTATCATATTTATTTCATTTATGTTTTGCAATTTATGTTGGTCCGTCTATTTTAGTAGAAACATTTGTGACATTTTACAGGAAAATACCAGGATATATACATTTCAAACTAAAAATATCAATGTTTGATGTTTGGTTCATGTTGCCACTGTTGGTTTTACACAAATCCAACGACACATAAAGCTGGAGCTTATACATGAGAGGCATATAGCAGTGTGTGGCACTGACCCATAGTAACATAGGGCAACTTGTCAGTGGAGCCGTGAGGGTAGATGCTGTAAAGATGAGGGCCATTGCAGTCTACTCCACCCAGGACCAGGGCAGCACCAATGTAACCCTGGTACCTACAAACACAATCACATATACCATTTTCTTTTTTTATATAAACTTTTAACAAGAGCAGAAATATGCAATGTAATTTGTTCCTCACTTTCTTTAGGACTACTATTACATGACAATACTGAGTTACAGAGAAGGAAGCGTATACCTGAACAGCATCTGTTTGAGCATGCGGTTGGCGGTGGCAACACGTGGCAGCCTGCCTGTAGAGAGGGAGTGCAACTCCAGGTTGGAGGAGATAAGCTGAGTGGTCATCTCTGTGTCTGCAGCTGTTCCTGCCCCACAGCAGCTGGACAATAATGCAGTTGCACCAGAATCAATGAGACATTAATTTAAAAAATAAATAAATAGGGATATTTTCTCAAAGCTTTGTGTGTACGTATAAGTATAAAATCTAGATTTAAAAGAAAAAAAAAATCACAAAGCTCAAAAACCTGTTACTTACTAAATGTTTGGGGATATGTAGTGGATCTTGGAGCAGTTCTTGTCTGCTACTATCATTCCCTCAGTGGCTCGTGTGTCAGCTCCAAGGACAACTCCATCCTTCACGAAAAAAACACAACACAACATTCAAACTCTAAAGAGCCACTCTGAAACACTGCTGGCTTTAGTGCTATTCCGCAAAGGTAAATAATAATTTAATACTTTGTTTCTGAACCCAAGTATCTTATAGTACGAGTATACCAATTCTGCAGAAGACTAAATTCTGATTAACTGTTTAATTCTTTAACAGTCAACAGTTTTTCATTATTGTAATACTTTGTTTAAATCTATTGAAAGAATGTGTGTGTGAATGGGTGAATGACTGAATGTAGTGTAAAGCGCTTTGGGGTCCATGGACTAAATAAAGCGCTATACAAATACAGGCCATTTACAACACACTCGCTCCTAACTGACCAATGTGCAGCAGCCTGGTTTTGGTAGCTCACCTTAAAGACAACACCGCAGATTGTGGTTCCTGTTTTTCGAGCAGCAGGGACGCTGCAACCCACTTTGCTAGCTTCAATTTCCAAAACTGCATTTCTGTGAAGAAAAAATATTACTGGTATTACCTAACACGACTGCACAGCTACACAAACACAATTGTGTTCATATGTCATCTATTGAACATTTTTTACTTTCTACTGAAGCAGCCTTGCATCACAGTCAAAAGTTCAAAATATTCTTTACTTACATTGCCAATAAGCAAATAATACAAACATAAAAAAGCTTTGGTTTAGAATAGCACTCACAATGACAATAACAGAGCTCAGTTTTGTTTTTTGTCTCACATGTTTTTGAATTTCCAGAGCAAGATGGCTAGTTTTAATACATTTTCTTTAATGAGTCGCCTTTATCAGGGGAACGTTTAAAGAGCACATAGGTTTTAGAATATTAGTTCAGTTAGTTTTGCATTTCTATTTTATGTCAGTTAGGCAAAAAGTTTTTCATATTTATATTATAACACAACAATTTATATCATAACACGATATAATATAAGGGTATATTATGTAATTATTATATTATAACATAACCATGTTATAACTTGTTTCAGTCCACTTTTCATGTCAATAACTGAATTGGGGGTCCGCTTCGTGTTTTTATCGTTTTAAATATTTTTTCTTTAGCCCATTTTGAATATTTATTTTAAATTCAGTTGCGTTTTAATTTGTTTATTGAGTACAAGATCCTGACTGCGAGTCGCTGGAAGCAGGTGAAGGAAGGGACTGCCGAATGTTGACTGGTTGACAAGTGTGCCGGAATAGAGCATAGTGATCGCGGAGTTGATCGTGAATGACCCCGAAAAAAACGTCAAAGATAAAAAAGAAGAAAAGAATGAAAAGGACAGAGTGTGAACACTTTTTGACACTCAGTTCCACTTCAGCTCTTTATATGTTACGACCCAACAAGAGCGGACAGACACTGTCTATGCACACTTCATATTTAATTTAGCCAATTTTGCAATATGGTTTCAGTTAATCTTCATACTATTTCAGACGTCTCGTTTTTAATTTGGATGCGAGTTCGTGTTTTTTTCACAACTAGCTAACCATAATCCCCTGATTGGCTAGGCTAGGCGGGGGGTTCGGGTTCCTAAATAAAAACTGCCAGGACCTGTTTTATTTTACCTAACCTAACGAAGTTCAGACTGTTTTTTTTTTTTTTAAACGAAATGACTTCACTGCAACATATATAAAAACACACGCAAAACCCACTATGAACAGCAAAGCCTGTCGTGGTTTTAAACATGAGCGGCATGTGAATCGTTAATACTAACATGGGGGAAAAGCCTGAGTCACTGTGTGGAAGCCGAGTTAGCATCACTGGGAAAGCCAAACGAAAAGGCGACAAACCTAAGCGGCGTCCACATTTAAACAGTGGCATCTATTAAACTCAATGATGTACTTCCTCTGCTCTAATTTTCATTCGCGGAAAAACGCTCACCTTTTACAGTTGTCGAAACTGAAACCCCCGAAAGCTGGCCGGACTGCTGTCAGTGTCGCCATCTTAGTGAATGAATGCTGTATTTCCGGGAAGTAAAGGAAGTTGGTCTATATGTTATGGGGACCATATTGCGGTATGGCAAGCCAGAAGAGCCAAACATCGGCACTGAGTGGCGTTTTGAATGCCCCCACTTGAGTGGCAAAAAACCAAAAACGTACCACTGCTCAAATTATCTCAAGTCCTAGAAGTAAAAAGGCAAACTTAAGTTTCACATTCTTCTTTTATTAGAAATAATCGGATTATTATGATTTGTGTGGCATCAAATTTGATGCAGAGCAGCTGATTGTTCTGTAAATAGTTTATTTAATGTTTATTTAAAAAACGCCTTGGCTGCATTTTTAGGTAAACAGCTGCAAAAAACTTTGTTGTTTGCATAACTCAGTTACCTTTTTGAAGAAGTAACTATATAATTAATTGCCCAACATTGGTCATTATATACTGTATTTTGCATACAGAGAGTTACAGGACTCTGTCCCAGACCCTAGACTCATACTCATAATATAAGTCAGAGCTTTATTATAAAAAAAAAAAAGAAGAAAGTTTTGTTTTCAAAATTGGAGTTCAAGTTAACAATAGTGTTAACATACTACACAGGTCATGAACAAGATTCTTTTAAAATTTTCATTGTAAGTGGGCTAAAGCAGTTAATTAAAAGTAGTCCGACATAAATGTAAATGCTGTAATTTGATTATTTTAATAAACCATGTAACTTGGATGGATTTGATGCTGGCGTGACCACAGTGCACCAGGGCCGTGCAGAGACGTTTAAAGGGGCGGGTGCTCAAAGTTAAAAAGGGGCACATTGAACCAGGCTGAATAACAACAACAAACATTCATCAAGAATCTAATATGGGCAACAAGTAAAGCAAACGTAGCCTATGTTTTACCTGATGGGTACAATGTTGCTGTTGAGGGGTTGCTGCTGCTCCTGCTGCTGATAGTGCTGGAGGGCGGGGCTGTGTTGATCTGAGACTGTAGACATTAAAAAGTCCATAGGAGAGATGGTAGCTGATTAAACAAGTGTCATGAGATAATAACAAAATGCAAAGACTGGTGACAGCGCTTGGAACCATAAGGCAACAAAAAACTGTGAGAAATAAATTAGGCTCTGCCTGTGATTCACTCTTTGCTTCTCTTCTTCCTTCCATCCCATCATTTCATATATCACTCTCCACTTGCTGTCTATCTGAGAACAAGGCACAACTTGTTATTGCAATAAACTATAATCTAATTATCCACACCTAACAACTCTTGCACTTAATCTATAATAAAATGATGACAGAAAAATGTTATAGCACTGCCTTTAGTAGCCTCACACAGCTCCTACTGTTTCCTCCTCATGTCCTTACCAGGCATGTCTGGACAATGTTGTATCATGAGTAATAATTTAAAATAATCCATATACATAAAACACACACATGCACGCACACAGTGAAATTTTAGACCTTCTTCAGAATACTGTATATACTATGGGCATCCTTACATTATTATTTATTACTAGAGCTACAATAATAAAGCAATGAGGAGGGGGAAGTAATAAATATGAAATAATGTCATTATGATGATTCCATTTGTTTCACTATCCACTCTGTGCAGGGCAAAGCTTATTTTTACTGCTGTAAAATCCTAATTTTGTCTTATTTAAAATATAAATCTAATATAATCTGCTTCTTAATGTATGTTCTTTAAAATACAGTGTGTTTTTTAATATATTATAATTATAATAATGCATAATTATGTGGACATGCATATTAGATCATTTTTTAGTGAAATATAATCCCTCCAGAAAGGCAGGAAAAGCCCTGTAACTTGCTTTAAAACTAAATATGTTTCTAAATACTTTAAAACTAAATATGTTCCCTAAAACGGTGACAGAGCTACAGACCCATGACAGCCTTACACAGGTAGCCAGCAGCTGTGACCAGCACTACTTGTGCAGTTAATAAAAGGACAGGTAATGTTTGTCGCGCTGTTGCACAGCTCGTTTGTTTCAGTTCATCAGTTGCAACAAGACAGCTTACCAACGTGTACAAAATAAGCTAATACTCCTGGGTGCTATACACTACAGTGTACGCTGTACACCTACTTACTGGTTTTGTCGCATCAGTCTGTGTCTCTGAGTTAACTTGTGTTTCTCCTACAGCTCCGGACCGGAAAAAATGCGCGTGCTCTTTGTGAGCTCGTTCCCGGCTCGTAACCAGCGCGTTCTGCCGTCAAGGGCGATCATTGGTTAAATGTGATCATGTGACTGATGCAAGCCAGATCCTTTTATTTACTTACTGAGACTGCAGCGTGTTGTGCGCTCTGCTGAGAAGGTGATTGGCTGTAGACTCCCATCTTTGCAGGACCTGTACACCTCCAGGACACTGCGGCGTGCAGCTCGGATCTCAGCTGACCCTTCTCACCCTGGATACAGTCTGTTTGACCTGCTCCCCTCAGGCAGGAGGCTCCGGTCCATTCGCACCAGAACCTCTCGCCATAAGAACAGTTTCTTCCCCTCTGCTGTTGGACACATGAACAATAAACGTACGACTGTCCCCACCACTAACTCATGACCCTACGCTGTGTTCACTGCATGATTCCATGTTTTGGCACTGATCACCACCTGCACTCATGTATATATCTTTCTACGTAGCACTTTTAATTCTTATTCTCATGTATATATCTCATGTATATCTCATGCATATATCTTTCTACGTAGCACTTTTAATTCTTATTCTTACTTTTATTTTTTTCATGTCTATTTAAGCGCAATTTATGACAGCATGTTTTCACTGAAGCACCGCAGCAATTTCCTAATGTTGTAAACCTGCTCAACATTTGGCAATAAAACCCATTCTGATTCTGATTTAGCAAAACTGTGATTAATAGTTACAATATTATTGTTGAGGGGCACAGACAGGACTCCGCACGCACACACACACACACTAAAAATTTTTTAAAAAGTTGCCTCAACAAAAGGGCACTTTGGGCACCCATCAGGAAAGGGGCGGGGCCCCTCTAGCCCCCCTCTGCACGTGCCTGCAGTGCACACATCTGCTGTTGCTCACAAGAGACCGCTCAGGGAGTTTGTATGTTCGCTCATACACATGAAAAAATAGAGGGAGCATTGATGTGGACATGTGACATGATCTGTTATTTATGGAGCGATACAAATGCTTTAATAACGAAGAACATTAAAACAATACTGTTGGCCACATGTCGGCAAAATTAGTGGTGTTAGTACTTAACGCGGTTCAGGTTCTACTTGGTTTTAAAGCCTTTAAAATATACGGCGTTCAATGGTTAACTTTAATCTTACAGAGAATGTGAAGAGTTTTTCGACAATTAAAGTCAGTGTTATATCCACAAACAGAACAAGCTGAAATGCAGACAGGTTGTGAATGCTGCCTGGTTTTCAGTCCCGAATATACACGGTACAACCAGGATTCATAGTACTGTTAATGTTAGCTCGATTACTGCGCTGGCTCGGTTCCGTGGTGTCAAGCCAAACGGACTTTAACGTTTGTTTTAACGAGCTGATGGTTTACTCCTTAAGCTAAAAGAAAGGTGCTTTTTTCATAGAAGTCAAACATGTGATCACCAGCTGGGATCTTATTTACTACTGCTAATAACACAAACAGAAAATACTCCTGTTACCGTTTTGTTATAGTCTATACACCTGAGACTGTCACCTTTCTGTCTGCCCTGCTCTTTTCCCTTCTCTCTCTCATTGTTTCATAAAAGCATGAACATGTATTTATAAGTTACACTTGTGTTTGAATCCTGCAGCTTATCATACATTCGATTTCCATGTGTGAGAACTTCAAGTGTTCTGAGTCAGGATAGACTGAGGGACCCACTGCTGCACATCACTGTTCCTGAGAACTTTCACAAAATACACTCTACAGTTTATTACTGTAACTGATTTTAATTCAGATCAGTTCAGCTTAAATTTATTTCTTATATTTCACATATAGTTGATTCTTCTAAATGAGTTAAATACTGCTTTTTGAAGGTTTGAGATCAAACCTCAAACAAATAGCTTGAAATATCTCACTTTGTTTATAAAACAAAAAGATAAACAAATGGTGCAGTATACCATTTTTTTTAAATATGTACTACTATATTTCAGTTCATGAAATGGTTAAAAATGTGACTTGAAGACAAACAGGTTAAAGCAGTAGGTTCCCAACAGGCATTTTTTTTTTAATTTTTCATAGGAAAAGCAAAAGAAAAAGCAAAAAATTACTATAAAGCGACAGTAACTAAACAAATAAAAGAAAGAAGCAACAGTACATGTTAACATAATTCTTCAGAGTATATTCAAGTTGAAAATCATCACTTTATGATAGAAAATAAATATTTTCAACTTGTTTTCACTCCTCCATGCTAGCTGAAAAAGGAGGCTGGAGTGAAGTAACAGTGGAACAATCAGTCCCTCATGCACAGGGAACAGTATGAACCATCTAGGTTTCAGCATGCAGATGTCTACTAGTGCACAAAACTACAATCAGAACACCGTCTACATGCTAAAATCAATTCAACTCTCATTCACTGAAAGGACTTTACAGATCTGAGGCAGGGATCTGAGGCAGTGTTACCCTTTAAGTACTTCAATTTTTTTACTTTTCAAAAATAAATTGTTGTTGACCTTCACCAACCTGTCAGCTCTTTGGGTCCTTCTACTATCCAGACTTCACACTTACAGGTTTTCCATGTTCCACTTCTGAACACACTTGTGGGACCATAAAAAGCCTGTGAGTACAGAATGTTAATGCAGAAATCCAGCAGATCCTTTCAAACGTCCCCAAAAGCCCTAAAAAGTCATGGCTGCTTACTGCTCTCTATTTAAATGTTTGGCAATTCCTCTGACGCACAGATACATACAAAGGTGCATTATGACAAAGAATTGGGTCTGAACATCCATAAGTAAAAAAATAAAATGAAAACAAACAAACGACAACAAAAAGACAACCCAAACATGGCTTGGTTGTCTTATAGCAATATAGATATTGAAAATTAAGGTGAATGGTAGAATGCTTTCAAATTAAAGGAGGAAACACCTCAAGCGGTCAACCCAAAGACAGACATTCAGATTTTTTTAGCCAGGTTGAAACAGGCGAAATCTCACTTGACTCGTATTAATATGATTATTAATAAACGGTTTCTTTGGAAAAGTCTGAAACCATAAAAACCATCATCTCTTGGCTATTTTTCTGTTGGGATCTATTCAAAAAACAGATAACATTCTTCTGCTGAAGGACTAATGGACTGACTGATCTTTCCATCTCCATAGTACATCAAGTCTCAGAAATCCAAATGTAGGCCATGTGACAGAAATGCTGACATGCCTTATTAAAAAGGGAAAAACACAGTGTAATACTAATATCTAAGTAAGACAACTGCTGCTGTAGATGATATTAGTTCCCTGTTAGAAACATGAAGATGTTCCACTTGTCCAAGTACATAAAGCTGTTCAGATCAGGTTGTCATTTCAGTAACCATTCACATAAATAAACTCAATACCATGTGCATTGACCTAATGTGAGCATCACTGTGTGTGTGTGTGTGTGTGTGTGTGTGTGTGTGTGTGTGTGTGTGTGTGTGTGTCTCAGACATCTGAATCAGTTCCTCTAGAGTAAACATTTGATACTTAGCAGTATGCTGCTGCCATGAGCAGAGTGAAACATATTGGTGGTGGAGTCCATGTGTGCTGAGGAATGCGGTGTCCTTAATCACAGGCTGCCGCAGAACTGACCATACATATGTCTGTGTTCACGCTCGTCCAGATGCTACGTTGATGCTTTAAGGATGACTTATGTCCTTAGTTTTTTAACGAGTAACAGGAGCCTCCTGACCAGCTTCACATTGCCTTCTACCAAGAGGGGGCGGTGTTGGCCAGTCGTCTCATACGCCTACAAAAACAGTTTATTTGAAGAAGAATTCTTTAAAAACTGTAGGAATGATCAGAGATTTTACAAGCCTGATAACCCAGTACAAAGTATGATTTGGTCAAACTAAAAAAAGACATGCATACGTTCTAGTGCCACAATACATACACACTGATCTTAATTATTGAGATGACACCATTAAACAATCAGTAAATTATTGTAAAGAAGGTTCAATGCCTGGCTCTTCCAGTCTGCAAGATACTGCAAGAGTGTGAATGTTAGATAGAAAGCACGTCAGTGTATGCTTGTATGCATGAATGACTGATGCATGTTGCATTAAGTGCTCAGAGTAGAAAAGCAGCATATAGGAACTTATAAGGAGTTCCTTTTATATACTGGCCCAAACTATGTAAATATTAATAGTTAAAACCACTCCCATTGCAAGGAAATTAAAATTCACAATGACTATATCATCCATATCATGTCTTAGATGATGCAAGAATTATGGCTTCTGAAAAAAGAGGTTTCAAAACACTACTGTGTAAATGACTCTACACTACTGATTATAGATTATTTCATGAGAAAAAAACCCCATTTAAATTAATATGTAAGGATGGACAGACAAGTCAAAAACAATGCATCCAGCCAAGGCTGCCCAAGGTGTGGAATACTGAAAATGGTGGCTAGAGCCTTCCATTACTTCAATGATGGAATAAGAGGAATAATGAAGCTTTTATGAAGAGCGTGAGACGGGTGAGATGCACTGTTGTTAAAGATCAGAGATTTTTAGAACGTCTCTGCAGGGAAACATTGTTAGGCTGATTTTGATATTGCACTATTAACACTCAGAGTTGAACCCGTTCTGCTCAGCTGCTCTGAAAATGAAGCCTCGATATTACATTTCATCATGAGTTCATCAACCATGTTCTGAAGCGTAGACTAATTAACATGTACAACATGTACACTTTGAATTTGTGACTCTGCCCATTTATGGGATCCTTTTTTTTTTTTTTAAATTACTAACCTATTTAGTGGCACCATATGACTGTCAGTCTGATAAAAGTCAATGGAGCAGATAATAACTATATTAAATGCATCTGACTGTGTCACCTTGTGTTTCTGTCTTGGTCTCTGATCTTCTTCTCCATTTCCGCATCTGTCAGGGTCTCCAACAGGGGGCACCACTGGTCTGCATCACCTGTGTTGCGAATGGCAATCTCTACTGTGGGTAGTGGGTTCTCACTGGACACATTCCAAGTATGAGAGTAACAAATGAGTGCACCATAACACACCAAGATTCACAGTCATTCTCAAAGGCTTATTACAGTGACTTACCTGAAAGCATAGGTCCTCTGGTGCCAGCTGAGCTGACCACGGATGCTGTAGGCAATAGTGGTGACAAACTCCCCGCCGAGACCCAGCTCAGAGCACAGCTTCAATGCAAATGACTCTGGAGAGTTCTCCCTCTCTGACATGTCCCACTCAAACTGGTCCACCAGAGAGATGTTCCCTACATGGATGTTCAGCTGTGGGACATATGAAATTTTCATATACCAACCTATTATAGACGTATTTCTGTTCAACACTGCCAAGATTTGTTTACATTATACATGCTTCCCTTAGGCAGGCATTTTCATTGCTATGCAGATGATACACAGGTCTATCTATCCATGAAGCCAGATGAGACAACAAATAGCTTAACTGCAGGAATAGACAAAGACCTGGATGACCTCTAATTTCCTGCTTCTAAATTCAGATAAAACTGAGATAATTGTACTCAGCCTTAATCTTAATCTTAGAAATATGTTATCTAAATAGATGCTTGTGCACGATGGCATTATCTTGACCTCCAGTAACACTGTAAGGAATCTTGGAGTCATTTTGATCAGGATATGTCCTTCAATATGCTTTTTAGTTACTATTAATCCTTTCAGTGCAATTTTTGTCCTGTCATGACCCCCCACTGGTCTTTACAGAGCCCACTGTTGTGCTTGGCCAAAGGGGGGTCATTTGATTGCTTTGGCATGCATACTGCATTATTATGGGGTCTTTGCCTTACAATATAAAGTACCTTGATGTAACTGCTATGATTTGGTGCTGTATAAATAAAATTGAATTAAATCAAATCAGGTTAAGATATACATCATTGATCATGGCTGATGAGCTTGTCTAAAATAATTTAAAATTTTCTTGCTAGACATGTCATTTCTTGACTTCCTGTTAAAATTGTTACTTCGGTGCAGCACCTACCTTGATGATGACTCTCTGGTCCGCCTGGTCTTCTAAGAGACTGTCAGTGGGGTAAGACTCAATCTGCTGACGAATAGCTGATGCGATGGCTGGGACAAAAGCCAGAGGATTCAAGTCGAGGTCATCACACAAAATCTCAGCAAACATCTCTGGGGTCATAAGTTTTTCTAAGGAAAAAGCAGGTAATTAAACACAAAATAGCACCAGATGTTGCAGATATTTTCAAAGTAGTAGACGTGTATAAGTACCATTCATATTCCATGTGAAGGTATCCCGCAGTTTCTGCCCATCTATCTCCATGTCTAGACGAACAGGGACCAGTGCCTCTATCTGGGCTGCATTCTCATGGATTACTGCAGGGTCGTGGTCATCAAAACTAAGTGAGATGCATACAATCTGATGTTGCATTATTCTTGTTTTACTCAAAATGGTCAACACTAATCCAAATTAAAATTCCACACAGAGCTCACATATCACTTTCTCAAGGTCATAGATACAATTCAGACCTTTCTCCGCTGTGCCCTAAATGTAAAATAGAGATGGGCAACCTCACGCATTGTCTATGGTCCTGCAGGAAAATACAACAATTTTGGTTCGTTATAAAATGTGAACTGGATAAGATCTTCTCTACTGACACTGAATGCAATTCATTGTGCATGCTACTCGGAGCAGCGAATGACAAAAATCAGAGGGAAGTTTGGAAAGCAGCTTTACAGGCTGCTAACGTTCTATGCAAGGAAATGTGTCCTTTTGAACTGGATCATGGGCACGGGCCCATCTAAGACTCAATGGCAGCAAAAGGTACTGGAATATGTGTTGTAAGACTTCCTAACATGCAAGTTACATAGTAGGGACCATAGGTTTCATAAAATATGGGACCTATTTATGCTGTATGCCAGTTTGGATATTGCTGCCATTTTCTCACGGGCCCTGGTATAATATAAGCATGCCAATGCTACTTTACATATGACTATTGCTAACTCTATCTCATAATCAAAGTATATGGATTTTCTATTTATTTACTTGTATTCTCATTCTGTTATGTTGGTTTTGTTTGTTTCATAAGTTTCAGGTATGTAGTAACATGACTTTGTAACATTCACATTCTGATGAGGACACTGGGAGCAAGGATACTTGCCAAATGATACTTTGGCATCCATGCTAGAGCAGCCAAGAATTGAATCAACAACCTTCCAACTGGCAGATGACCTGCTCAACTGCCTGAGCCACAGCCACCCTAGTGTCACCAATGCCATCTACCAAGAGCTGAGCAAATTACTGAATAAAAGTGAAATTACTGAAGGGAAAACTACTAGACTATGTACAAAAAAAGACTATCCAAATGAGCAAGTGAGTAAAGACAATCAATGTTGTTGATATAAAAAGTAAACAACTGATGGAGACTGTGTGGGATCTTGAAAACTGAGGTAGCTGTTCTCTAAATAAATGTGAGCAGGATTCATCAAGAGTGGCTTTACTACAAGCAAATCCAGAAAGACCTGAAACAGATATGTAACAGCTGGCCAATAGAATAAGTAGAACAACACAAAACATTTACTGTCAGATGGTGATTGATCCAAATATAAATTTTTAATATTATATTCATTTCTGTCACTTAAATTGGCAGGAATATTTTGTGTTGGCCCCAGGGTAGCTGCCAAACAGCCCTGACTGCTCAAGGCATCAGCTCCACTAGACCCTTGAAGGTGTGCTCTGGTATTTGGCACCAAGATGTTAGCAAGAGATTTATTGAGTTTGTAAGCTGTGTGGGGCCTGCGTGGATCAGACTTGTTTGTCCAGCACATCCCACATATGCTGATTGCTGTCCATCTTGACATTACTCGGCTGAAAGAGGCCACAGCCATCAGCAAATACCATTTCCGTGACAGGATCTACATGGTCTGCAACAATGCTTAGGTAGGTGGTACATGTGAAAGTAACATCCACATGGATGGCAGGACTCAAGATTTCCAAGCAGATCATTGTCCAAAGCATCATATTGCCTCCATGGGCTCACCTTCTTCCCGTAGTGCATCCTGGTGCTAGGTGTTTCCCAGGTAAGATGCACACTCATCTAGTGTAATGTAAAAAAACATGTAGTTAATCAGACCAGGCCACCTTCTTCCATTGCTCTGTGATCAAGTTCTGATGCTCACACACCCATTATTGGTGCTCTTGGTAGTTGACATGGGCATCCTGGCTGATCTGAATGCTATGCAGCCCCATATACAACAAAGTGTGGGACACTGTGTACCTTTCTATCAAAACCAGCATTAAATTTTTTCAGATATTTGATTTACTGTTGTTAATCAAACTGTCTGTTGGACTGAACCACATGGCCCAGCTTTCTCTCTCCATATGCATCAAGGAGCTTTAATGACTCTGTCACTGGTTCATCACTGGTCCTTCCTTAGACACAGACCACTGCAGACTGGGAACACCCCACAAGAGCTGCAGTTATGTAGATGCTCTCACCTAGTCTTCTAGCCATCATAATTTGGCTAGCCAAGCCACCAAACTTGTTGAAAGACACTTGCCCATTTTAAGGACAAATCGTTCACTCGCTCCCACCCACTAACAGGTGCCACGGCGAAGAGTGTTATTCACTTCACATGTCAGTGATCACATTGATATGCCTGATTTCTGTATGTACTACAAACTATGCTGAGAAGTTCAGAAACAATGTAGTAAATTCTACTAGATAAGCTATGAAATATGATCATTTTAATGGTCATTGGTGAGTTGTAGTTGCTGACAAATGAATAAAGAATGATGCGTTCATTTTTTTAAGGCCCAGGATTGTGCTGTTGAATTATATTACATGATGGTGTGTCATTGCGAACCTTAACTCTGACATGAACAAGCAGAATACATACAGTAGTAATAAGTCCACAAAACACATGAGAATGGGAACAAACAGCTTCCATACCAAAGAGGGAAGGTCCTCTTCTTGTCACGGCCCATTCGGTTCCGGTTGATGGTGGTGGAGCAAGGCACAGCATCCAGATGGTGAGAGCTGTTGGGCAGTGTGGGAACCCACTGACTACTTCTCTTTGCCTTTTGCTCCCTTTACAAGAAGAATAAACAAACATCTTCTGTCTCAACAATGATCAGCAATAAGGGATTTCATCACTTAGAATTACAGACTTATCAAAGCTCTCTTGAAGCTTTGCTAAAATGTAAAAAAACAAAACAAAAAACTCCATTCATCTATGCAACCAACAAAACTGAGTCATGAGTTGATGTCATCGTATAACTGGGGTCTGCACTCATCAGCAGATTACCTGAGGTAAGCAGGGGGCTCTGTGTTGATAGACACTGCTTTGTATTTCTCATCATTTCCATCAAAGATCTCTTCACACTCTGAAGCCTTCAGCAGAGTAACACTGGTGGCTGTAAATGAACAATCGTCCAGAGAACAAAGACACAGTAGCTTTAGCTTTTTTTGGGGGGCAATATTTGTTTGCGGCAAGAAGTTCAGCTCAACACCAAAATTAAAGACATTTCCTATAAATTTTACTTTAAAAAGGAAAAAGTTTTTACTATTGCACTTTAATTAAAAAATATTAAAGTACACAAGTAATATTGTATACTTTTTGTTCTTACTGTTTTTTAATTTTTTGTAAGTACACAATATTAAAAGGATTTATTTTATTTCAGTTACAGGAAATGTTTTTGGATTTTTTTAAGTTTACTTTTAGTTATCTGTAACAACACTGACAGTCACATCAATCTGTAAAGGTAAAGTCTCAAGATACATGATGTAATTGATAGTCCAGTAATAAACTCAGGCATAATATTGTTTAAATACTTGAAATGTTTGCAGTTTTTGCCATCTACGGACTTAACTCGTTTTTTGAAGGTAAATGTACTTTTTTATTTCTGCACAGCTGAGTGTATTGCTTACATTTCTCCATATCATTTTGAGTAATTGATTGAAAGTAGGACTTTAGTATTTTTTTGTTGTGGTAGTGTCCGGGGTTTTCTCAAACTGCCTTCATGTCTGCAGAAGATTTTGTGGATAGGAAATTCTATACAACCCTGGGAGTAGTCCAAATCATGTTAGTATCCACAGTAACCCCTTACCCTGCACACATACAAAAAGCCACTCACCATGTGACGATGCTACAATTTTCTTTCTCTCCTCCACAGAGGCCAGCCTCCTCCATAAAGATGGATATCTTTTATAAAGGGAGCCTCTGAACATCCGCAGATAGTTTCCAACCTTGAACAGCAAAGTGCATGTGTTTTTCCAATCCACAGTGAAACAAATGTTAAAAACAAAGAACCAAAGAAACAGATAACAGCACCTGTCATAACTGCAGTTCTATCAAAAGGACCATTTCATTTTTTGTTTATAGTGATTTAGCTGTAATTGTTCTTCCGTGTTCTTAAATGCAGATCCAACTACTGCTTTCTGCTGGCTAGATGATGCTAGCATGCTAACGAGCGCCACTGATGCCTCAATAAACAAAGAAGCATGTGTACACTCAGTCAAACAAGCTGCTACCAAAGCTCTAATTGTGCCATTCAAAACCAGTAAAAACTAACCTCAGCTTCTGCCGTTTTGCTGTAACTTCGTATTCCCTACGTAACTTGGGTTACTGCAGTTAGTTGAAATGGGTTATGTTAAAATAAAGTAAGACTGGAAAAAAATATCTTTCTGCTTTGTGTAACATGCTTAAGTGACGCAGCTTGAGCAGTCTGTCATTAGTATTAAGACCGTTTTGATGTCACTTTTGCACTGTTCAAAAGGTAGTCACAAGATATCAATCAATCAGTGTGACGCTATGAAGACACTGTGGACCCAAATCTCTCAGGAATGTTTCCAGTTCCTTGTTAAATATGTGAAACAGAACTAAATCAGTTGGGGATAGACTTTAGCCCAAACAAACTGGATAATCTGAAGAAAATGGATGTTGTCTTAACTATTAGCACACTAAAGATGCAAATCATTCATTAAGAAAAACAAATGTTTCCAAACCACCTTGCAAATGTTAATAAACATTAGGACTGCTTTTCATTGTCATGCCAACTAATTTGAAAGCTATCAAACATTTCAATCACTGTTTGTAGAAACAAAAGGAGCTGCACCAGTTGTAAGCATAGCACAGTCCTGGCTTTGAAATACCATCCAAAACTGTCTTATCTTGATCTGTCTTATTTCCAAACTAGTCTTCTGCTTTAAAAACGAAAAACAACACACACACACACACACACTTTTTCCCCCAACCAGGTGTGAAAATAAACCCCGTTTCTCTTCTTGTAAGCAATAATGTGGACATAATGAGAGGATCAGACCCTTTAACCCGCACATGCATACAGTAATTTACCAAGAAGAAACTCCTAACAAGACAACACCAGGGCTAGAAGCTATAGCAGCTCATGACATTCCCTCCAAACAGCTGAGGTAGGATGTGACATTCGAAGGTGCCACAGCTCAGTATTGATGCCATGTTTTGAGCTACCGGTAACTGTCAATCAAATTTTAACCATTCTTTAAAAGATCAGCAGTGAGTCACAAAACATCCTAAGATCGGTGCCTCCAAAATGCTGCTGTGGTGAAAAATTTAACTGAACTCTGCAAAGAAGGTGATTACAAAAAATACCTTTAAGGTCTTCCAAACAGTGCTAGCCCGCACAGTGCAGTGGACAACTATACGTTTTTATTCACCTTTTTTTTTTTTTTTTTAAACCAAGTGGGTTGTGTTTGTCGACTCAAGCAGTGCAAAAGTGACATCAAAACGGTCAGAATAATAATGGCAGACGGCTCAAGCTTAGTTGAAATGGGTTATGTTAAAATAAAGTAACTGCAGTAACCCAGTGGGGAATACCAAGTTACAGCAAAACGGCAGAAGCTGAGGTTAGTTTTTACTGGTTTTGAACGGCACAATTAGAGCTTTGGTAGCAGCTTGTTTGACTGACTACACCCCGCTCTTCGTTTCACATGCTTCTTTGTTTATTGAGGCATCAGTGGCGCTCGTTAGCATGCTAGCATCATCTAGCCAACAGAAAGGATAACTGCAGCAAGCATAAGAGATTTAGGCCCCGAAAGTTTGTGTACAGACCGTCACATACCTCCGACCCCACCATGTAAAAGTCTCCATCTTGTTCGAGCTGAAATTTTACCGGCTTCTGGCCAAACGTTTTACTGAGAGCTAATTGCATCTTTACGCAGTCACTGCTAATTATTTGAGCAGCCTTTCTTCAGGTGCGTTCGCAGCCTGAGTTGAAAATGGGAAATCCGATATCGTCCCTTCAAATAGGTTTTGCTTACTCCAATTAGGAGCATGTCTGCTTACCAAGTATAAAACGACATGAAGATTATCCACAAAAAATTGAAAACTACAGCAATTTCTGTACCAGTCCCTATTTAGATGGATTAAATGAGGACATTCAAATTTGGAAGAATTTTTCCCGAAAAGTCTAAACGCTTCATGGGATGCTACTCTCTTTCTGTCCTCGCTCAAAGTGGATGAACAATTTCCAGTGCTCATTACCGCCCCTACTGTTCTACATTAAAATGAGATTTAACTCCTCCAGCTGCAGAGGTTATCTGCGATATCCATATTATTGTAGAGTTCTCACAATTCCTTATGAATCTAATGCAGCGGCCCCCAACCTTTTTTGCGCCACGGACCGGTTTATGTCCGATAATATTTTCACGGACCGGCCTTTAAGGTGCCGCGGATAAATACAACAAAATAAAACCAGTACCGGTACCAAAAAAAGAAGATTTATTCATAACACACGGGAAAAGACCCAGGGAAACCGAGTTAATGATAAAAAAAATGCTAAAACCTATAAAACCTTGAAAACCATAAATTTCACACCCAAGCCTCAACTCTCACGGTCCGGTACCAAACAACTCATGGACCGGTACCACCTTGGGGGCTGGGGACTGCTGATCTAATGCAAACGGCACATAGGTCTTCTAGATATTGGATCAAAATACACACACAGAGTGCCAAATAACCGAGATTAGCCCAAGTATTCATAAATCCATTTTTTTTAGGCACATGAAGGATTCTTTCTACTCCAGTAAGTCTACTATAAAAATGGATTGTGTATTACAGATATGTTTAAAGCTATCTCAATCAAATTAAATATGACAACAGTGCAGAAGACACCAATATTCCAGAAGTGCGTGCAAGGAACAAAATTTACATACTTGTCTTTCTGGAACACTTAAAAACATATCTACCATTTGAATTTTCAAAAAGTCAAAATTTTGTTTTGCTACCAATAAGGCAAGAAAAATTGTTCTTGTAAAAAGATATTGCTTAATAATAACTGGCTGCATAAATGCCTGAAGGTGTTTTCAAATGGGTAGCTTTGACATGCCAACAACTTTACACTTACAGCAGATTCAGCAAATCTGACATGACATTGAAATGTCTGCCTTTAGACTCAAGATAGCTTGCTAACCCATTATTCTCACTTTGCGCCACACCTCATGGGCTATGAAATCAAAAACAGTGAAAATCCTGACATCTCCGTCTCTAACAATAAGACAAGTTACAAGAGTCTTTCAACTGACATGTTGCATTTTTACACTCAGAATTAGTAAGAACATCTTTGGTTTCAAGCGAAAACTAAAACACTTCAAAGAGATGAAACCAAACTGTTGTTTGCAACAGACATTTATTCTTTAAAAAAGTGAAATAAAAAAAATGCACTCTTTGTAAATAAATTCATTTCAATAATATTCCACTGCTGTCATTTTCCTCTTTCATATAATTGTATGCCATAATTTATTCATTTATTTTTCCCCGGAGACAAAGACAAACATCACCTGAGGCCCTCAGGTTCACCATCCACAGTTCCATCGGAAGCTTGTATTCTATCAAATAGTCTTAGAGCGACGACCTGGCATCAAGAAGAGTTTGTGAAGATGATTAAAGCCCATATACACAGACAACACACCGTTATCTCCAAACCACTTGTGGCTGTTTGGCATTCCTCATCCACAACTAAACAAACACGTCAAAAACAAAGACCATGTCTTCAACTCTCTGAGAGAAGGTCCCTGAAGGTGACCTGATGATCAGGGATGAAATAGAGGGTGTATTTAACCACCAAGGCGCTGTCCTTCCCCCCATGCAAACCCGCCCGGGCGGTCCTCTGGCAGGGGGTTATAGTTGGCATCTTCTTCTGGAGTGTCAAAGAGCATCTTTCTGTGGGAGAAACACGGCAAAAGGAGAATGAGTCATTTCTACAAACACAGAAGTAGTGCTAGTGATGCAGCTAAGAACGGACTTTTGTTAGATTGTCCAACATAAAAAAAAAAATATGTCAATCAAACTGAAGATACACAGCAGCTTTATCCAGAACAAAATATGGAAACGGACTGCTGTCTACATATGTAGGCCTCTTGTCTTTTCAGGGTTTGCCTTGATTTCAAGAGCCACATAGGAACCTCCCATGAATTTATTATGAATTTCTACCATAGCCCCTTTTGATGATGTCATTTTTTAAGAATCCACTATTTTTGATAGAAAAAAAAATGGTCTGCTCTTATCTGCGTTTTGCAACTTGCGCAATTTCAGTTAGTCTTCGAAGACACTGTTTAGTACTTTGTGAATTCCAAGTTTTATTTCTGTTAATGAAGAATATAGCTTGAGCATATGTCAACATAATGTTTAAATGACAAAAGCATTTCGTGAAACAACAATTGGATTTCAGCCAACCAAATTAATTTGTGCTTGAAGTGTGTTTTGTAGCTCGTTATTGATTTTAAGGGCATGACATGCTTTTTCCACTGTTCTCCTACTTCAGCTGGCCTTAGGGAAGAGAGAAAAATCTAAGGAAAGAACAATAACTGGATCTTAGAAAAGTACTTAAATTATAACAGACACCTCTGTGTGTGTAAAGACCAGCTGCACATGGTGACTGCAGCCACATGTCTGTTTAGAGAAATTCCCATCTGCTACTTAAAACTTCTCTCACACCACAAATATTACAATTATTCTGTGACTCACATGATTGATGGGGTCTTGAGCCACCTTCCACCACCTGGTTGATTTGGGAAAACATCCTCCAGGAAGAAGTACACATGACCAACAGCAATACCTCAAGAGAAAAATACAAATCAGTTTTATTCTAACCCATCAAAACCTTGCTGTACACCACTAAACACAGCAGGTACCTGCAAATCTTAGCATACCACCAAAGTACTGAACACTGACAGCAGGGGTCAATTATAAGCACCTAAAAGATCCACGATGATAGAGTTGCCCAGCAGAAGTGAGAATCCCATTAGCACCCAGGGCAAGAAGGGTGCCTGAAAGTTGAGCAGGCCAAAGAAGTTCATGCGAACATTCGGGTTCCGTCGACTCCACACGTATACCAGCATGATGGTGAAGGCCTGGCCCAGAAACACCAGACTCACAAAAGTGCCAAATATCTGAGACTTCATTGAGGACAAATGGCTGAACATTACTGCTGACTGTTTGTGTCTGCCCAACATTAACAGACTAATAATCAATCAACGGCAGCAGAGAGATCGAAAAGTTGCTTACCACATAAGGAGTGTATGTATGTATATATGTCGTATATAAAGTTGTTCTCTGAACGATTTAAGAGGATACAGTCATAAGAAGTCCACCAAAGAGAAACATGAAGACAAAGTCAGCCGTGCGTCCCCTGAAAGAGCCCTCCTCCAGCATTCGACAGTATCTGTACCTGCAAGTACATGGTTAAGGAAAGCTGCGAGAAAAATGTACACGTCATCACCATCATCCCAATTTGTTCTTTAATTTTTTTTATTTATTTTTTACAAGAACTCTATTTGTACATAACTTTTTAACATATCATCTCTAAAACCACACCCGGTGTTCCCCAGTGAACCAGAAAGTAAAGCATGCATAGCGACTTTATATGTAAAGAGCTGTGGAACTGAGAAGGATACAGAAAAATCATATTGAACAGGAAATTGAAACCAACCGGACCAAAAAACAGGAAGTTGGTTATTAGTCGCCATACCTAGAAGTGAAAGAAACAACATTCAGCTGCAGATAACAGTAAAACTACTACATCCATTTGTCCAGTTTAAAATAATGTCAGTGCAGGTTTTGTTTAATTCTCAGCTCAACAAGTTCCCATTCACATAGAAATGTTGAAATCTTGATTTTTATTTAATTATGTAATTATTTTACTGTAGTTTATATTTTGCACCAGCAGTTTTACATTTTTCGTTAAATGGAAACAGATCTGTTACTTTCCGGTTCCTTATTTTTAGTATTAGTTTAGAGTAGTTTTTATTGAGTCACGGTTCAAAATAATCATTATTTGTCTTATACTGCCCATTGTTGAGGTCCCTCAGTTTTACTGCTTACCCATATATTTTCAATCTTCTGACTGGCTGCTTAAACAGCGGGTTTTCATTTTGGTATGGTCTTAATCTGAGGGTCAGATAACTCACCTGATAATTTCTTAGAATTAAATCTGGGTTGAAGTAGAGCTGAAATGGTGTGATGATCTCTAGTTGCTGAAAGAGAAAGCAAAGAATAAGTTATATGTAACAACAATGACAATGGCACAAAAAGATCCAGTGTATCTTTATTAAAACCAAGCTTAGTCCACTGTGTACACAAACAGAAATAATGCTCTGGTTTAGACAAATCTGACCTGCCATTTTCTGGAAAATCAGCTGCATAAGACAGCTGCTTACACAGTATAAGTCTAAGCTTGATTCATCAAGACAACAGAACTGCAGTCAGACAAGTCGGAGTCCTGCTCCGCTTTCTTTTCTACACTTTAATGTTACCTGGAGCTAAAAGCACCAACATCACAATACTTTAATTTATAAGTATTAGTAATGAACAAGGAATCAAGACATGTTTTACAAGACATGTAAAACTTTGTAAAATACTGACACTGAGCCATTATCTACCCCTGTATTTCCTCTTTCTATTTGAGATCAAAGCAGTGAATGCTGGAGAAACCCTACTGTTTTACTCTGGATTTCTTGTTGCCTTTTAGTTATTTATTTTCTCCTTTGTACCAGAGATATATCTTCACAAACAGTTAAATCCACTTAAGGTCCTTCAGCTCTTCATCGTCACACTATTTTTAAACATTAAAAACAAAGCAAATCTAGAAAACACAGATCAAGATCAGCCCGTGACACTGGTAAATTCATCTTATTTGCTGATAGCTGATATTGCCGACTCTGAAAATACCAATATCCAATAATCAATAAGAAGTGCATTTACTTTCAGAACTGTGACAGTACTGTAAAAAGTACACTCAGAATGCCTTATCAGCCAACTCACATGGGGTTTAGGCAGCTATTTTGCATATTTCTTGTTATTGCATCAGAAACTGAAAATGACACGACTGTGCACATCATAACAGTAACTGGAAAATAAGCCATTTTATGCTAATAAGTACAATCATTCAAAAATACTGACTACTGTTTTAAAAAAAAACCCATAAGAAGCTCCAAAATACCAAAATTTCACGGTCAGCTTCATGCAGTTCTGTGAAAAACTTTTAGCCCCCCTTAATGAATTCTTTCTTTCCCTCTTTTTTGTACTGTCACACATTTTTTTTCAGATCAAGCAAATTTTAACATTACATAAAGAGAACCCAAGCAAATACAAATTTCAGTTTTTTAACTAGTGATTTTATTCATTAAGTGAAAAAGCTATCCAAACATACCTGACCCTGTGTGGAAAAGTAACTGCCCTCTGACCCTAACTGTTAATGCCACCCCCAGCAACAATAACGGCAAACCAGCCTTTGCGATAACCGGCTATGAGGTTTTTAAGATGTATCTGGGTGAAATCTGGCCCACTCATATTAGCAGAATTAGTGGTTGACGCAGGTTTGGAGTAATTTTGGTAGGCTGGCCTCTCCTGGGAAGGAATGATTTGCACCCAACACCTTATCAACCTACCTACATGGGCTTTAAAATGGCTCCACTGTGACCAACTGAAACATCATCGGCCAGTTCTGTATCACCTTTTCCCACTGCTGCACACACATGCAGAAAAACAAATTCGTCTAATGCAGTGCGACAGTGCCCACATTTTACATCTAAGACAGCTTGAAAGAAAGAGCATATATAACATGTATTCCCTAAAACTGGACTGTAGAATTCTAATAACGTTTATCCATGATGATGAGAGTGACGTGAGCCGCTAGCACCAGGTAGCACTTAACCCTACAGGATAAATAAACAACAGCTGTAGCTTGTGAGGCCACTAAGGAAATTATCGGTCGTACCCGTGGCACCGGGTACAAGTAGCCCGCTCCGCTTATTGCTTCATATCACTTAAGCAAGAGATCCAACTAGGTTCCGTTCAGGCACGTACCCTTCTAACAGGTTCCCAAGCACCGAGCTAGCACCGAAGTAACCACCTTACGATGACCGCGGTAGGCAGTGCGAGTTTATTATTCCCTGTCTAACACTAAGAACACCTGAATGAGTCTTACCACCGCAGCAGTTGTGAGTACACAGGCGGTTGTGTATGCCCTGGTAACAACAGGAATCTGTAGGTATTCCTGTTGCAGCGTCTGGTAAGCCATTTTAGACCGACTGAAAGCTTCCGGCACTTTCTTGACACGTCATCCCACAAAGCCAACGGTGCTGCATTCAAGCACGTTGGACAAATGGCAAATGTTCCAGTTTCTACACTTTTATACAATCTATGGTCTTTCGCCGATGTTTTTACTGAATATACAGATGTGGATCGTAAGACTGATGGTTTTTGTAGTTTCCATATTTCAAGAAGAACTAATGTAGTACAGTTTTTATTTATTTTGTTTTGACATGTTTGACATGATAACGTTCAAAAAAAAAGGAAAAAAAAAAGACGAAGACTTGAAAATACAATGTTCTAAGACGAAATAGGATATTACCTGGAGATTGTTATACACTTTAGGTTGCTCTATTCCTTTTATTGAAATATCTTAAAGATGTATGAGGGTATATTACCTTTTAGAACACAAGACCTGTCGAAATTATTTTAGCCAAGAATCAGCATATTATCAGAGGCGTGTGGAGAAGCGTGTTGCCAACATTCATGGGGTATTCCCTCTTTACACTGGCTGTGTCAAGATCCAGCCTTGGAAAAGAAAGCAGGTGGTCTCTTCAAAAGAAAGCTTTCAAATTTTAACCTCGTAAATTTTGTGTGTGTGTGTGTGTGTGTGTGTGTGTGTGTGTGTGTGTGTGTGTGTGTGTGTGTGTGTGTGTGTGTGTGTGTGTGTGTGTGTGTAATAGAAATCACTTAAAGTTCTAGAACAAAACACTGAATGACTAGTAAATACACTGCTCAAAAAGAGGAGTTAAAACACATATCTTGATGAATGAAATCTTCCCCAGGTAAGCACGTGTATGGGCATTCATGTGATGTAAAAGAAAATGTGATTCATCAGACCAGGCCAGCTTCTTCCATTGCTCTGTGGATTAGTTCTGATGCTCACACATCCGTTATTGGCACTGGTCTGAAGCCATGCTGCCCCATAAGTGACAAACTGTGATGGACTGTGTATTCTGACACTTTTCTATCAGAACCTATATTAACTTTTCAGCAGTTTGAGCTATAGTTAACTAATTTGTTGTATCCGATTATACAGGCCAGCCTGAGCCTCGACTCCCCACATGGATGTCATACTATGCTTGCCATAAAACTACTGTGGGTTCACCACTGTTCCTTCCTTGGAACACTTCTGATAGATAATGAACACTGCAGACCAGGAGCATCCCACAAGAGCTGCAGTTTCAGAGGTGCTCCAGTCCAGTCGTCTGATCATTACAATGTGGCCTTTGTGCAAATTTGACAATCTTTATGCTTGCCTATATATCTAGCTGCTATAACAACATCTGGAAGAAGCAACTGCTATTACAACTAGAGATTGATGAGGTCCAACACAAATGCTATGACAAGGGAGAGCCAGGATGTCAGATAAGCAGGAAGATGTCATCATCCCCACCTGCCAAGCAAAGACTCACAGCCTTGCCTAACTGCCTAAAGAGATATACCAGAGAGAAGCCAGGAGAATAAACCAGCTCTACTCAACTGAGCCATCCAAGCTGTACTCTCAGTGGCAGGGGGATAATATGAGAACAGCCCTGCCAAGGCTAGAGACTAAGCAATTCTCGAAGAGCACATGGGAGAAAGAGGCAACACATAAAAACAATGCTTAGTGGCTCAACAAGCTCCAAAAATCATCAGAGTGGAAGACTCAAGCATAAAGAGCTAAATGGCACCATGATTCACAGTTACTGCCTAAAGAAGCTAACTGCACTCCAGTGTCAAATAGGACAAGTGAACCAGCTTCTACTGGATAGGGATAATAGATAATGGATGTGATATATATTCAGACTGACTAACTGAACGCTGAACAGTCCTGAGTCTCAGAAGGGGCCACTTCCATCCAACTACAGACCAATAACTGGCCTCAGCACCAAATGGAAGCTCCTGCCAGGCATCATAGCGCCCATGACGAAAAGTTCATGTTCAATACATGAGCAAGGCCCAGAAAGGAATTAGCAGCAACACCAGTGGGGCAAAATCCCAGCTACTGGTACAACTACTCATGGATGGTAAGACCAGGCGGACCAACCTGTGCACTGCCTGGATTTACTACAAGAAGGCCTTTGACTCAGTGAACTAAATAAGAGCCTTCATCAGGAATGCAATGGGGATATTGGTTCTCCTCCAATTTCCTCAAACTTAACAGTAATAAAACTGAAGTTTTACTTGTTGGTACACCATCTGTCTTAACCAAATCCCACAGCTTTTCCATTAACGTTGAAAATTCTCCCACCCTTCCCTCCCCTCAGGTTAAGAGTTTGGGTGTCATACTTGATAATACTCTTTCATTCCAGTCTCACATTAATTACATAACACGGTCTGCTTACTTCCATTTACGTAATATTCACCGACTCCGTCCCTTCCTTACTCCCCATGCTGCTGCCATCCTTGTCCATAGTCTTATTACATCCCGTATTGATTACTGTAATTCCCTCCTATTTGGTCTCCCTAAAAGGTCCCTTCATAAACTCCAACTTCTTCAAAATTCTGCAGCTCGGGTCATAACTTGCACTCCGTTAAGTGCTCATATTACCCCAGTTCTTCAGCAGCTTCACTGGTTGCCCATAGAAGCCAGGATAAATTTTAAAATCTTACTTCTTGCATACAAGTGTATCCATAAATCTGCTCCTTCATATTTGTGTGACCTGCTCCATATCACCACTGTTTCCCGCACTCTCAGATCATCATCTGCTATTCATCTTACTGTTCCGTCCTCACACCTTATCACTATGGGGAACAGAGCTTTCAGTCGCTCTGCTCCTCGGCTCTGGAACTCTCTTCCTCCTGCACTAAGAAATATTGACTCCCTCTCCGTATTTAAGACACAGCTCAAAACACATCTGTTTAAACTGGCTTACTCGCTTTAATGCTGATTTTATCTGTTGTCACGCTCTGTTTTGTAATTTTAACTTATTTTATGTATTTTATGACTATTGTTCCTTTTATTAATTGTGTTTTTTGTAAGGTGACCTTGGGTTTCTGAAAGGCGCCCTCAAATAAAATGTATTATTATTATTATAATAGAATAGAATAGAATTCAACTTTATTGTCATTGCACATGCACAGGTACAGGGCAACGAAATGCAGTTTGCATCCATCCAGAAGTGCTTTAGTGATATAGATATATTACAATATATATTAGCAATAATATAGATATGTGAGTATATTACAGAAATGGGTCTATTATGGTATGTTATAATGTACACGGTATGAAGTATGTTGTGAATATTCTATAACTATAAGTATGTACAGGCTGTAGTGAGTACAAGCTATGTACAGGATATGAACAGGATATAAATATGAAAAACTATACAGAATATGAAATAAATAACTTTACAGAATCTGGGATATACAGCTATACAGAAATGGGAACTATGCAAGTTGTAAACAGTTGTAGGATTAAAAATTATCGAATGTACAGAATGATTATTTACACAGAGCTATACAGTAGTGCAGTTAAGATAAGTGAGGGTGTAGATAGTTTCTACAGAGGCTATATAAAGTGCTAGTGGTTGTGAGTGGTGGTTCAGTCCATGTTATTATTGTGTTTGAGGGTACAGTTGTCCATTGTGGGTGTGTGTATGTTCAGTCCATGAGTTTAACGTGGGTCAGATGTCAGGAGGCAGAGTTCAGGAGTCTGACAGCTGTGGGGAAGAAGCTGTTCCGGTACCTGGTGGTCTTAGTCCGGAGGCTCCTGTGGCGCCTCCCAGAGGGCAGGAGGGTGAAGAGTCCATGTGATGGGTGACTGGGGTCTTTGATGATTTTCCCAGCCCTTTTCAGACACCGCTTCCTGTAGATGTCTTTTATGGCAGGAAGTGGTGCTCCGGCGATGCGCTGGGCAGTTTTCACGACCCTCTGCAACGCCTTCCGGTCCGAGGCAGAGCAGTTCCCGTACCAGACTGTTATACAGTTGGTCAGGATGCTCTCGATGGTGCAGCGATAGAAGTTCACCAGGATGTCTGAGGACAGGTGGTTCTTCCTCAGAGTCCTCAAGAAGAAGAGGCGCTGGTGAGCCTTCTTGACCAGCTTGGAGCAGTTAGTCGTCCAGGTGAGATCCTCGGAGATGTGGACTCCCAGGAACTTGAAGCTGCTCACACGCTCCACAGCCATCCCCTTAATGTGGATGGGTGGATGTGGGTCAGCATTCCTCCTGTAGTCCACGATGAGCTCCTTGGTCTTCTCGGTGTTAAGCAGCAGGTTGTTTCTGTCGCACCACTCAGCCAGACGATCCACCTCCTCCCTGTAGGCGGCCTCATCGTTGTCACTGATGAGGCCAATCACCGTGGTGTCATCTGCAAACTTAATGATGGTGTTGGAACCATCAGCAGGTCTGCAGTCGTGGGTGAAGAGGGAGTAGAGGAAAGGGCTCATCACACAGCCTTGTGGTACACCGGTGTTCATTGTGATGGTAGATGAGCAGCGGTTATCCAGCCGGACATGTTGGGGGCGGTTGGTCAGGAAGTCCAGTAACCATTTGCAGATGAGGGAACTGATACCCAGGTCTGTCAGTTTCCTGATGAGTTGTGAGGGGTGGATTGTATTGAATGCTGAACTGAAGTCTATAAACAGCATTCTGGCGTAGGTGTTGTTGTTGTCCAGGTGTGAGAGGACAGAGTGCATTGCGATGGAGACTGCATCCTCTGTGCTCCTGTTCCGGCGGTATGCGAATTGGTGGGGGTCCAGGGTGGGGGGGAGACAGGATTTGAAGTGTGCTAGGACCAGTCGCTCTAAGCACTTAGTGATGATGGGGGTGAGTGCTACTGGGCGGTAATCATTGAGGCAAGATGGGTTGGAGTTTTTGGGTATCGGGACGATGGAGGTGGATTTGAAGCAGGCCGGTACCACAGCGTGGGCCAAGGACAGATTGAATATGTCTGTGAGCACTCCTGCAAGCTCCCCAGAACACGCTCTGAGAACACGCCCGGGGATGCCATCAGGGCCTGCAGCCTTGTGGACATTGATCCTGCTCAGCACCGCTCCTACATCGGTGGGGGAGAGAGTCATAGGTTGGTGGTCTGGCGTCATGTCTGCTTTGGTTGTGGTTGTGGGGTTCCCTCGCTCAAAACGAGCATAAAAGTTGTTGAGCTCGTTGAGGAAGGAGACATCAGAGGATGCGGGGGAGGGTTTGGTGGTCCTGTAGTCTGTGATGGTCTGGAGTCCTTGCCACATGCGTCGGGGGTTGGAGTTGGAGAAGTGTTCTTCTACCTTCTTTTTGTAATGGTGTTTGGCTTTTTTGATGCCCTTCTTTAGATTAGCCCTGGCTGTACTGTAGGCGTGTGCATCTCCTGACCTAAAGGCAGTGTTGCGGGCCTTCAGGAGGAGACGAACATCCCGGTTCATCCAAGGCTTCTGGTTGGGGTACATGGTGATCCGTTTCTGGGTGGTGACACTGTCTGTGGTTTTGGAGATGTAATCCAGTACAGATGAGGCGTACTGGTCCAGGTCTGTGTGGGTGAACATATTCCAGTCTGTGTTTTTAAATCTGTCCTGGAGCACTGCGTCTGTCCCCTCTGGCCACACTTTAATTGTCCTCACAGCAGGTTTCACACGTTGGATGAGTGGTGAATACCGTGGTGTGAGGAACAGGGAGAGATGGTAAACAGCCAACTTCAAGCCAGATGGACAAGTCACCATCAAGTGTGGGATTTACCACACAAATGGGAACCATGAAGTAGCTGCTAGGAAAACCACAACCACCAAATAAGGCAAGTTCTGAGGAGTCAGCTGAATGGGAAGGACAAGATCTGGGCAACAGCTACACTCTGCCAATCAACAGATGCTCTGCCGGAATAATAAGCTGGCCAAAGGAGCCACTGACGTCAACACAATAAAGCTCCATGGACGGTTTCAACCAGAAAATCACACTTCATTTCCTTTCAGAGTTAGTAGTCTATGTGTGTTTTTCCTTTTAATACTGAATGTTCAATAAAACGAGAAACCTGCAAGTGATTGCTGACTGTTCATTCTCATCCTGACCATATGAGCCCATGATGGTAACAATCTCCAATCTCTTGAGCCTTCCTTCAAAACATTAGTGAATACCTCAGGAACTAGAACCCCGAGAAAGAACAGGAGCAAGAACAGGAGCCAGCATGGAAGGACAGACACGTACCACCAACAGATCGAACAGTCACTGTGACCGACTGGGCCCTATTTCAGGAAGCCGGTTTAGTGCAAACTCTGAGTAAGTATACCCTGAGTTAACGAAAACTCTGGGTTTTCGGTTTCACAAAGCGAGTTTAGATTAATTCTGAGTGAGTTACTATGACGACACACTCCGTGAAGCTAACCTGCCCCCTAGCAGGTTTACTTCAACTAACCCTAACTTTCTCCGCCTCTTTGTCAGAAACCTGACTTTAGGAAGTGTCAGACATGGCGTGCTCCTTCCTTGAAGAGCCAGTAGATGTTGAAGCCCAAATTCTCCGCAGAGCTCTCCGCCGGGAGAGAGTGATTAGAGCGCGTTTGGACATTTTATCATTTCCTGATGATTTTCTGTGTGAACGTTACCGTTTTTCAGCACAATCTATAATTTATTTGAATAACATCCTCAGGCCTAATATTGCTCATGTGACACATCGCTGACATTCTCTCAGTTCTGTACATATTATTTGTATTGCACTTCGGTTTTTTGCAAACAGGAGCTTTCTGTATAATATTGGTGACGCTGAGCACGTTTCCAAGGCTACCGTCTGTCGGGCAGTCAGGAATGTTAGTTGCACTGAAACGTCTCGTGTACTCGTTTGTGGTGTTCCCCGGTCATAGACCCACAAGATTTATCAAAGAGGGATGCCACAAAATTGCAGGTATCAGGATGAACAAAATTTAATTCATGATGTGGTGATACTTGAACTACTACTTACATTTTACATTTATTTTCACGGTTCCCAGGCGTGATTGGCTGTATAGATGGCACTCACATTCCAATCATTGCTCCTTCAGTAAATGAAGGAGACTATGTGAACAGGAAGTCTTTCCACAGCATTAATGTACAGGTACATAGTTCCCTGTAGCATTTCAAATTATTTCATTATAGTAATGGATGCTAATTGTGTTCTCTGCACTGTGAAGATCATATGTGATGCTGCCAACATTATCACAAATGTGGAAGCCAACTGCTCAGCCTCTGTGAGTGGTGGTGGTGGTGGCGGACCCCCACCTGTTTTTCGGGCCTCCGCTTTTTTTCTGTTGGCTATAACGGGTCACATTCGAGCATACAGAGTAAGCAAATATGTACTTGTAATGTGCTCAGATAATTTCAATAAGTGCTTACAGAGGGGAAATTAATGTAGCCTCTAACTGCAATTGATTTACATCGGACAAACAGACCAAGCACTATGGCTCATAATACAATTACACCTTACCTGTTTGGACTATATTTTTATATTTCATTTGTACTTGCTGCCAGGAACGTTTGGGGCCTGTTGGGTTGCACCTGCGCTCACATCACATCACAAAATAAAATGTATGAAATAAAAAATAAAATAAAATATAATAAAATAACGTGTTAAATGGGTGGAAATCCCTAGATCAATGTTTAAATTAACACTCACGCATTGACTCTGTCGGCTATGTTTTGCCATGCATGCTCCCTTTCTTTTGCAGCTGAGGCTGTGTTACTTTTTTTCCGCAAAATTTGCATGTTATCGGCATATGCTGCCATCAGAATTTCGGCCTCAAACGCTGTAAAATACATTGACCGCGCCTTCTTTCCCTCCGTCTCCATGGTGACTCGCTTAATCTGTGCTCCACTAATCAGGGCTTTATGTATCCTCGTGCGCGCGCTTAACTTGGGGTTAAAGCAACTCCGCGTTGACTGAACTAATTGTTATCAGCCTTTCTGAAACCGAATATTCCGAGTTGGACAGTTCGGGGTTACTCAACTCTGAGTATCGTTTTTCACTCTGAGTTTTCTAAACCGGCTTCCTGAAATAGGGCCCTGATGTTGAAAAATTCTTAGTGGTTCGGTTCGATCCCTGGCTCCTCTAGTCTGCATGCCAAGTATCCTTGGGCAAGATCCTAACCCCAAATTGCTCTCAGATGCGTTCAGAGTATGAATGTGTATGAATGGTAGTGAGGAACTAATTCCATTTGGACACACGAAAACTGTTTCAGAATTAGGAATTTATTTATCGAGCCATAGCACAAACCACTGATGTGGAAGGACATAATGCTCTATGATTGTAAAATCATATTAATACATGCCATTGCCAGAAGGTTTGAAGTTTTTATGTCCAGCACTCTTGAGACTTCGAGAGAGCTGGACAGGGCTATAAAAGGTCCTCAACTCAACTGCAAGACCAGTATCTTTGTGTCTTTCAAAATGACCACCATCAGGCAACTGGTGTGAATGTCTCGAACCAAACAATCACAAATAGACTTCAAAGGGTGGCTTGAGCCCCGTGTCACTTCTCAACACTATGGAGCCAGATTGGAATCTGCCATGAGAAAATGACATATGAGAATTGGCAGCTCCACCCCTAACACCCTGTGCTTTTCACAAATGAGAATAGGTTCAATCTCTGTACATGTGACAGATGTGACAGGGTCTGGAGAGGTGATCAAGAAAGTTTTGCTGCCTGTAACATTGATGCACAGACATCTACACGCTAGGCAATGGCACCCTGACTCTCAATAGGTATCAGGAAGAAATCCTCGGAGTCCCTGTTAGACCCTACACTGGTGCACTACAATAACCAGTCTCGTTGCGAGAATATGCAGGCAGTTCCTGGAGGGTGAAGGAAATGATAGCACTGACCGGCTCCCATGCTTGCCTGAACCTAAATCTAATAGAACTCCTCTGGGCCCAGAGGAGACTTGTGTCCATCCGACGCCATCAGGTTGCACCTCAGACTGTCATGGAGTTCAGCGATACCCTGGTCCAGATCTAGATCTAACAGTGTATAATCCAGATAAGCAAAATAATAATATTCTTTAATTTGACTGTTTAATAAGGTGCATTTCCTTAGCATGTTTAATCTGAACTAGTTTCAAATCATAGTCAAAAATTAACAGTCAATTAAAATAGTCCAGTCATTAAGCAATTTATTTGAAATGTACAAGAATCATGAGTTAACGATCTATAACATAAGAGCTTTTTATGACATGTTTTATTTTAAAACAAACAAAAATAAAATACAGTTGAAAAATAAAGTTGAATGACTCGTATTAATCAACCAATTGCTTTGAATTTTGCTATCAAATAGCTTCTTTACCTAGATCTAGGTAGAGCCATCTGGCTCTAGCTTAGTTTCCTCCAGCAGCATCTTCATGTCTACCAGTGTATCTTCTAGGGTTTGTATCAGTCGTACCACATTATTTTCTTTGCAGCTTTTCCAGGCTGACACTACAAAGGTGAAATTGTCACTTGTAACACTGTAGCAAAAATCATATGAGTTTAGTTTTTCTGGAACAGCAGAACCCAGACAGGCAGCCTTGAACGCCACCTTGTGAATAACAGAAGTGAGAATGTAATCATTAGTTACTGGTGATCGTTTGTCATAATCAATTTTAGAGCATATAAAAAGGTATTGGATAAAAAATAATAATAATAAAATTAATCATCTCTATTTGAACTGCAGTAGGCTTATAGTATGAAACATTTTCAGGCCCAGCCCTCACCTGACTTGTAGAAAGTAGAAAGTTAAAGGCTTTATTAAGGGAGGTATCTGTGTAGATGTCTGGCATGGGGATATTGTTCTCAATAGCTTGAACTTTCAGGCCCAAGAAGTGTCCAAATGTTGTCCGGCCACGAATTTCCTGTCATGATGGAGACGAGTCAATTTATTTGTAACAATAATCACCAGATGTAGTATTGCTGTAGTATTATTCTTCACAGGGCACAATTTTCTGTTAAAGGATGAGGTTTAGCAAAACTAAATGTTATTCTTCCTAAGATTAATTACTTTAAATAGATTTGACTGCACAGCAAAACCGTTATACCCAATACACACAGACAACATGAACAATGTCTGTCTACTTCCAGGAACAACCCAAACCTTGTGCTTTAGGTCATCCTCTCCTCACTTCAAATACTATCTATGGACCAGCTGTGTTTGACATTTTATTCCATTACAGTTGTATTTTAAGTGATTCAACTGTTTCTCAAAAACTTGACTCTGTCAGTTTTGACTTAGAAAAACAAAGGGAACAAAAACACAAACATATTTACAGTTTATAAATTGTAGTCACACTAATGTACTGAACGGTTATGGAAATGATACTCACCATGTTGGTGTTCCACATATGCACTTTTATAGCATTTTCCAATAAATTACGTTTCTCTGAGTTCTGGAAAAAACAAGACAAGGTTATAAGCCATACTTTTAACCAAATACGTTGTGTTAGACACCCAAAGCAGTGACACAACACAAAACCACAGGATTTAAGTAGAAAACAGTTTGGGGTTTAAAATATCACATTAACTCGAAGCATACGTTAGTCGGAGATGCTGCTAGCACTTTGGTTAACGCTTCACCCGGCTTGCGACAAACCACTCTCAAAGAACGTCAGGGCCTCAGTAAGTATACCTTGGACAAACTGACTAACACAATTCCCAAGTGGATTGCAACAAACTGCAGACCTATTAATATTGTCGAGGACACAGGCTTTACAAAGGTTTTGCAAGATTAATTGAACAAGGCTCCAAGAAGAGGCACAATGTCAAAAATGCATGGGCTCTGTGAAACTGAAAAGGGAAAAAAAAAAAAAAAAGAAAAAAAAAATCACAACTGTAGAAACTGAGTGTGCACGTAACATGACACCTGCAGCTAAACATTTGCCATTTGAGCACATGCCTTGTGTGGCTCACATCTTACAGAGATGCATCACTGTGGGTCTTGGTGTGTCAAGTGCTAGAAAAAAAAAAAAAAAAAAAAAAATGTTGGCCGCTTCAAACATAGTCCAGCGACGCCTCAGAGCTGGAAACACAGCAAACAACCCTGGGGCAGGGGAAGGAGCCATTGATCCAGGACGTGCCAACACGCTGGAATTCAACACTAGAAATGGTCAAGCGTCTAAACCGCAACCAAGCAGCAATTAAAGCGACCTTAGACCAACAGAGCCACAAACTTGTCAGTCTGATGCCAAAAGAATGGGACAAACGGCAGAAGGTGGAGTCTCTTCTGGAGCCCTGGAAGTCAGCAATCTATATAACATTTAGGCTGAAATAAAATTGATTAAACAAAATCAATTTCTTGATTTGAAAGATGGAAGAAGAACCATTTTGTTCTTCTTCCATCTTTCCTTCTGTGTGTTTTCACTACAGGTATGTAACTGAGATTCCCGGTGGGGAATCCTACGTTTCCTTCTCAGTGGTACTGCCTGCCCTCTTCCACTTGCATCATGTTATGGAAATCTCTGATGATGATGAGTCGCTAGGTTTAAAACGGCATTCCAAGCAGACCTAACCTCCCCTTAAGAAAACAATATCAACGATGAATGAATCAAGATTGCAACAGCTTTGGATGCTCGTTTCAAGGAATTGAAAGGCCTCTCCAAGAGTGACAGAGAGAGGGTGTGGCCCACAGTTGGAAGAATGCTGAATGATCAGTCCCCACCTTGACAGACTTGTGAAGATGGGCCACCTAAGAAAATTAGTCTTTTAGAGATGGGCTCAGATTCAGAATCATTGACACATTAGCAGAATTAGCAAAATTGACACATATTGCACGGTTGCATATTGACATTGAGTCGAATTCTTCCTATTTGACCTGCTTTTTGGGATCATCAAAAGACTTAACAAAGGCAGCTGAGGCACTGGAGGTTGAAAGGATTACACCTAACCGTCCTTTCCTGAACAAACGCATGGAGGCTGCTTCATATGATGCACAGCACTGCTGGTGGATCCTGCCAAGATAAGGGAAAAAAAAAAAAAAAAAAAGTGGTCAACTCAGCATATGAAATGTTGAAATCATCACCTTAGAGCTATGTTAAAACTGCATAAATCACCATTGTTAATGGAAACAAGACTGTCTTTAAAAAGAAAAAAAAAAAAACACCATGCTTTTAGTCCTTTAGTATCTCACCTATAGTAGGCCAGCTGTATTGCCATCTGTATAAAAGCATCTGGGCTTATTTGATGTGCTTTTGGAATTTGTTTCCCAAAGTGATTGAATACCAAAACCCTGAGGTCCAGGTCTTGGGCATGCCTGTGATGGTGGAGATAGAAGATATGTGTAACAGTCACACAGTTATGCTAGTGTTCTTCATTTCAGATCCATGTGGCTGTTCCCTCTTTCTTTGGAGCTGTATTCTAAACTTCCATGTTTTCTGTATATAATCCACTGTCTGCGGAAACAAACTGATTAATTTAAGTTCTGAGAAAATAACTCTGGAGCTCATTTAATCTGTTTTCCTGATACATTTCTAAAGTCTGATTTAATGAGACTTTTGCAAATAATGCTCCCCACTATAGGCATGCTTTAAAATGAGCCTACCTAATGATTCAGGCAGGTTGTTGCTATCATGGTCCTGTGCCTTACACCCAGGTTATTCAGTTTTTGCACTTTAAAATATTCTGCTTATTACTCAAAATTAATTTATTAATTGCTTATTTTGTACTTTTTACATTAGAGTTTATTAGTTTTCATGGCATTTCTCTCAGTTCTCCTTTTCCTGTGCCAAATGTATTTTTGTCTGAGTTTCCTCGTTCCAGTTATTGTAACCCACTTCCTGTTTTGCTTCTCTTGTTTGACTGTCCCAGTGTGTTCAGCTGGCTCTCATGACACTTGTTTATATTTAAGTTCTCCTCTTACTTCTCACTACGTCTGTCGCTCTTCCTTGTGTTCTTACTGCTTGTTACTAGAATTTTGGATTCTTTTACTAGTTACCGGCAAAAACAAGGCTTTGTGAACCAGAAACAGGAATGTCAAACTCATTTTACATCACATGCCACATACAGCACACTTTGTTCTTAATGCGGCGAAGGCAAAGGCGAAGAAGAAATATGATCCTTTTGCCATTTTATTGTTTATTTATTACTTAATTAGTTTGATGTAATATCAATGGCTTTGTTTTTAAACCTATGAAAATGTTCTTAAAAGTCCAAAAACTTAAAAAGCCATCCACTGGACCGGATTGGAGGCCCTCAACCCTTATGTTTGACAACCCTACTATCAATCTGACCACCATCCCCACAGTGAAACCATCTGGTCACTTTTGCCACTGTGACATCTTGATAATGCAATTCTTGTGAAAACACAAAAACAAGCATACCTCTAATCCACACAGAATGTCCCTTAGCAGGTTACACCTCCACAGATATCTTGGTAGCCATCAACAAGTTTCTGGCATAATTCTGCCTGGATATTTGACCACTACTTGGCAGAATTACTTTAAAACTGGTTAGTTTCTTGGCTCGGACCCAGCTTTTAATCATAATACACAAAAGATTTAATCTGTTAATGGGTTGGGGTATTGGGAGGGCCATTTCAGAAGCTTTATGTTGGTTTTGGAAGGGATAACTGTTTGGGAACCCCCAACTGTTGATTGTAGGTGATGTACACCCCATTCTTCCATCTACAACTCCACTGTGTTGTAGGAGTTGAATAAATTGCTTTAAGTGACCAGTTACATTTTTGATTGACCAGCATTACTATTTATTGATGTGACTCCTGACAGAAATAACAGGATGATTTGTTAAGTGTACCATGCAAAACTCTGCCCTGAGAAACTCTCCTTTTGCAATATGCTTGTGATTATTTTCTATTTGCACCGAAGTGGTGTTGAGTCAGTTTTTGAAGAATTTGGCTGAATATATTCCAATACTCAAGTCAGTCATTTGATCACAGTCCACAAAGACATACTTTTTAGTTCCTGAAAAGAAAATTGAATGCAGAAAGATATTCAGTACACCAAAGGGAAAAACAAACAAACAAATGCAGCCGTTGGTGATGTGCATGGATTCGGGACTTCAGCCAGTCAAATGATTTTCATCTAAGTATACTGTATATAGAGGGGAAGAAAAAACAAACAAAGAGACGTCCAATTACAGCTTGACGTCTCTGAATATGGACTATGTACAGCAATAGATGTATTTCCTAAACTGCAATGAAATAGTTGTTAAATCCCTTGAATTGAAGCTGAAAGTCTGAACTTTAATCATTGTCCAAATACATATGAACTGTGACTGTCAGTATGGACAACAGGAAGAGTTATGTAGTACTGTAGAATAATTTCAAACTCTGGCATTTCTTAACGCCACGTTCAAGAGAATCAGTTCACAGTTTCTGATTTCCACTCTCCCACAGTAAATGGACTCCTAGGTACATGCCCTCAACACCTCACCTTCATGCTGCTTCCCTCTGCTATGATATCTGCTGTTCTTATGCTAGCTTGTATGGTTACTGACAAAGGAGAGTTCACACCCAGTTAAAGCTAAACTTAAACATTACTACAGAGTTTTAAATTAAAATGTTTTAGTTGTCCAACCCTTTAACTGTAGTGCAAAACTACAAACCTAGTGTTTCTGAGACAGACTTGCATGAAATAGGACCGAGCTTAAACAGGCATGTGCGCTTACTTGTCAACACTCTGTTTAGCCTCCTCAATGGCTGTTTTAATGTCAGGTGTGATGTTAAAGTGTAGTTTCTGAGGCATTGGCAAAAGTGCCACAGGAGACTCCATCATCTGTGGTTTCTTCCTGTCTCCACACATTTAAAAAAACAAAAACAAAAACAAACAAAAAAAACAGTAGAACAGAACATCAAATCTAGTGACAGACGAAGTGACAGTCACTGTTAGGTGTGCTAGAAAATTGCTTAATGATGTTTAAGATGACATAATTACATTTGCAAAAACAACGGAAATTAAAATTTATAAAGAAAACGTGACATGCTCCTGAAGTGTGGTTTTTTTAGAGGATGTAAACTTACATGGAAGATGTGATATAATCTGATAGAGCCATACATGGTGTGCCATCAATAATGGCATGCAACATGGTAAACCCACATGTCCCATCTTCACCAACAATAAACTGAAAGAAAGACACACAAATTAAGTTTCTTCATGTGCGGTTCTGTTACTGAGCTTCTATGATAGGGAAGTTTTTTAGTAAATTGGGCCATCAATATAGGCTTTTAAAGTGCTGGTTTAAAATGTAAAAATAACACTACTACAACAACAACAACTAAGGTAAAGGCACCTAGAAGGTCATTGGCATTTAAACATACTAACCCTTTTTACTATTCTCACACTGAGACAGACCGTTTTCACTTTTCTTTTGCATTAGTAGAACTACTCTATCATTAACTTTTCGCACAACTTGAATCTGATCTCTATGCAAGGTAAAATAGAGCTTGCCTGAATGATACATCAGTGGTTCGGTTTTCCTTCTCTCACCTGCAGCGATTTGTCAAACCAGCGGTTAGCACTGTTCCACTGGGTGCCGCCTCCATGCAAAACCTGCACTGGTTCAAACCTGCTATACTTCTCATATGTCCGAGGCATGGCTTTGTCCAAACACAGCACACAGATGCTCCTTTCAATGGCTGAAACTGATTTTTTGTTGGAGGGATCTGAACAAATTAAGCACAAAGACACACAAAGCAAATATGCTGTTAAGATAAATTTAAACAATTGTGTTAAATTTAACACAATTGTTTAATATTCTAGAAAACCTAAAATGTAATATTCTAATCTGAAGGTTAGCCGTTCGATCCATTCTGCATGCCAAACATCTAACTCCAAGTTGTTTTCCGATTCATCCATGGGAGTATTAATGCATGTGCACATGCATCAAACAGCATGCAGCCTGTTTCAGTTGCTCTTGCTTTTTCTTTTTACTTTAGCTTTTTTCTTACTTATTTCTTTGACCTTAGTACTTAAGAGTGTTCCTCCTTTTTTTAATATCTCTTTTTAAAACATTTGGATCGATAGAGTTTTTGTTCCGTTTATTGCCACGGAATAGTTACTTTTTTTGAGGAATGGCAGCGCGGAGGAGCCGCTACACACCGCACAGGTTGTTTACTCCAGAGATCAGCTGATCGCCCTGATGCCGTTGGCATGGCACCTGTCATCAAACTGTGCACTGTTGAACTAGGGCTGTATTATTTGCCCAGGAAATGTTCCCATGTGAGCTTGGTGACTGTTTACGTTCCCCCCTCGACTAACCCCACAGCTGCATGTGACATTATCCACTCTGCTATAGCCCAGTTACACACTCAGCACCCGAGTGCTTTCACTTCCATCTTGGGTGATTTCAACCATGTCGCCTTGGACACTACACTGCCAACTTTCACACAATATGTGGTCTGTCACACCAGCATGGGGAGACTTTTAGATGCACTGCATAGTAATGTCAAGGACGCATGCAGTTCATTCTCCCTCCCCCCCACTCGGTAAGTCAGATCATAACCTGATTCACCTCACACCCTGCTATGTGCTTATTGTGGGGAGGGAGCCTGTGACCACTACAAGTATTAGGAGGTGGTCGGAGGCCTTAGCGGAACAACAGGGTTGTTTTGAATTGACAAACTGGAAGGTTCTTAGAGTGAGGGCATCAATGGACTTACTGATCCTATCACCGACTACATAACCTTCTGCACCAACTCCACTGTCCCAACTCAGACTGTCCATTGTTACCCAAATAACAAGCTGTGGGTAACTAAGGACATCAAAGCACTCCTGAAGGACAAGAAGAGGGCTTCAGAGTGGTTCAGGCATTATTGAAGGGCAAGATCAGAGAGGCTGAGGACAATTACAGGAGAAACTCCCACATCATGAAGACCCTGGGAAGACTCATCCTTGACCAGCTCCGACCTCTAGTCTGGCCAAATCAGGATCCCCTTCAGTTTGCTTACCAGCCCCACCTCAGAGCTGAGGACGCCATCATCTACCAGCTCAATTGTGTCTACACCCATTTGGATGAGCCGGAAGCATGGTGGGGTCATGTTTTTCGATGTTTCCAGTGCATTCAATACCATGAGGCCAACTCTTCTGGGTGATCGTCTATGCTGTTGCATGCTGGGGCAGCTGGTAGAGGGTTGCAGATGCCAACAGACTCAAACTGTTCCGCAAGGCCAGTAACGCTGCTGGGATGGAGCTGGACTCCCTTAGGGTGGTGTCTAAGAGGTGGATGTTATCTAAGATAAGGATAATGCTGGCCATAATGGCCCCCACCCTACCCTACTCTCTGCTGGCTAGTTACAGGAGCATGTTCAGTGAGAGACCAAGATTACTAAAAAGCACCACTGAACGACTCAGAAAATCATTCCTGCCCCTGGCCATCCCCTTGCATCTCCTCCATTTAATACACTGCAATACTTACACCCTCTTGCACATGCTCTACAGTAAAATAACAAATGACAGCATTTCACAGGTTGAGCTTGAAATTGCTTAAAGTGTCTACATTTACACATTTTTAAATAAATAAATGAATACATCTAAAGTGAATTCAAACTGGAAATAGGTGGTGGTTAGATTATGATATTACTTATTATTCTGACCTAAATTTATTGCTCTTGTATTAACATTTGTGTCCCAATGGTAGGTGGGGTTACACAGGTGACCTTAACACTTTGCATATGACTAATTATAATCTACTGTGTCCCTTAACAATGAATCTTTGCCCTTAAAATCCTTGTTTTTACTTATTACACACAATTTCTGTAAGCCTCTTTACATGTCTATGGAAGTATAATTGTGCTCACCCTGGACCAGTTTGTTATAGTATTTGTACCAGGTGTCCCGGTGCAGGGTCGTGAGAATACCAACATGTTCTGTGTTGGTCTCTAGTGATGAATTACAGATCCGCTCCAGCTGAACACAAAGCTGATCAGCAGTGATCGGAGTGCCATCACTGTGGTAGACCTCCACTGTAAAGAACTGAAAAGAGAGACAACAATGCTGGACTGACAGTTCACCACTGAGAAAGAGACCACTTGTAATTCAGGCATTACTGCCCATTGTTAAAGGAACTGGAAGATCAAAACTTATTCCAAATAAATTAAACATGAGTATTCCTGTGAAATGTATGACAATTTTAGTAGCACCTTAAATTAAGCCTTAGAGGTCTAAGATTCTTAGAAAGAAGAGCGTCTGGACTTCTCTAAATTGCTTGAAGATGTTTCACCTCTCATCCGAGAAGCTTCTTCAGTTCAAGGGTCCACCCCAAGAGGGACAAAAGGACCCCCTAATGATCCTCTACTTAATCACACGAGCCCAGGTGTAAAAACGGGTGTAGGTCACAATCAGGCATGGTTTTAGTTGAGCTCATTGTGAAACCTAGCCCCACCCTATAATGTGATTTCCTGAGTTTAAATGGCCCGGGATGTGAGTGGGCGTTAAGGAGTCTGGGAAGGAATCTCAACACTGGATTATAGATGGCAGACAGTTGGTGCCATAAGATGGTCCTTCACAGTGGACATAAATGGCTTCTTTCACTCCTCTTTCAAACCATCTGTCTTCTCTGTCCAAAATGTGAAGATGGCATCCTCGAAAGAGTGTCCTTTGTCCCTTAAATCCTTTTTCAAGGATGCCAATGAAATGAGTGTAAATGTAGGGAGAAACCTTGTTTGATTTGTTTTTCTGTATGTGCTGTGATAACTTTTCAAGAGTTATTAGAAGAAGCTGGTGCTTGAGCCGGTGCTTTTTTACCTGGACTTGTAGAATTCAAGTTTGATAAATAATGGGGCCCTGAACTCAAACACCTCAATAAAGGTGTATGTTTGACACCTCACCTGAGAGTTTTGTGCCACTGTAATGTGTCTGGGGTTGGAGTTCTTGGCATGGAACACCAATGAGTCAGTCTTCTGTCCAGGGACACGGCAGGATGACAGTGCCCGGAAGTATTGCATCATACAGAGGGGCTCTCCTCGCATATATTGTACTGGTAGTGTCTCACTGCAAAATTAAGAGGGTGTGTCCTAACATACATTCGTGGTTAAATTAAAAAAAAAAAAAAAAAAAAAAAAAAAGACAAGACAAGCAATAACTTTAAAACCTCTATTCAAATATTCTGGTTCATAGAGTTCACTGACTATTTTACATTATTATAAAGTAAACCCAGAGTTTGTCAAACATGCTTCCTGGAATACAACCCTGGTCCCCAACCAGGCATCTTTCAGTGTTTCACATTGTGTCCATGGTCCACTACACCATCTTTGCCATGTTTGTGATTGCAAGAAGTTTTAAGTGATCTGATGGTACTCACTCCTCAATCATTGTCTTGAAGTCCAGAACAGCTTTTATCACTTTGGCAGCACACCTGGTCAGAAAAAACAGTTATAAAACAATACAACATAAAAGTTTTCAATGCAATATGACTCACTAAAAGCAAAGTGGCCAAGATACCTAATGTGGGTCAAACTCCTAAAACCAAAGATCCTTATAATTTATACCGTACAATTTATCTGTAACTGCCCATGGACAAAATATGTTCAGCTATTTTCACACAGAGCAGTTGATCCTGCATGAATTATTGAAGTTATACACAAAACCAAATTCAGAAAAAGCTGGGACACTAAAATTAAAGTTCGACCCACAATCTCGATCCGGTGGTCGGGGTGAGTGACTGATGTACCAGCACAAATGCAGAATAAATGAGAAGTGATCTGAAGTGATCAGAAGAAATCCTGGATTACACAAGAACTTGATGGAAAACTGAGGGGAAGTGACATAGTTGGACTCTGTGAGTGTGAACAGGCTCTGACGATGAAGCATGCTAGGATTTTTGAAGCTGGAGTTAATGTACCGATAGGTTGTAAATTCTTAGGGTGTAGTTCATCTTGAAATAGAATATGGAAAGTCGTTGGCAGGTTTGCTTCATTTGAGTAAGATTTCCCAAATGAACAAAGGTGATGGCAAGCAGTTTTGGAGTATTAGTTGTACTGGTTGAAGGACAGTTAGAAGAGAACCACCTTCTACGATGATAACCCCTAAAACCAGCTGAATGTCATCAAGCTGATCATCATTGTAGGACTTTTCTCATCTCCACATATACATTAAAAAACACAGAATATTTCCCCTAAGCTAGTTAACTCACTGTTAGCCTATTGGATGGGATATTGCCACATGTTTACTTAGTTTAATCTTTTGGAAGATTTAAAAAAAAACAACAACAACAAAACCACTTGCTGGGTCTGTGTTTACATTTAAAAAAAAATCCTGCAATAGTAGGGTCCAAGTGCAGGTCCAAGCTGAGCAAGTTGGATAAGACAGTGGGCCAGTGCACATCTTTGTATTTTCTAATGTACAAAATTACAAATGCATGGTAGTATATTTTCCTTTTCTGATGTCCATAAAGTCAGATGCTCAGCTAACTAAAACAGACCTTAAGTCCTTCCATGTCATTTGTTTGATGTGTGTGCACATGTGCTTACCTTATTTGTCCCTGTTTATCAGTGAAGTCCATTTTGGGAAGAACAAATCCACCGTTAGAAATCAGCAAAGATTCCCTCGAGTCCAAATAATTAATCTGTATCCCATAATCTGCAAGCTGCAAAAAGAAAACGCATAAACAGTCTGTCTGAAAAGTCTTTGATTACTTTTAATGTTTAGTAGTTCAATTCAATTTTATTTATACAGTGCCAGATCCCAACAACAAATGGCTCAAGGTGTTTTATATTGTAAAAAAAAAAAAATTATAATACAAAGAAAACAAACATATGACCCCCTATGAGCAAACGTCTTGGGAACAATGGGAAGGAAAAACTCCCTTTTAACAGGAAGAAAACTCCAGCAGAACCAGGCTCAGGGAGGGCTGACTATCTGCTGCAACTGGTTGGAGATAGACAGGAAAAAGACATGATGTGGAAGAGAGCCAGAGATTAATAATAACAAATAATTAAATGCAGAGAAGTATATAAATGCCATCCATCAATCCATCCATTCGCTTCCGCTTATCCTGTTCAGGGTCGCGGGGGGCACTGGAGCCTATCCCAACTGTCATAGGGCGAGAGGCGGGGTACACCCTGGACAGGTCGCCAGTCTGTCGCAGGGCCAACACACAGGGACAGACAACCATTCGCGCTCACATTCACTCGCACATTCACACCTAGTGACAATTTGGATTATCCAATTAACCTATCCCCACAAGCTGCATGTCTTTGGACGGTGGGAGGAAGCCGGAGTACCCGGAGGGAACCCACGCAAACACGGGGAGAACATGCAAACTCCACACAGAAAGACCCCGGCCTGATGTTGGAATTGAACTCAGGACCTTCTTGCTGTGCGGCAACAGTGCTAACCACCGTGCCACCGTGCTGCCGTATATAAATACGTGATTGAAAAAGGCGACGAAAGGAGAAATACACAATGAATTATGGCAGCCTAGACCTATTGTTTCCTAAGGGAGGATTCAGGATCACCAGCTCCAACTTATAATAAAACAACCCAACAATAAGCCACTGACAATGTTTCTGAAAAAGCTGTGAATGGAGACACATCAGGACAAAAACCATTATGCTGCCCATGATTTCTCACCACAGTCCCTCCTAAACTGCACCTATCAGCTCTCCTGTCCGACCACTAACATGGACAGTTAAGGACATTTAATCCATGTTTTGCACTCACCCAGTTGTCAGTAGTGCACGCTTTCCTCTCCAGGCTTCTCTGCAGTTTCTCTCCATCACCTCCTTCTTTGAGGAACTCCTTCATCAGCCGTTTTATGTGCTTCAGCTCATCCTCTGTTACAAGGGGCTCCAGACAACTCAGATAGCGTTCACAGGTCTCCCGCAGAGGGGGCACAGGCAGACGGGGCAGTCCTTTCTGATGGTTCAGATACCTGCCACCCATCAGAGTGTCCGATGCAGAATTTACCAGCCGACAGGATTTCACCAAGCCATAAGAATTCATCATTCCAACATTCACCTGACAGATGCAAAAATGTTTTAGTTACTACATTAAATTCTGTGAGCGAAATAAAAATAAGATCATTAATAATGATACAATAAAAAAAAGAGCCAGGGAAATGATTTACACTATTACATTAACAAAAGGCTAAGTTAACTGAGAGCGTGTTACTTACTATAATTCTGTTCAGAATTCTCAACATTTTTCTTTCAGTAAACTTCCACACTTGGAGTTAATTGTTAAACCCGTTTAACTGTCAGGTCACAGTGCTGTTGAGAAAATATTTGAAAAAGAAAATCCTCTGGTTAAAGGAAATGATAAATGCTCCCCTCCCCCAACAAGACAATTAACTTAAGTAAACCAGATAAAAAGGGACATGAAAGCCTTTCTTTTTCTCTGCAGCAGTTAATAAAGCAAATAGAATGGTTTAATAGTTAATAATAATTAATATATTTTTGATAGTATTAAAATAACATCATTACCACTTTTAACTTACAGTCACCAATAAATTGGTAAATTATTCTGTTGTGTGTTTATGTTTAAATTTGGTGCACAGTTTGCTAATAGTTTTGCCTTTTTTGCCTTTGGAGTTACCTGTCAGCAGCTACAGCTCTTCCTGGTTTAGCAAAAGATGAAGGTAATGGTGAAGTTGATTGAAATATAAAGACCAACCAAACAGAACAATCTATCTTCTTCTACTTCTTTGGGGTAGATTGACTAGATGCATCAATGGTATATTGCTGCCATCTACTGTTTATTGTTACCCGAGTAAATCTTCTGCTGATTAAGCACTGAACCGTCTGCTGTCACAGCTTGGGTTTAGTTATGGTTTTCTGAGACACAGGTGGGAACTCTGATGGAAGCAATTAAGGTGGAGTAGACAATCAGAGCCCTATTCAATAAAGCAAGTTCAGCGTATCCAGGTTATCTTTACATTATCTGAATTCAGTTACACTACATTGGTAATCGGAGCTTCATTGGTAAGCTACACCCATCCTCCATCTTCATTTTCACCAATGCCAGCATCTAGAATGTGGGGGATCCTATCCTAATTCGTGTCATTCCTGGGTCTCCATTCTGCCATATTGGTTCATCTGAGTTTAAGCACTAAATAGCTTTTATTTGAATTTTCTATAAATCATGTTGATTGGATGAGCTATCCTTATTTGCATTTAGAAAACAGGCAGTGAAAAATCAGCTCAAAGCAAAAAATGTAAGTTCATGTTAAAGTTTTTGTCAAATTAGGATATTGTCAGGTACATTCTCCAGTGTGTCACTTGTAATCTCTTGCAGGTTTTCTGCACGTCTGGCAAACCAAGCATGTAAAAAGTAGTTTGAGTTCCCCAATTATTATAACTTTGGTGCTAAAACATGAAAAAGTCTGATGGCAATACTAGTTTTACTGTTTCTAGTCTTACCATCACTTTCAATTGGCATAAGACTTGTCTGAGCAGGATGCGTGACCATAAAGACACAAGTGCATCTCACATGACAGAAGTAACCCTGTTCAGGGATTTTGGCCTTGCAGTTCTGCAAAGTGTTTTTTCTTTCCCTCAAAAGCGTATCTTTTAGATCTTCAATAAACATCAGATGAGCTGTGTCTATATTTACTCTGTTTTCTAGATAAGAGCCTGCAGGGCCTGCCTCAAGTGACCCGCTCCCTCATCCCTTCCTCTTTAACAGTACAAAAGAGTCGAGTCATTGTTAACCCTGAATAATCCATTTGCTTCTAATAATCTTTTATAGTTGTTTTTATATGTGGAACATGCAGGGAAAGAAGGCTTCAGTAAAAGTTGCAGCTTGGGTAAATCAGCATAAATCCCCATGGTAAATTATTCTACGAACCTAACCTGCTCTGAGAGATTTTCTAGGAATGGCGACACTATTTTCTGGAAAACTAATTGTCAGTGGAGCCTAGCCTGTAGCTTAATCAGCAGAAAGAAATCTGCATACTGACCAATCAATTCTCCAGAAAACAGCATCACCATTTCAGGAAAATCTCTCAGACCTCTGCAGGGAGACTAAGGATCTGAAGATTTTTAGTAGCATCTGAACTGGTTGTTTCCCTGATGAGCATTGGTAATGTTTCAAACATATTAGAGATTCTCTGCTGGGGATTACAGTTTATATAAGCAAGGCATACCATCACAGAACGCACACCAAGAATTCCTTTTTAAAGAATAAAATTATTGATTCACTTTGATCTGTTGACAACCAAAGTGATTTCCATGTCTCCTTTATTAGGCTGTAGGGGAGTAAGTTTTAATCCACTGCAAATGGATCCAATTTAAATAAACAGCAACACCGAGAGCAAACTGAGAGATAAAATCATTAACTTAAATGAAAATGTTGATTTTAATGCTATTTGCGCTAAATAACCAGATTAATGATTTTCTGCATTATTGACTGTGCCCTTTTGGCAACAGTGTTGCATTTTCCAGTTATCTTTTTTATGTTCTTTATAGATCCTATACAATTTTATCATCATGTCATAATGTCTGTGACGAGAATAGGTGTCATTCATAGGGATCATTTAGTGTGGAATAAAAGTCACATGATCCATGAAACGCCCCTCTTAGATAGGCCAGATGCTGCTAAAACCATCCATTTCATGTGGGTTACCTTACTGAGTTAACTTAACCAGCTCGTGGAAGTTTGCTATTGGTGTAAACCCCACAAGTGGAAAATTCCTATTGGTGGAACATCGCTAAGAAGAGCCATTAGTTCTAGGGCCTGTTTAACTCTGACTATTTAAGTCCCTGCTCTTCTCTCTTGGCTTGTACTGCAAGGCGTCTTAAAGTAAGTTAAAAAAACAAAACAAAACCAACAACTATATATTAATTTAATTTTGGCTGTACCTGTTCTTCTGTTTAAACACTTGCTGTTTCACCCACGGGGCAGTACAATATGACATCATCCCCACCCATGTCGGTAACAAACTGATAGATTCTCAGATGCACGCAAGTAAGGGAACAGTCTCTTCAAGAATTGAAGAATTTTGAAGCTTGTCCACCACCAGATGGGGCATGCTAAATCTGAATATAGCATTGCTTTATGTATCTGAGTAACATTAGAAACTTGCATTAAAAAAACAAAACAAAAAAACATTAAATCCGGAGAACCTGTCACACTCGTATTTGTCCTGTTTATTTAGGTAAAGCATTCGTGTGAGTGTTGGGAGCAAAGTTCTTCGTTTGCGAACACCTCATCGTCTTATTTTACGCTGGTGAATACCGTCCAGCGTCATTCTGTGGAAATATGATACTGAGATTCTGCACCAGAACTGTGGTAAGAAATATCCTTTCATTTAACTCCGTGGTTCCCAAACTTTTTTTTGCTGGGCCCCCCTTTGTTTTACAAGAAAAATGTTCGCGCCCCCCCCCCCGCGTGCACGCGTACGCACACATCCTCCAACCACACACACCCATATTTTGCTCCATTGCGGTTTATTTCACACCTCAAACATTTAGTAAACAATTAAGCAAATACAAGTAATCTGCGATAAATTACAGGTAGTAAGAAAATAAACTAACTCTTTTACGCTGCGTCTGCACCTACACGGGTATTTTTGAAAACGCAGCTGTTTCGTCCACACGTAAACGGCGTTTCGAATCACCGAAAACTGAGACTTTTTTAAAAAACTCCTTTTTTATGTTTACGTGTGGACGAGGAATACAGAGCTGGTCACGCAACGTCAAAGGTATGTGCCTTTTTTCATGTCAGCTGTGCGCCACGTTATTGTTTACATGAGATGAATTGCAGAATGGCAGATAGAGACAAAATACTGTTAATCTGACTATCTGCAGGTTTTACACGCTTACATGGGGGAGACCGGGGATAGTTGTAACATTTTTGACATTTCTGTCTGTAAATTGGAGCTCTTTTAAGGTAGTGGATTCAAAATGTAATGCAAAGTATTTACATGTCTCTGCTATTAAATAGTTCAGCACAATTACCCATTGCATGGTATGGCCTCAAACACAAAGAGTGAAATGTTACAATTAACCCCATAGTCTGGGTTAGTTGTAAACATATCCTGGGGTGAAATGTAACACAATGAAATAAGGGTACTAACAAAACATTAACATGCAATCTTTGTTTATTCAACGTGTGTGTGTGTGTGTGTGTGTGTGTGTGTGTGTGTGTGTGTGTGTGTGAGAGAGAGAGACACAGAATGCAGAAATCTAGCTTTGCAACATATTCCAACCCCCCAAAAAAGACAAGTTATGGAATTTTCTGCAACTGAATATTTCATTAATTTTGGTTGGTCTTCCTTGAGTTTGGCCTCATTGGCTCAGTGGGCATTATAACCTACAACTCTTGCACCAATTTTGAAAATAACAATGAAGCTGAAAAAATGTAGTTGTTCACCAGCATCGCAATTCCATTACTTTTTATCATGGCTTACCTTGGTGTGGTTTGCAAAGTGCTTCAGAAAGATGAGGAAATCTGTTTCTTGCACCCATCCTGATTTATTTCCACTACCAGTACTTCCTACTGGTCCATCTCTGACACAGAGGTCTGCATAATGTATGTGTGGGAACACAAACAGTGGAGGAATTGTGTTGCCAATGGCATTAACCGCATATACAAATGCGACCAGTGAACCTCTCTCTGCTGATGTCGTTGCCCCAACTTGTTTAATATAAGTTAAAGTAATAGTGTGGTAAGTTGCAACATCTGCATTATTGTTACAACTAACCCAGACTGTTGCTGTTACAACTGACCCAGAACTCCTATAGCCATGAACTAGCTAACATTACAGCCAACGGCTAAAACATTAGCACTAAAGACCTACACAGAATATATCCCCATAGACATACAAATAACATAATTTAAGTTTGATGAGTTTAACTGCAAAGCAGATAATGTTATTACAAATTGAAATAAAGTAGAAAAACTTACTTTTTGGCATACAAATTACTTTTTTCATGTTAAATTGTCTGTGTTTGACAAAATGTGTTGATTTTTCACATGTAATAGCGGAACTGAATTGGGTATGTATAGGATGAGTCACATCATTTGAAACTTAGCCCTGATTGGAGAAATTGGAAGTGTTTCAACTGACCCACGTTACAACTATCCCCGGTCTCCCCTATACTATGTGTATCTCCAAAATGACAGGAGTAGTTAGGCATTACAAGAAGTGTTTGTGAACTAAAAATCAAGAATGTGGGATACTGTTTGTCCGTGATTTAAACAGCCCAGCGCTGCTCCCTACGAAGGGAAAACAAATTCTGCAGGGGAGACCTACCTCGGCACTTATGCAGGTGAAGCCAAAGGGAAGATATGCTTCACCATATTTTCTAGTCTTTGGCTTAGAATGAAGTTGGTTTGGAAACATATTCAGCTATGCTTCATCTCCTGCTTTGCATTTGTGTAGGCTCCAGTGCTAGCAGTGTCCAAGCGTTTTGTCCCCCCCCCCCCCCCCTTTCATCCCATCATTTCCCAGCTCATCACATCTGGATCTGTTCATAGCACCTTATTTTACATTTTTGATCTGTATTCCTTATTTAAAATGTCTCATCTTCCAAAAATATACTGAAATACCCAAAATGAAAGGTTAGTTAAATGTGAAACGTTGGCTGTGAGGAAGCCATCATCGATCAGTAAAGGCTGATATTAGATAAACAAACATAATGAATGGTCATAAACCTTAGCAAAGAGTTTTTATTATTATTCTTAAATAAAAAGGGCAGATCCACTCTTGAGTCTGTTACTATATGGGTGACTAATATCAGAGGTCCATCAGTAAATTGTCTGATTTGTACCAGAATCTTTTTCATACGTTTTGTCTCTCAGGTTACAGATGAATAATTAGATTTAAAATCATAATAAAAGTGCTCATTTGAAGTACGCAAAAGCTGGAGACAATCCCAGCTGTACTTTTCTGCATAAGTAATAAATGGGTACAGGCCACCAGTCTGTCACAGACTGACAGCCATTCCAACCTATGACCAATTTAGAATCTCCAGTTAACCTAACCCTAACAACTGCATGTCTTTGGGATGTGGGAGGAAGCCACAGTACCCAAAGAAATCCCACACAGACATGAGGAGAACATGCTAACTCCACACAGAAAGCCGCTAGCTAGATGTTGGATTTAAACCCAGAACCTTATCGCTATAAATGGTAAATGGACTGATTCTTATATAGCACTTTTCCGTTCTACTTCAGCACTCAAAGTGCTTTATACAACATCACCCATTTGCACCCATTCCAACAGTACTTTTTTTTTTTTCTAAATTTAAATATACACCAAAGTGCTTTGTATCCAACATTTGCACACATTTATACTCATCATTTCTTCTTCAAATTAATGACTAATCTTTAAAGTCTGGTCTCTTTTCCCCATTGGATATGAATATTGTATCAGTACCTCAGCAAATGAATAATCAATCATGTTTCATCATACTTTATCTACTCTTTGGAGATTAAGGAAGTTAGATGATGTTTTAGATCATTTATGCAGAAAAGTACAAAACTTTAAAGTGTTAGTTTTTCTTTCTTTCTCAGCACTCTCAGTTAATGCTAGCATAATGCTCATTTTACTGTCTTTTTTTTTTTTTTTTTTTTTTTTAAGTCTTAGTTTTATTTCAATCCATATATTGTTTCACTGGCTGTTGACCAGCCAGACTGTTCTCTTATTACTCATGTTGTTCTTCACCTCAGTAGTTCTTGTAATTATCAGGTAAAGATGGGCATGGTGAAACCCTGTGCCTTAGTCAGTTCCTGCCATTTGATGAAGCCTGTATCAAGGACTTGTGTTAATGGCAGATGCCTGACCTACCAGCAAGCCCTGCCAACTCAGCCAGTGCCCACACTTCAGCATACCTGTGAGCGCTACCTCATACTCCTGGAGCCCTTTGTGGAGGTGGATGAGCTGAAGAGAACAAAACAGCTGGTTCAAGAATTCCTGAAACCAGGAGGCGTTGGAGAAAAACTGCAGAAAGGCCTAGAAAAGAAGGCTCTCAATACTGACAACTGGGTAAGCCTAACAGCAGCACTGAAGGGGAGCTTATAGGTGCGATTGTTATGAAAGCTCACAGGGAGCTCTGAGCCTCTTATTCCTTTAGCTTTAAGTAGTGACTTAATTAATTTATCCACATCTTCAAAACTTGACTTGTTTTTTTTTTTTTAAATTTGATCATTGTTAACAAGCTTTCAAGCTGGTAAAATTAAACTCTTACTGAAAAAGCCCTTACCTGGTCCTATCTTAGCTAAATGTACACAAATTTCTAATCTTTTTCATTTAATAATTCTCGGTTCTTATCAAGACTGCTGAGGAGTGATAAACTAAGTTTTCATTGGTTCTCACAATGAACTTGTCTTTGTGTTTGTCCTACTAGACCTGAGTGCAACATTAAACAACGCTGACCATAGCATTTTACTAGAGAGAGCAGAAGCCTTCATTGGTATTAAAGTAATGCACTGATTTAACAGTGGACCACTGTGACTGTTAGGGTACCTGGGTCGTTGACCCAGTGGTTTCAGTTTTGTACCTTTTTTATTGGTGTTCTTATCTTAGTTTGTTTTTGTGAAGGTTTTAGTTTCTGTTTTGCATTTCCAATTTTTCCCCAGTTCTTCTTGATGTTTGATTATGTAGTTCTCAGGTGTGGGTTTCCATGCTCCCTCTATTCTGTGTCCAGTCAGTGTCTGTGTCTGCCCTGTTCCCACATCTCTGTTACAGTGCCTGCTTGTGAGTCTGTGTCTATAAGTTCAGTCTGTTTCCTGTTTTATTTTGAAGGTCCATGTCTTATGTTAATGTATCTGGTTTTGCTTCCCCTGTTTCATTAGGCCTGATTTGCCCCTGATTTGCCCCAGCTGTGTTTCCCTCCTGTTACTCATTCCCTGATTGCTCCCTCTGTGCCCTGTGTTTCTCTGTCTCTGTGTCGTGATCTACCCTTATCTAGCTGTGTGGTCTGTCTGCATAAGTTTACCTTGGAGTCTCAGTTTTGTTACTTTTTGGAGTTCAGCATTAAATGGTAAATGGCCTGCATTTGTATAGTGCTTTACTAGTCTCCAAGGACCTCAAAGCGCTTTACACATTCAGTCATCCACCCATTCACACACTGGTGATGGCACTGACATTAAAGCTGTATTTAAGTTCACCCTTTGTCTCTGACTGTCTGCACTTTGGGTCCTTTTCCTACCTGCACACAGCCTTCACATAACAGTCACTCTGTCTCCTGTCTGTTAGTCAACCTGGCTATATACATTTAAGTACCTCAAGTTGTATTCTCAAAATTCACAATACTCACTATAGAACCCTCCCTTTTTTTTTTTTTTATATTATTATAAATTATGACTTGATGTCAGTGATATAGATCTTCATAAATTGCAGCATAAATAGATCAACAGATACACTAGTTGAGTATTAGCAAGTTCTCAATAAAAGTGCAGATGTTATCAACTACATTTAACTTATTGTTGCACAAACACAATCCTGAATTTTCTGGATGGACTGTAATACATTCTTGCACTTATCTGTGTTTAGTTAGCAGACTATATGGTGCAGACTGACTATCTTGACAACCGTCTGCCTGTGGTGGCTTATTCAAATATCAGTGGTTCCTTTCCCCGAATGGACTTCAGGGATAAGCAGGGACAAATAAGGTGAACTATATAACTGTATACTGCATTGTGAAGGGGGGGACAATAGATTCTGAAGGTCTGAATCTTGGCCGTTTCTGATTGCTATATTAGGGACGTTGTATTATGTCAATGCCATGCAAATGTTTAACTAAACAATCATGTTCTCTGCCTAGGTGTGCTGCCAAAGTGATAAGAGCTATTTTGGACTTCAAGACTATGATTGACAAGTGAGTATTATCAGCTCAAGTAAAAAAAAAAAAAATGTAAAAGCTTAGAAAGTGGCAGGTATAGACAGTTATTATTTAAAATTCAATATTCTGTGATTACCTCCTGTCAAGAGAATGGTGCTAACGGGATCTGGGTTTACTGTATCACTACAGTATAGTCATTTGGGTTTCCAAACTCCAACCAGGACTGATAACATTTGAAATGTCCATTGTTTTCCTTGTGTGGGGAAATGCACATTACATGGTCAAAACTTTTTTTTTCTTCTTCTTTTCTTAGCTTAGCTACCTTGCTATTAATTCCTAATCACATTTTAATTTGTTTTCTCAAAGTTGGTGTGAAATATCAAAAGCTGTGGAAAGCAAACTTGCAAACAAAACAAATACACATACACCATGCTAATGTACTTGTACTTGCACTTGTTATTTGAAATGGCTTTGAGGGTTGTGTATCTGTCTGTCTGTCTGTCTGTCTGTCTGGAAATGAGTAATTGTGAGTTCCAGGTATACCATAAACACATCATGTGATCATATCCTGGAAGTTTCAGGTCATTGCAGTATAAAATTGTTGGCATTTCCCTTATAAGGCTGATACTGATTTTTACTGTTTAGTATTATTCCCACACATAAAAATAAGTCCTTGTTTCTTATGTGGCTGAGGTTTAACTTTAATCAAAGTGCCATAGCTTCAGACATGAACAGTAAGAAATTGTTGACACAGGCATCATGTTTAACAGTGAGACGATACCAGTTGATTACCTGAGAGGAAAACCCCTGTGTATGAACCAGTATTCCCAATTGCTATCATCATGCCGTATTCCAGGCCTGGAGATGGACTCTGTTGTGTTCCATGGCAAGACTTCTTACCCTTCCAGATACATTACATTGGCTTATAACAGTCAGGTGAGGAGCACATCATCACACACTTGTCTGACATTCTGGGACTGTATTCATCCATTTACAAAGAATGGTGTTATAATGCATCTTAGTAGAAAAAGTGAAGGTGAAGATCAAATTATCAAGCAGTTTAAAAGGTGTAGAATGCACAGTTTTCACTGTGCTAACTGCAACTGCATCTTCCACAATCCACAAATCATACTTCTCCAATATTGTTGAGATTCAGCCCTCAACATAAACGGTAATATGTATATCACAGGCACTAGAGACAAGGATTTTCAGGAACTCTGCCAATTCATTTATATTATAAATCATTTTATGGGGGAAGTCAATTCTGGAGCCTTTCACAGCTGACTTTGGGTGTGCGGTAGGAACATCAGTCCACAGTGTGCACCAGTGTTCACATTTGCACAAAAACTTCCACAGGCTCCTGGTAAGGGCATTATACTATGAACGAGTGGAGATTTAATTTTATTTTTTTTGTATTAACAACAGTTCTTATAGCACAAAATTACAAATAAAGTTGGGCTAAAAACAAAAACATCAGACTGACATCATGTAGATGAGAAGTTCAAATTGCTTTAATAAATAATGTTATTATACAGCTTTACAGAAATCGATAGGAAAAAATTCCTGAATAATCCTTTATGGCAGCGAGGCTGAATCCATCAGAGGGTGAAGGAGCTCTGCTGCCTCAGAAGTGTGGACTTGAGTGGGAGTAATGTCCATGCTGTAGAGCAGTTTGTCTGTACCTCATTTCTGACCAATGATGCTTCCAGCCTTGAGGATCAGTTTGATCCTTCTGGCACTGATGCTGCAGATTAGCAAAAGCCCCAGACTGCATGGGATGGTGATCATGGCAAAAGGTTTCTTTGCTCACACTGGTAATAAGTGTAAATAAAAATTAAACTCTGTGCTAAATGGATCTTTGTCAGATGATGCACATCCAAATTCCTGAAGGAATGTTTTACAACCAGTTATTTAATTCTCTTATGGTGAGAAAGTTCACTCTCTCATACACTCCCTTCCAATAAGGAGCCTTGCTTTTGTGTGTGTCCTTGCTTCAGTTCTTTATGGTGGATGTCTACAATAGTGATGGGACTCCTTTGACTGTGCACCAGCTTTGTGTTCAGCTGGAGAGAATATGCAGCTCTTCGCTGGAGACCAGCACAGAGCCTGTTGGCATCCTCACCTCCTTAAATCGTGACTCCTGGAGCAAATGCTATGACAGATTGATCCAAGGTGAGCACAATTATGCTTTTGTACAGTTGTAAAGAAGCTAATGTATATGTAAGGGGGATTAACTGGGAAATGCTGTAATGCAAGCGCTAAACTGATGTTAAAACTAAACAACGTAATACTTGATCATAAGAGGCCAGGTAAAATTGGAATTTCTCCATGTAAGAAAGTTATATTAAGTAGTCAGTGAAAACCAAACTGCTTTATTGAATCTCTGGAAAAACCCTGTTCATCTCATAGCATAGCTTTATTTTATTTTTTATTTATTTTTTTCATTTAAAAAATAAAAGGTAGAAAAGAGCATGTGGAATAAGAGTTGCCACTAGGAGTGTTCATTAATTTGACGAAGGGTGATGTTTTCATAATAAGGGTATAATGGGCACCAGTGGATTCCACTAAACTGAGCTCAGTAAACTCTGTCCTGTTTTTCTGAGTGTTTACAGCCAAGCCTCACACATTGCCGTTCTGTAATAATACTAGGAATTTATTGAAACAGAGCAGAACTGGACTTAACGGAGCGTAGGAATGTTTATATAAATTGGCCAAAATGCAGCTGTTAATGGGACTGTGCTACTACTAAACGGTATGTTGTGTTAGTCATATGCACAGTATTCCCACTCTTATGCTTTCCTCCTTAGACATTTGAGATCATTTATTCCATCAACTGTTTTTGTATTGTTACAATTGATTTCAAGGTGTAATGCAAAGAGTAGAGGGGATGTTTTTAAACCTACTTTGAACACTAAAAAGTAATTTGGCAGACGTGGGGGAAATTGGACAGAGGCAGGAAAATCAACCTCCTCCTCCCCAGCAAATAGAACCTTGAGTTTCACACACTGCAAAAAACCCCAAAGTGATGCATGCATTTATGAAACTGGCATTGTAACACTATCTTGTCACACAGACTGCTTAGTATCTGATGGTTAATGCAAACAAATGGCATTTAAGTGACCCCTTACAATCAACTGACTCAATCTTTTATTTATTTTATCCTAGTTTTATCACCATCTTGACACACCCAAAGTCCGTTTGAAGATGCGAGTGGTCCTTGCGGCCTGGTCCTTGTAATCAAAACGACTGTTTTAGAGGAAAAGGGATCAAAAGTTTATTCCATATGGTTATAATTCTTTTGGTCACTCAATTGTCTCGGTATTAAATACTAGTGAATAAAAGTAAAGTCAGCATTATCACAGGGGAAATGGCGGTGATAATCTGGGTGACAGACACCAAGAATCCCCTGAAAAGCAGAAGTGCTGGGACAGGGGGACAGAGACAAGGTAACAGTGCATTTGAGAGGACCCTTGTATTAAAATGGCGTTTCCCTATATGAACAACATAATAAAGCTCTGGTTAATTCAGTTTCTATTGACTAGCATATACTGCAACATTTGGTCAACAACAATGAATTATTTTTTTTATTATTATTATCAATGGTAATATACAAGTTATGCAATAACTTCTAAACGTGTAAGTAGGCATAAGTATTTGACTGAATATGAATGGGTATCATGTATGCTTTGTCTGTTGCATTTGTGTCCAGATAAGCCCAACAAAGAAGCGCTGTCAGCTATCCAGAGGAGCATCTGTGTAGTATGTCTGGATAAAGCCATGCCTCAAGTGCCCGATGACATGTACTCCAGAGGTAATGTCCTCCAGATGATGCATGGAGGAGGCAGCCAGTGGAACAGTGCCAACCGCTGGTTTGATAAATCAGTACAGGTGATTTGAATCATAGTAGATAAACTTCATTTGTATAAAAATGGTTTGGTGTTGTGATGGACCGAGTTGAAGAACAGGAGGAGCCCAGGAATTATTAGAAAAATATAGTTTCCATTTATTTAACCCCCAAAAATTATATTTACAAGACTAATAAATGTTGAGCTCATAAAAGAGGTCAAAGAAACAAAACTGAACTCAGGCAAAGACTGCAACCTTAACAAACCAAATGACTGCCCAAACGTACATAATTGACCTAAACATGAAATGACATACAAGGGTGTATATATAATCGCTGATCAGACCATTGTGACACATGAGGGGTAACAAACAAAACACAATCATAAATCACAAACAGCAGTACAATCTAGTTTGTTAATAAACTAAACACTAAAGAAGAAAATCAAAAAACCCCATTAAACCCTAAACTCAAATATTTAATTAAATACAAATACTTTGTTTTTAAAGTAAAGAAAACACACATTCCCCCTTCAGCAGGAAGTGGTGGTGTGGTCCAATTATCTTCCTTCATATTTAATGGTTTCAAACCCTGGCTACCATCTTTTGTCCGGCAACTCCCAGGGATGATGGCAGGTAAGAAATAAAAAGACAAAGGTTAGTCAGAAAGCAAAGAAATGAAGTAGTATGAATACATAAGTAAACTTAATGTGCGCGCTTACAAATAGAACAAATGTATCCAAACCAATCAATAAAGTTATTGGAAACTAAAATGTATTAATATGTTCAAATGAAGAATGAAAATACAAAAGTTACCGACTTTAGAGTGTGGCCATGGGTTTGGCCATCACACACCCCCCCACTTCTGGATCTTCCATCAGGCAGCGAGAGAGGTAATCAGCAATGGTGTTGTCTTTACCAGGGATATAGTGAACCTTAAACCAGTATGGCTGCATAGCCAGATTACCACCTAGTGATTCTCCCATTAGTGTCTTTCATTCTCTCCAGCCACTGCAGGGCTTTGTGGTCAGTTTGAAGGATGAATTCTCTTCCCAGCAAATAATATTTGAAAGAGTCAAGTGCCCATTTAATGGCCAAGGCTTCCTTCTCAACCATTGCGTAGCGGCTCTCCCTTGGTAGCAGCTTACGGCTGATGTAGGCGACAGGATGTCGATCCTCTGGTGGTCCCTGCAGAAGCACTGCTCCCAAACCCTTTTCAGAAGCATCAGTCTGCAATGTAAAGTCTTTTGTGAAATCTGATGAGTGCAGAACGGGGTCCTTACTCAGGGACTGGCGAAGGTCTTTGAAAGCTGCAACAGCTTCAGCTGTCCACCGAATCTTATTGGGACATCTTGAGCCAATCCTGTCCGTCAGTGGGGCTGCTCTAGCTGAGAAGTTGGGAATGAATCTGTTGTAGAATGCAGCCATGCCGAGGAAGGATCGCAGCCGTTTCCTGGTTTGTGGAAGAGGACATGATGCAATTGCATTAATTTTGTCAACCTGTGGTTTAATTGTCCCACCTCCAACAGTAAACCCGAGGTACTGGACTTCAGTCCTAGCAAGAGCACACTTTGCTGGATTGATGGTAAGGCCTGCGGAACACAGCCGATCCAGCACGATCCTTAGGTGATCCACATGCTCTTCCCAAGTTCCACTGAAAACATCAACATCATCAAGGTACGCACAGGTGAATGCTGAGAGCCCACAGAGTACCTTATCCATTAGCCTTTGAAATGTTGCTGGGGCCCCATGCAAACCAAATGGCAAGACTGTGAACTCGAACAATCCCCACGGAGTACGGAATGCTGTCAACTCTTGAGACTGCTTAGTGAGAGGTACTTGCCAGTATCCCTTGGAGAGATCAATGGTCGTTAGATATTTTGCCTTCCCCAAACGCTCAATGAGATCGTCAATGCGTGGCATTGGGTAAGAGTCAAATTTTGATATGGAATTGAGATACCTGAAGTCGATGCAGAAACGTATCGTGCTATCCTTTTTCGGAGCCAACACAACAGGGTTGCACCACTCACTTGTTGAAGGTTGGATGATTCCAAGAGACAGCATGAGGTCCACCTCCTCCTTTAACTCCACCAGGAAGTGTTCCGGTATCCTGTAACTCATACGCTTCACAGCTGCATCAGGTTTTAAAACAATGTCATGCTCCACCAGACTCGTGCGACCTGGGTACTTTTGAAATATGTCTGAATTAATCAGAGGCGTTACCTGAGACTGTTGCTCACTGGTGAGATGGCTCAGGTCCAGGACAGAGACTGTTACTGAAGGCAAGTAGTCATTAACTTCTTCCTCCTCATCCACGCTGTGAATAAGCAAACCCTCTGTTTTATTCTCAGTGCGTGGAATCCATTCCTTAAGAAGGTTAACATGGAGCACTCTACTCCCTCGCTGGAGACCTGGTGTAGAAACTTTGTAGGTAGTAGGTCCAAGTTTCTTCTGTACTTCAAAGGGTCCCTGCCACTTTGCCAGCAACTTGCTGTCAGAAGTTGGCAACATTACCAAAACCTTCTGGCCAGGGACAAAACTCCTGTGGCGAGCTTTTTTTTTTATCAAACAAAGTCTTTTGTTGCCTCTGAGCAGCTGCCATATGGCTCTGAGCCAGTTCACTCATCTGCTGAAGCTTTTCTCTCATATGAATAACATATGAAATAACATTGACTGATTCCTCTTTACCTTGCTCTCCCTCCCATGAGTCCTTTAGCAGGGTCAATGGGCCTCTCACCTCATGGCCATAAAGAAGCTCAAATGGGGAGAAGCCAGTGGAAGCTTGAGGAACTTCCCTGTAGGCAAAAAGGAGGTATGGCAGCCACTGGTCCCAATCAGACCCTGTATCATTGACAAACTTTCGGAGCATTTGTTTGAGAGTTTGGTTGAAGCGCTCCGTCAGTCCATCTGTCTGTGGGTGATAAGGGGTTGTCCGCACACTCCTGATGCCTAACAGCTTATAGACCTCTTTCAACAGTGTGGACATAAAATTAGTGCCCTGGTCAGTTAAAATCTCCTGTGGGAATCCAACCCTTGAGAACAGTTGAATCAATGAGGAAGCTACAGTTTTTGCTTTAACAGTTTTTAATGGAAAGACTTCAGGATACCTCGTAGCATAGTCTGTAATGACTAGCATAAAGCGATTTCCAGATTTACTTTTTTCTACCGGACCAACTACGTCCATGCCAAGACGCTGAAATGGTATACCGATGATTGGGAGAGGTTGGAGTGGTGCTTTGGTGGGGACCCTAATTGAAGTCTTCTGACATTGAGGACAACTCCTGCAAAACATAGCAACATCTGAGCGCAAGCCAGGCCAGAAAAAGTATCGCTTGATGCGAGCGGTGGTCTTATGCTTCCCCAGGTGGCCAGCCCAGGGAATGGAGTGCCCCAAAGTAAGCACTGTTTCACAGGCTACTTTAGGTACCACTAACTGTTTAACCTGGCCGTGCTGGTGGTATAAAATGCCATCTTGCAGAATGTACAGCTCTTTATTTGTGTCAGATTCAACAGAGTCCTTTTCCTTAGCCCTCAGCAACATGGCAGACAAAGTTGGATCAACCTGCTGCATTTGTCTGATGTTCGTAGGTACTGAAAAACCTAAAGGCATATCTGGAGCAGCCTGAACTGATGTCTTTCCAACAGTGTGTTGAAATTTTTCACGTCTTCTTTGACTGCGTGGCTTCCGAGACTTCCCGGGATCTGTCTCTAGTTCAGCCTCAAAGAAGGGTAAAGCACTGAGGGTTGCATAATGCTCATCCTGATTTTTAGTTTGAGCCCTTGTTATAGCAACATTGCACTCTTGCACTTCTCTCAACAAATCATAGATGACTGGCAGATCCTCCCCAAGAACTACAGGATAGGGCAGATTATCAGCTACACCAACCTTTAACAGATAGGGTGTCCCCTGCACTTCAATAAACAGATCAGCAGTAGGGTATGGTCTTTCATCACCATGTATACAGCAAACTGATATGGTTTCAGAGGGGCATGTGTAATCGTTTGACACATATTTCCTGTGTACCAGAGTCTGTGTGCTGCCAGTATCTATTAAAGCATTAATTTCTTGTCCATTAATCTTAACTGTGGTGATTTTATTTGACTGCTTTCTCTCAGATTTAATATCCACATTCTGATGAGGCACGAAACACATCTGAGATAATTTTCTTTGATTATTAGGACACATGGGCTTAGTGTGACCTTCCTGTCCACAAAGGTAGCACACTGGTGGCCTTTTACCTGGCTTCGAGGTATTCAGGGGCTGCTTTTCCCTTGTAAAGGGCTTACCCACACCCGTCGCTGACCTCTGAGGATGCTGAGGGGGTTGCGACGGACGTGAATCTCTGGCAGCCTTCCATGCACTGTTGCTCCATGGCTGACTCTTACTTCGGGCAGCTACAAACACATCAGCCAGGGTGGCAGCCTCTGCAGCAGACTTTGGATTATGCTCCTTAATCCAGACCTGAAGCTCAGGACACAGCATTCTTAAAAACTACTCCAAGATAATAATTTCACCAACTTCTTTTACAGTTCTGTTTTTCGGCTGAATCCATTTTTCATAAAGTTCTTTCAGTCTTGCATACAGTTCCTTGGGACTCTCATCAAAAACTTCAAGACAACGAAATCTTTGCCTGTATGTTTCTGGGTTTATATCATATTTTTGCAAAATGGCAGCTTTTACCTTGTCATATTGCAGTGAATCGTCCACATCCATATTAACATAGGCACTTCGAGCCTTACCAGTAAGAAGAGGAATGAGGTGAAAAATCCAGTCTGACTCTGGCCAACGACAAGCAGCTGCAATTCTCTCAAAAGTGGTCAGAAAATGTTCAACATCATCTTCAACAGCTAGTTTCTCCAGTTTAGGATGATGAATATGCACAGACTGACCTGTTAATATGGAGGCTGAGCCAGAACCCTCATGCTGAGATGTTGCTTGTGTCTGATAATCAGCTGGAGTTTCAACAGACTCTGGATCAGTTGATGTGGGCTCTGGAAGTGGGGTGGTTCTGGCCTGCACTTCCATTTGCAAAAGCCGAAACTGGTGTTGCAAACTCTTAAAACGCTGTTCTTGCAGTATAGCATCCTCTCTCTGCTTTTTATCTCGAACTTCCTGTTGTCCCATGAAAGCCTGAAGAATCCCAGCAATATCAAGGAGAGTTGGCTCCCTGGTATCCTCTCCTTCAGTGTCTCCAGCCACAACTGAAATTCCTTCTTCCATCTCCTTCTCCCTCTCTGGCTGCTGCAAGGCCTCTCTGGCCTCCATTTTATTTCCTCTCTTTTGGCGCACAGCATTCTGCATGGCTCAAAAAGTTTGTCAGGGGAGGAAAAAGGGCAGAAAAATGCAAAAAAAAAAATCCTGTCTCCTCAACTGAAGGATCCCACTTCTGACACCACATGTGATGGACCGAGTTGAAGAACAGGAGGAGCCCAGGAATTATTAGAAAAATATAGTTTCCATTTATTTAACCCCCAAAAATTATATTTACAAGACTAATAAATGTTGAGCTCATAAAAGAGGTCAAAGAAACAAAACTGAACTCAGGCAAAGACTGCAACCTTAACAAACCAAATGACTGCCCAAACGTACATAATTGACCTAAACATGAAATGACATACAAGGGTATATATAATGGCTGATCAGACCATTGTGACACATGAGGGGTAACAAACAAAACACAATCATAAATCACAAACAGCAGTACAATCTAGTTTGTTAATAAACTAAACACTAAAGAAGAAAATCAAAAAACCCCATTAAACCCTAAACTCAAATATTTAATTAAATACAAATACTTTGTTTTTAAAGTAAAGAAAACACACATTCCCCCTTCAGCAGGAAGTGGTGGTGTGGTCCAATTATCTTCCTTCATATTTAATGGTTTCAAACCCTGGCTACCATCTTTTGTCCGGCAACTCCCAGGGATGATGGCAGGTAAGAAATAAAAAGACAAAGGTTAGTCAGAAAGCAAAGAAATGAAGTAGTATGAATACATAAGTAAACTAAATGTGCGCGCTTACAAATAGAACAAATGTATCCAAACCAATCAATAAAGTTATTGGAAACTAAAATGTATTAATATGTTCAAATGAAGAATGAAAATACAAAAGTTACCGACTTTAGAGTGTGGCCATGGGTTTGGCCATCACAGGTGTAAAAAATAAATAAATAAATAAAATAAAATTTAATTAATTAAAAAAAAATTCTAGAATCACTTATAAAGTATTTTAAAAATGTATATATAATTGGATACAAAATCACAGAAGTGAGTACAAAGAATATTCTAACAAATCATAAATTTTAACTTTAAAACCTTAGGTGCAACTAGGTTGAACGGTTAGTTGGTTTGTTGTTGTAATTGTCCTAAGTGCCGCATTCAGTACTGTGGACAATGATGTATTATTACAGTGACTAGAGCATGCAATAGGTATTGTTGAGAAATCAGTTTTACCCCGGTTCTTTTATTCGTCAAAACTTCCAGAGACGGCACCGGAACTCAGTAGCCATTTCACAAAACCTTTATTCATCTTCATTTAAGCATGCATCTTCTAGAAGGGAAGACGAGGCCGGTGTCCCTCTCCAAAATCTTCACCCCTTTGTTAGTTACAGCCAGATTTATAGAAGTGACCCCATCATAAAACCCCCTACGGTGTGCTGCAAACTCTGTCCAGGGCTCTAGACTAACTTTTTGCCATGGTTGCACTGGTGCGCCTAAAAATAAAATTTAGGCGCACCAGCACAAAATTTAGGCGTACAAGCACAAAAGTTAGGCGGACCCAAATTTTTAAACTGCATTACTTAACACCGCAGTTTTACATGTTCACGTTTTTTTTGATTTGTAAATGATTAACTAACAACCTTTCAAAATGATTAACTTGACACCCCCTTTGCTGCCCAAATTAACAGCAGCTCCATCAGCCCCCATAGCAATGATTTTATCCAACCAGTTACTGCACTGGTCCCCAAGAGCAGCAAATGCTTTCTTTGAGGCAGCATAAATTCCTAAACAAATTAAAAAAAAATACCATTTACTTATCAGATCAAGAGTTTACAATGCAGTCTTTTTCAGTTTGAGTTTCTATATTCATGTATTATTGCTATGTTTAATTTTCAATGATAAGAACATGCTAGATATGGTTAATTCAGTAACACGACGTAATATTATTAATCATATACATAGGCTACGTGACATGACATGGCTTACCTTGGGCATGGGCATGCTGGACCTCAATGTGTCCAATCAGTATATTCGCTGGTCTTCCTTTTTGCAAGATACGAGCGTACACAATGACACATTCTTTTGTGGCGATGTCTGTGTCTCCATCGATCAGGAAGGCCATGTATGTACTGTTCGCAATTTCCACTGACGTCTTTTTTTTCAGTGTGTCAGCGATTACGCCTATAAACTGGGCGCACGCAACATCATTGCTGTATGTGGGGTTTATGTCCAAGCCATTTTTCCTGTGAAGAGTTATTTCTGACTTGAACTTAGTAAACGGAACTTCTTCTTTTGCAATATTGTAGGCGATGTTAAACTTAATGATCATCTCGGCCTCCTCCGATGACCTGTTTACTCCTGCCTGCCGCTGAAAGGCAGTGGGGAGCGGGGACATTTTGGCAGAGCATTTATCGCGGCATATAATGTGTCTTCTCGATGCTGTATGCTTTTTCAGCGTTTCAATTCGAAACGTATTAGCACCAGTGACAAATGCTGTGTTGCCGGCCATGGTCTTTCCACACTCGCGACAATAAATGCAGTGCATCATATTGTCAGCTTGGCTGTATCTTAGCCAGGGAAACTGGTCAAGCCACTCGATTCAAAATCTATACATTTTCTCACTTTTACTTTCAGTGGACTCCGGCTGGGAGTCGATCGTATGTGGCTCATTTTCTGATGCCGTCTCCGGACCAGTGTTTGACAAAAACGGAGAGGTTGATGGCTCCGTGTCAGAGCGCTGGCTCAGAATTTTGGACTGATCAGGCCTTAACTTAACGAAAAAGTTATCAATTGTTCTTTTCATATTTTCTCAATACCAACTTCATACACTTCTGACCTGGGCTACTCACCCTTCTCTATCTGCCCCCACTTTCAAACGTAAACACAAGTAGGTCTGCAGGAATATCTGGACCACGGCCAATCACAGAGGTCCCCGCCTCTGAGTATCTCTGATTGGTTTAGAACACGACATGGGCATAATGTGTGCCTGTTGTTGAACACACGGAGACTTTCAGGGTTGCTGAAACTTTTTTTTCCGAGAAAATACTTGGTTGCACCGGTGCGACCAAGTATTTTTTTTACTTGGTCGCACCGGTGCAACCAAGTATTTTTTATTAGTCGCACCATGGAGAAATTTGGTCGCATTTGCGACCAAATTGGTCGCACTCTAGAGCCTTGCTGTCTGTGTCTATGTGCACGAGCACATGAATGCCTACATGTGCACGTTCCCGCGTGTCTATGTGAGTGCTCGTGTGTGACTGTGTACGCATACCTGTGTGTATGTGTGAGTGCACATGAGTGAGTGTGCGTGTGGATGTGTGTGCGTGACAGTTAAAACACTGTGGGTGTAGGTAACTCCCTAGAGGTCATAAAACCCCTCTGGGGAATTTCCACTCAGTGGGGGAGGTCTCCTACACTCTACTCCTAAGTTCACGACACAGTCAGCCTTTATTACTTTAAGGGCAGTGTCTCTACAATAGTTCTACATTATATTTTAACACATTTCTAAACTCTAAAATCAGCTAAACATTCTACAGTATCTAATAGACTTGTAGTCAAGACCGCCTAAACCAAGACAACACCAAGACTGGAGGGTATCGAGACCAAGACAAAGTTGAGATGAGACCAAGGCCGAGACAAAAGTCTTTGAACTACAGCCAGATGCTGCTTCGTTTACGGGTAATGGGAAACTCACAGAGAAACTCGCGGATTCTTCAACTGACCGCAGCACACCTGCACCAGAGGAAACCTCCGCCTACCCTACTCCTGCTTTACAGGTGAAAATAGAGCAAAAGGACCGCTGAGTCTTTGACTTTATTTATTTTCTGCTGTGTTTTACTTGCATCTATTTGAAAGAGTGAGTGTAAACACAAAAACTATTTTATTTTATGTGCTGGAATGTGCAGAAAATAGGTTTAAATGTTAAACTAATTTATTCAAGTCAGAGAATGTTGCATATAATTAAATTTTTGCTTGATGCATAAAGTTAAAAGATTAAAACTGATAAAACAAGTTTAAAAAAAGATACTTTTCCATTTGATTACATTTTGTATGATGGATTATGCAGAAAAAGTAGAATTGGGCTGAAAGCTCTATTGCTTTATCACCTCTTCAGGTTGTAAATCGTGTTTTTAAAAAGTAACTAAGTAATTAATTACTTTTGAAAATAAGTAATCAGTAAAGTAACGGGATTACTTTTGGGGGGAAGTAATCAGTAATTAGTTACTGATTACTTTTTTCAAGTAACTTGACCAACACTGGTGAGGAATCTTGGAGACCTTGTAAACCAGGATATGTCCTTTGGTGGGCATGTTAAACGAATATGTAGAACTGATTTTCCTCCATTTGCATAAGCATAAAATGAGAAATATCCTGTCTCATAGTGATGCAGAAAAACTAATTCCTGCATTTATTACTTCTAGGTGGAACTACTGTAATTATTAGTTCTTCTTCTTTGAGCAGATTTCTCCTATACTGGCTTCTCTTCATTGGCTCCCTGTTAAATCCACAATCTAATTTAAAATACTTTCACAACATACAAGGTCCTGAATAAACACTTCATCTTACTAAGACTTTAAAGTACCATATGACCCAATTGGAACATGTGATTGTTAGTCTTTTCTCTGGATTATTGTAGGTTCTTTACATTAAAATATAAAGCAACTTGGGGCAACTGCTATGATTTGGCCTTACAGTGGGGCAAAAAAGTATTTAGTCAGCCACCGATTGTGCAAGTTCTCCCACCTAAAATGATGACAGAGGTCAGTAATTTGCACCAGAGGTACACTTCAACTGTGAGAGACAGAATGTGAAAAAAATAACAAAAATGCAACTCAATACTTTGTAACATAACCTTTGTTGGCAATAACAGAGGTCAAACGTTTACTATAGGTCTTTACCAGGTTTGCACACACAGTAGCTGGTATTTTGGCCCATTCCTCCATGCAGATCTTCTCGAGAGCAGTGATGTTTTGGGGCTGTCGCCGAGCAACACGGACTTTCAACTCCCGCCACAGATTTTCTATGGGGTTGAGGTCTGGAGACTGGCTAGGCCACTCCAGGACTTTCAAATGCTTCTTACGGAGCCACTCCTTTGTTGCCCGGGCGGTGTGTTTTGGATCATTGTCATGTTGGAAGACCCAGCCTCGTTTCATCTTCAAAGTTCTCACTGATGGAAGGAGGTTTTGGCTCAAAATCTCACGATACATGGCCCCATTCATTCTGTCCTTAACACGGATCAGTCGTCCTGTCCCCTTGGCAGAAAAACAGCTCCATAGCATGATGTTTCCACCCCCATGCTTCACAGTAGGTATGGTGTTCTTGGGATGCAACTCAGTATTCTTCTTCCTCCAAACACGACGAGTTGAGTTTATACCAAAAAGTTCTACTTTGGTTTCGTCTAACCACATGACATTCTCCCAATCCTCTGCTGTATCATCCATGTGCTCTCTGGCAAACTTCAGACGGGCCTGGACATGCACTGGCTTCAGCAGCGGAACACGTCTGGCACTGCGGGATTTGATTCCCTGCCGTTGTAGTGTGTTACTGATGGTGACCTTTGTTACTTTGGTCCCAGCTCTCTGCAGGTCATTCACCAGGTCCCCCCCCCCCCCGTGTGGTTCTGTGATCTTTGCTTGATGAGATCTTGGGTGGAGCCCCAGATCGAGGGAGATTATCAGTGGTCTTGTATGTCTTCCATTTTCTTATGATTGCTCCCACAGTTGATTTTTTTCACACCAAGCTGCTTGCCTATTGTAGATTCACTCTTCCCAGTCTGGTGCAGGTCTACAATACTTTTCCTGGTGTCCTTCGAAAGCTCTTTGGTCTTGGCCATGGCGGAGTTTGGAGTCGGACTGTTTGAGGCTGTGGACAGGTGTCTTTTATACAGATGATGAGTTCAAACAGGTGCCATTCATACAGGTAACGAGTGGGGGACAGAAAAGCTTCTTACAGAAGACGTTACAGGTCTGTGAGAGCCAGAGATTTTCCATGTTTGAGGTGACCAAATACTTATTTTCCACCCTAATTTACGAATAAATTCTTTACAAATCCTACCATGTGAATTCATGGATTTTTTTTCACATTCTGTCTCTCACAGTTGAAGTGTACCTCTGGTGCAAATTACTGACCTCTGTCATCATTTTTAGTGGGGGAACTTGCACAATCGGTGGCTGACTAAATACTTTTTTGCCCCACTGTATATGATATATTGAATTAAAATGTATTCTTGCGTCACAATTTGCAGACAGTCTAAAGATCTACAGAGCAAAACTAAAACTGAAGCACAATGTCTTAATTACTGAAAGATATAGACTAATCCAGCTTGAAATGTAATGCTAATGGCTGTTTTGCCTTCTTTGTTTCAGTTCATTATTGGAGAAGATGGGGCATTTGGTAACAACGTCTCGCATAGTTGTGCAGATGGTACAATTGGTATGACCTTGACTGATTATGTTTCAGCATCCATGTAAGTATACATTTAAAATGCAGTGTTCTATAGTTTAGTTTTGTTGTTTGGTCTGTTAACAAAAGCTCAAATATGAGGCAAGGTGACTTCTAAAAATACATTATTCTTACCCTAACACAGACAAGTGTATTTCTTTTCCATTAAATTTATAAGACACAAGGATAGACTGATCCTTGTGCTTGGGGCTTGGACATGGAGGCAACAGCCTAAGGAGAGAACTTTCAGAGAAAGCTCATTTCCACTGCTTGTAAAGGCAAACTCATTCTTTCCGCCAATTCATTGACCATAAGTGAGCATGGGGACGTAGCTTGATCAACAACTTAATCAACAGCTTCCCTTTTACCCTCAGCTAACTTCACCACAATGTAGTGGTGCAACATCCACATCATTACAGAGCCGGCAAAAGTCCCATGAACAGCTCACTCCTGAACAGGATATTGAGATGAGTTCTACGTAAGCTTTTCCGGTTGAGTGAACGCTGGCGCGACTGGCTGCCGCTACTCACCGGCCACCACTCACCACTATCGCTAACGTTAATGCTACTGGACTCTGGACTTCTGGACTTTTGTCCTACTCCTGTTTCTAAGGCCCACCGGTGTCCCTACCCGGCTGTTCCTGTCCATGATGTGGCCTTTCAGGATCTATGTACTCTCAGTGTGGGTCTGGATCCTTATGTCATCGATCTACCGACTCGGCACTGGACTTCATCAATATACAGCTGATGAGCTCCTCTGCCTCCGCTTCTCTTTAGCTTCTCCGCCGTTGGCTGCTCTTCATTTCCACACGGACATTGCCTTCCTCCCTCGTCGAAAGTACGTACATCGAGGCTCCCGTCGGTATTTCCATCAGGATAATTCCAAACCAATTCAGTCCTTCTGGTCCACCTCTGGTCGCTCTCAACGGAACCCCTGCAGGTCTATTGACCGCAATGTTATGACTGGTCTGCCTAGGTCGGCTAACACTCTCATCCAGTCCGACAGTATTTCTGTCAACTTCGGCCTGCTTAATATCCGTTCGCTTACGAACAAAGGACATCTCATCCAGGATCTCCTAACAGACCGTAAGTTTGACTTTTTCTGCTTGACTGAGACATGGCAACAGCCCAATGACTTTTCGCAACTCAACGACTCCACCCCCCCGGGGTTTGTTTACACCTGCCAACCTCGCGAGTCCGGCCGTGGTGGTGGCCTCGCGATAATCTATCGCGAGAACTGGAAAGTCTCGCCGCTGTCCGCCCCTACGTACAGTTCCTTTGAATCTGTTGTTTGTCAACTTTCAGGACCTACCCCAACTGTAATAGCTGTCATCTACCGCCCCCCAAAATTTAATTCTGTTTTTATCAGTGACTTTGGCGATCTGCTGACCAATCTAGCTACTGTCTCCCCTAATATAATATTGCTGGGTGACTTTAACGTTCACGTGGATAACTGCGACCATCCTCTTACCAAGGACCTTCTATCCTGCCTTGATAGCTTCAGCCTTAAACAATACATAAACTTCCCTACCCACATTAAGGGCCACACTTTGGACCTAGTCTGCTGTTCTGGACTTACCCCCTCCATCTGTACAGCTGACGAACAGCTAATTTCGGACCATCTACTTCTCTCCTTTAATGTTCAAATGACCCTCTCTGTAATTAACAATCCCCGTATTATCTCTTTCCGGAATATCAAGAATATAAATCTTGATATCCTTTCCTCTGCTTTTTCTAGCTGCTTGTCTTCTAACAACTTAGCTATTCAAGAGGACCTGGTACTTTTTTATAATCATAGCCTTAGTAGTATTTTAAATTCCCTGGCTCCACAAAAAACCAGAACTGTACTTTTTTCTCGCTCTGCACCCTGGTACACCCCTGAACTCCGGCTACTGAAAGCTAAAGGCCGACAGCTTGAACGTCTCTATAAGAAAACTGGCCTTACTATTCATAAGGATATGTTTAATAACCACGTTCTGTTTTACCAGGAATGTATTAGTCAAACCAAATCTGCTTATTACTCTGCTATTGTCTGCTCAAGTGAGAACTCTACCAAGACCCTTTTCTCACTATTCAACTCGTTTAACAGGCCACCTGATTCTCTCCCTGCTCATCTCTATTCATCTAACTTCTGTGATGCTCTAATGCTATTCTTTATTGATAAAATTCATAAAATACACTTAGACCTGGACCCTAATGCTCAATGTAGCTTCTCTGTCCTAACTTCTCCCCCTTCTCACTTCCTCTCTGTTTTTCAACTTCCATCCTTAGCTGATATTGCTGATCTCATCCATAAATCAAAGCCTTCTACCTGCCAGCTCGATCCTATCCCCACTGTCCTCGTCAAAGCCTGCTTACTCCTTCTCCTTCCCCTCATATCTGCTATTATTCACTCTTCACTCACCACTGGAACTGTTCCTGCTTCCTTCAAAGTTGCTGCTATTACCCCAATTCTGAAAAAAACTGGTCTAGATCCCAACAACTTTAATAATTTTCGTCCTATCTCCAATCTACCATTTCTCTCAAAAATCCTTGAAAAAATAGTTGCTTCACAAGTCCATCTTCACCTAACTGATAATAACCTTTACGAACAGTTCCAGTCTGGCTTTCGTCCTCTACATAGCACTGAAACTGCTCTGATAAAAATAACAAACGACCTTCTTATAGCAGCTGATTCTGGTCTCTTCTCCATCCTTATCCTTCTTGATCTGAGTGCAGCTTTTGACACCATCTCTCATCCCATTCTCCTTAGCAGATTAGCTTCTATTGGTCTCTCTCACACTCCACTAGCCTGGTTTAAATCATACCTATCTGACCGCACTCAGTTCATTCAATTAAAATCCTTCACTTCTCAGCTTTCTCCTTTATCCACTGGGGTGCCCCAGGGATCTGTCCTCGGGCCCCTTCTTTTCATCATCTACCTTCTTCCACTCGGACATATTTTTCGTAAATATAATATTCAGTTCCACTGCTACGCCGATGACACCCAGCTCTATCTCTCTACCAAACCTGACTCTACTCTTCCTCCACCCTCCCTCATCCTCTGTCTAGCTGAACTTAATTCTTGGTTCTCCTCCAACTCTCTTAAACTCAACAGCAATAAATCGGAACTTCTTCTGGTTGGCACTAAACGACTGCTATCCAGAATTAACAATTTCTCTCTCACCATCAATAACTCGCTGGTCCCTATCTCTCCCTCTGTGAAAAGCTTGGGTGTCATTCTCGATAGCACATTATCCTTTAACTCACATATCAATAATATTACACGTGCAGCATATTTCCAACTCCGTAACATTAATCGCCTCCGCCCCTTCCTCACACCTCACGCCACTGCCATTCTCATCCATAATCTTGTTATCTCTAGAATTGACTACTGCAACTCATTATTTGGCCTTACACAAAAATCTATCAACAAGCTCCAACGTGTCCAGAACTCTGCTGCCCGTATTATTACTAGGACTTCTTCTACCCACCACATCTCCCCAATCCTGAAGCAACTTCACTGGCTCCCGGTCAAATTTCGCATCCATTTTAAAATAATTCTGTATACATTCAAGGCTATTCATTCTCTCTCTCCACCATACCTCTCTGACTTATTACAGATGAAGCTCCCATCCCGCTGCCTCAGATCTTCATCTTCTCTTTCTCTCTCTGTTCCCTCTGCTCGTCTGATCACAATGGGAGGGAGGGCCTTTAGCTGCTCTGCCCCTCGACTTTGGAATTCCCTACCCCCGGACCTCAGAAATATTAGTTCATTCTCTCTTTTTAAGTCCACCCTCAAAACTCATCTGTTTAAAATTGCCTATTCTTAAATTTCTGTAACTTAAATTTTTTAACTTTTATCTTCTATTTTTACCATTGTGTATATTTCCAGTTTTTATCTGTTGTACAGTGTCCTTGGGTGCTTTGAAAGGCGCTATTTAAATAAAATGTATTATTATTATTATTATTATTATTATTACTGGAGGTAGGAATTAAAGATCTCCTGGACCAGGGGGGCTTCTCCCAGATCATCCCAGTGGACCTTTACACATTTAGGCATGCCAACCCTGTTCAGCATCCTCCCCACCACCTCATCAACTCACCACAAGGTGATGCTTAGTTGACCGCTCAGCCCGAGTGTCCAGACCATACAGCCACAGACAGGGCTGGACTGGGACAAAAAATCAGCCCGGGTATTTTGACTAGAGACCGGCCCACCAGGTATTATAGGAAAAACCATAAAGCCTTTGAATGAAAACAAACGTCGTTGTGACAGTGATGTACACTGTCTTGTTGGTACATATGTATCAATCTAATAAACTTAAACCTACACCATCCTCCCTATTCTGGTATTCTAAACAGTACTTAGCCGAAACCCAAAGACTGCTTGGTTGAGTTAACTTCCTGAACTATCTACAACATATGGTGGAAACCTGAAATTAAGACAGAGAAGACTAGAAGTAAGACATGACTATTACTGAATATTAAAAATAATAAATGACAGATTTAGCGATATTTTCATAAACTATTTATTTACCACATCAATAAACGGCATGGCAGGGCAAAATATTTTTTCTAACATGGCAACCTTTTAAAAGTGAAAGGAGACAGAAAGACAGGTGAGAAAGAATAAAACTAAACTGACTTTTTGAAGGCATTTTACACAAAGTACTAGTACAGTATCTAGAAAATGTGGGGAAAATACTGGCATCATGTACAGTAATTTCTTCTGAAGAAATTATGTTGGGACCCTGAAAAGAACTTACTATGTACAATAATGGATTTCTATAAATTTGACATCAGATGAAAACATTGGTTGTAAGATTCAGATAATTATTTGTTAAAAGCTAGAAATTTTAAATGAGAATAAGAAAGAAAAGTATTTCTTTGTGCCCCCCTTTCCCTGTTAATGCCCTACCTGGCCCCCTGGCAAAACTTTGCTAGACCCGCCCCTGCACAGTTACCAGCTGTCAGCTACATAGAAAAGGTGTAAGTTGTCTCTCAGAATCAGTTCATAGCTTCCCTTCAACCCATTCATGTCACCTAAAAGGTAAACCTGTTTCTCCATCACCTGTTCAGCTCTGATGATTCAGTAAGGACCTCTCCTGGTTTCATCTTCATGTTTCCCTCTCACCAGATAACCAAACCGATATCATGACCAGCACTTTTTACAGCTGTAGCTCCAGCAAACCTCAGCTGATACTAGAAAGTAATATTAAATAAATTCTAACAACAGCTGATCAAGTTTAAAGGCGCTTCTGCTGTTGAACACGACCTCAGCTAGTTTCCTCTTTCTGGCGCAAAGCAGGAGATAAACAAGCAAGAGAGACGGGACTTGCGGCAGAAACGCCGATCAGCTGATCATTGATCAGTTTTGTGATTGAAGTAGCAACAGGGGGGGGGGATGAGAGAAGAGGCAGCTGACAGCGTAAAGACACAGAATAACTCCAGCTTTTTGTCTTTTTTTTTTTCTTTTTATTGTAGCTGAAGTACGGGACAAATCGCGTTTATTTTCAGCTCAATACGAAACGTGTAATATTAACTCTGAATACCAGAGGATTCTGTTTTTTACGGGTTGGTAGGCAACTCTACTAACTAACCATATGAATAAAATAAAGTTCACCAGTAACATAATAGCACCCACCCAACTCTATAGAAAGTCCGTCATGCTAGCTAGTACACAGTACCAGTTATTGTAACTGACTGTAAAAAGTTAACAGAACGAAAATAAACTCCACCTAAACTTGGTTTATATCTGACCCAGATAGACTGCAGGTCATAACTTCTTACCTGAAGCTCATCTCACCAGACAGTCGGATTGGCGGCTGCTTTGGGTCTCGCCACCTCCGCCTCCCCTTTCCCCCATCCACCTGCTGGCCTCCATCACTTGCTAATTTTACTGAATCTGTGAAAGCTCCACCATAGCCACTACCAAACAATTGCGTTATTTTTACACGTCTGCCAGCATCTGTCCAATCCGCCACCTTTCATCACCCTGCGATGTCTTGGTGCCACATTTTCTCATGAAGACCCTTATGTTTGAACATGTTATGGACAGACTGATCTTAATCTGAGTGTGGTCAGATTCAGATCAGGCAGGCCATTCCTCTAATCACACCCCTCCAGGTCTTGCTGTCATTGCCCACATTATTATTGAAGTCTCCCCATAGGACAAAGTTGCTTGGTGGTGTACTCTCTAGCACCCCACCTAACAACTTCGACAATGCTGGCTACTCTGAACTGTCTTTTGGCACATAAGGACAGACAACAGTCTGTTTTCTGGCCCAGAAGTGCAGGGAAGCAACAATCTATGAAACCCATGCCAAAGGATGGATTCACCAGCTACTTCAGTCTGCATGTCAAATTATCCATGTACAACTATTGGAATTTGATTGTGTGCACAAATTTTAGACAAAAAGCTTAGGCGTTGTCAATTTGTGGAACCAGAACCTCAATCCAAGAAGGCTTGCCCAGTTTTGAATGCCACTTTCCGGAAGCTCTTCTACCAGCCACTCCTGTTCTGGCAGCTCCCTTCTAGATCACTGCTCTTGGACTATGACTGGGTTTGGTTTTGTAGCCTAGACATTAAGCCCTAGGGATCTGTTACTATAAAAATGGTGGTCTAACCTGTTAGAGCTATTTATACTAATGTGGATTAATACTCAGGTTTTTATCTTTAATGTTTAACAAAGGGTTTAAAAAAAGTGTTCTTGGGGATGGGATCTCTTTCAATGCTGGCTTTCTTGACATTATAAAAAAAAGTGTCTTTGGAGATGCTTGAGGCTTTGAGTGCTCAGGGTAACAAAGCGCTATGAAAGTAAAAGTCCAGTTACTGTGGTTTCAATCTGGAGTTGCCCAATCTAGAGACAGCACTAACTCCAGCTTTCCCACCAGAGAGGTGACATTCAATGTGCCAATAGCCAACTTAAAGAGCCTGCCAGGGCCTGTGCCTCTGACTGCCACCCAAAACACACTAGAATGCTTCCTGTGGGTGGAAAGCCCATCTGTGACTTCATACTTTTTTCTTTTTTTTTTCTCCTTAAGCTTTCAACACACTTGCAAAAAGTCTCTTGATAGAAATGTCCATTGACATAAGAGATTGTTTTACCTGTGCTGGCTTTTTTCTGCCCCTCAGTAGCATTCCCTGTTTGTCATTTGTTTTGTTTTTTTCTCCTTTTTGGAAACAGCAAGAAACTAGAGATCATAGAGTCTCCCACGGTGCCTTTGCCCACACCTCAGAAACTACACTTCAACATCACAGCTGACATCAAAAAAGCAATTGAGGAGGCCAAACAAAGCATTGATAAGTGAGTACAAAAGCTACTGCTCAAGTTTTAGTTGCATAGCCCCACTGAAAACAAAAATCCATCCCCAGTGGAAAAACCCAAATAAACACGACTAAGGGTGTTTTCACACCTATAGTTCATTTAGTTCAAATCAGTAAATGAGTTTGTAAACTCTCGTGGTTTGGGTTGTTTTCATACAGAGAATAATCAAAGTATACTTCAAGCGCAGCAAAATGCGTCGCGTTCAGTTCATTGGCCAGATGTGTCTGGGGCAGAAGCAACAAAAGTAAACATCTGAAGAAGGTGCTGTAATCCTGGACTATTGGAGAACAGAGAATTTCCATTCATTTCACAGCTAGTTGTAAGCCCCTGCAGACCTTTGCACATCCATAGTACTTTGCTACAATGAGAATGCAAATTGTATGTTGCTATGGGAAGTTTTTAGCTCAAACTTGAAATGTACACCTTTTAAAGTTTAGATTGGTCGGATCCACACCAGAGTGTGATCAAATGTTCACACATGCACAAATGAGTTTGATTTTAAATGGACTAAACAGACTAAACTTTGCTTCAAAGTAACTATCAATGGAGCACAACTTTAAAACTAAAAGGTTTATAAATGAGCCCCCAGCTATAGACAGAGGCTCATTGAAATGGAAAACCCTCTGTGGGCCATAATGTCATGAGGCCTCTGAGGAGGAAGAAAATAACCCCAGGTTTCTTTTCAACACTGTAGCTAGGCTGAGAGAGTCTGAAAAGAAATTTTTGATTCATATCATTTTAACCATTTAAAATAAATAACCATCCCTCAGATGTTACTTTATGTATAGGGTTCATTACTTTTTTTTTTTTTCTCTATCCAAGCAACAAACATGACTGAGAGTGGACTCTCCTCTGTGCCTGTCCTGCTAGACCTCCGTGCAGCATTCGATATTACTGTAACATTTTATTACAGAGTTGAGCATGCCGTAGGAATTAAAGATGATGCACTGCAGTGGTTAGAACCATATCTGATGTCCATGTAAATGGGGAGTCTTCCTTACACACTAAGGTTAATTTATAGTGTTCCAGATAAATCTGTTCTGGGACCGCTTCTGTTTCACATTATACATGCTGTCCTTAGGCAGTGACATTAAAAAAAAAACGGCATATTGGCTTATCTTTAGCTCTGTTAAATCCAGTATCCAAGTTAAAATCCTGCTCATACAAGTTCTTGAATATTCAGGCTCCATCTTAATCTTAATGACCTTATGGTACTGTATCACCCCATTAGCACTTGTTACTCTCAGAGTGCAGACTTACTCGTTTTCTAGGATATTTAAAAGTAGAATGTGAGGCAGAGCCTTCAGCTTTCAGGCCCCCTTTCTGTGGAACCAGCTTCCAGTTTGTATTCAGGAGACAGAAACCATCTTTACTTTTAAGATTAAGATTAGGCTTAAAGCTTTCCTGTTTGATAAAGCATACAGGTAGGACTAGATCAGGTGACCCTGAATCTTTCTTTAGTTACACTGAAATAGGTGTAGGTTGCTGGGGCTTCCCATGATGCACTGATGTGAGTAAGGAAGACACTTTTCATTCTGCATTTGATCATTAGTTACTGTTTTATACATTGTGTGTTGTCCTGCCTCCCTTCATTGGTGCCACCTCTCCCAGTGTCCTGATTCTGAAAAGAGAAATTGCAGTGCAAAACTCCATAGTTCATTACCTCCATTCTCCATACTTAACAAGGCATATATACATATTTTAATAGCAATACTTATAACAGGAGCATGCAATACACAAACACATCTGTTATCCTATCCTCTTCACAACAGAATCGTCCAAGACCTGGATTTCAGTATTCTCTCATTCAGCCACTATGGGAAAAACTTTCTAAAAGCAAACAAGATGAGTCCTGATCCTTTCATACAGATGGCTATACAGCTGGCCTACTACAGGTGAGTAATCTAAACCTTATGGAGATGTTTCTGTAGGCTGACTTTTTCTTGACCAAGTTAAGATGGAACAGACAATCCTGAACTCATTAACCGTAACAACCTGGGTTCACACTCATACAAAATGCTGTAGTCACAGATTTAACAAATTTTTTTTCCTGCATAGACCTAATTGAGAGCAAAGCTTATTTAACATTCACATAAAATGTTGATCCTTATCAAAAGCACATGTATTTCTTTGTTAATCTATATGCCTAAACTTTATAGCCTGCTTAGTAATTAGATTGTTGCCAGCTGACCCTTCTGAAGGGCCTGACACAAGATTTTCATTACAACTGTTAAGCTGTAATGAAGTCATTTGTATGAGACTGGTGATGGTTGCAATTCTCAATTTAGAGAAGGTTTGGGCTGCACCAACAAAATGTTGAAGTTTTAAACTTGTCTGTTTATTAACCATGCATTGTAAAGATAAAGAATAAAAAAACAAATATTGTAGTGTGACTAGAACATAGCTTTGACTTGCACATCATTGACTTCTCTTATATTTTGTTTTTACACAGTATCCCAACATTTTTGGAATTGGGGTTTCATTTTGGAACACAGGTTGTTTAAAATATTTTTCTCCAATCTCTTGGCAGGGTGCACCGGCAGCACTGTGCATCTTATGAAGCTGCCTCAATGCGACTGTTCAGGCAGGGACGTGTAGGTGAAATCCCCTCAACTTCAAGTGCCTCAGTTGCCTTTGTCGTGGCTTTTAATGACCCAAACAAGAAGGTATGGGGAGGGTGTGTGTGCAGGTATTTCACTCTAGGATTGTGGGTAGAGTTATTTTTCTTTGACACTGACATAATTTTCTGTGGCACTGAGTTTTATATTCAGAGTTCACAATACATCTGCTGTGGATGATTGCATTATGACTAATCAAATCAATCCCCATGAAGAATCTGAATGGGATTTTTTTTTTTTTTTTTACCTGCAGAACACTCTGTTCTGTTGCCTACTTTTCTTTGGTGTCACTTCAGTATTTGAAGTAAGCTGACAGTTTCACTTATTTGCATGTTGCTGGTATGTAATGCTTTAGATTACAAACTTCTGTCATAAACACTACCTTGTTACAAGTGATGATTTGTAACTTGTAATCTTGTTGTACAGAACACAGAGAAAGTGGATCTTTTGAGGAAAGCTATAGAAGTGCACAAGTGGAACACTAGCATGGTGAGTTTTAATGACAAAACTGCTCAGTGCTTCAGTTTAGTGGCAGTCTGTTCCTGTTAAATGGGACAACAAAATGTTAACATTAACACGCACCACACTACAGTAAAAATCAGCTTACAAACTTTGCACCTCTAAATCCAGGCTGGGTAAACACAACGCCACTAACAAGCTCTGTATTTACATATCTTTCAGCTGTATTTAAAAATAACAACATTGTTGAGAGTGATGGAAGTCACACTGTTAGTCTGTATGAGCAGCTGTGTAGACTACAGAATGAGCAGTGCTGTTCCTATTGGCTGTTCCCATCACTCAGATCCTTTCCTGAAAGGGGCAGTGCAGCAGCCAGGTTGATTTAAAGCGACAGACACTGAAACAGATGATTGTTGCAGACATGGTACAAAAAATGCTGTCTGATATTTCTGGGAAACTTCAAATATGTTATAAATGTAAATTATGGGGACATGTGACACTCACATTAATATGACATCAATTGGCAATGAATAAAAGTGTAAAGTTTAAGACTCCTGTAAAGATACTGAACTCTACTCCACACTGATACCAACAAGGTAATAAATGCAGGAAAGAACGGCAAAGATGGGGGAAGAGAGGACATACTGTCATACTGATAGGCAGCAACAACTGCTCTTCTAAAATTATTTGATGGCCTTTCTCTTTAGTGCTGAATGCTCCAAGAGCAGAAAACTGACATTTTAAAAAAATAAAACACCTTAAAAATCCCCACACTGCTTCTTTGTTTTGGCTTAGTTTTTCTGTAGTTTGTTAGGTAAATACAATCTCTGATAATCTAGAATTATGACTAGATTGTAGTCTTCTCTATACAGCCATGGTAAAAACAAAGGATGGGTAACCTAAATAAATGGAGACTGTATAATTACAGAAAGTCTACGTTATCCCTTGTGTATCTGTAAGTCTGCTTGCATCTACTTGAATCTGAGACCAGATGACCTTTTTCTTCAAAATGAAACTTTTCATCAAAATGTACCACCTGCATATGGGCCTAGGCAATGGACTTCAAAGAGGTATATCAGGAATGGCTACTTAGCTCTACATGTCCATGTTAGTATAATCTAGGCTTAAGAAGATGACCATAGGATATAAAACTATGGGGTACAAAAAACCCATGCAAACATGGATAAAAGAATCAGACTTTTTTGTTGCTGTTGTGCTGAAACTGTCTGAAAAATGCTGTGTAAGCACTCTACAGGTCATGTTTAGTCCTGTGCAAACATTGTGAGTTGTCTTCTTTGTAATAGGAAATTAGTGGACAGACAGTCTTTGGGCACTTCCTGGGTCTACAGCACCAAGCAACTGAGAAAAATATTCCCATGCCGGACATCTTCACAGACGCCTCCTTTGATAGAGTTTTTGACTATCGACTTGCTACAAGTCAGGTGAGGAGCACAGCTGAAATTGAGCTGACAAAGTCTTAATAGTATTATATTACTAGAGACATAATCAAACTTCTGTCTGCCGCAAAAAATGGTTAATGTTTCTCCAATTGGTATCTTTCCAAACTGATGAGGAAGGGACTCATTTATATTCTTTTGTTTAAATATTATTTTTGTTTTCAGCCTCAACTGATAGTTATGATGAACACAACACATCTATTAAGATCAAGGACACTCTTAGGCTATATGACATGGTATTAGCTGTGTTGCTAATGAGGTTTCAATCATTCTCACAAAGTGCATATCAAACAACTATATTGTTTAACACAATAATTAACCACTATGTCAAACTTTGTTCTACTTCACAAGGTGCAGTCCAAATCTGGTTGTCTCCCATGTGCTTGCCCTTATCAACGTAAAACGTATGATATATGCTATACTCTTTTGAAGGATGACATGGCTTTTGTGTTGTCAGCCTTCAAAACAAACACAGAAAATAATTCAGAAGAGCTGAAAAAAGCTGTGGAGGATGCACTGCTGGACATGAGGACCATACTGTGAAAACAAAGACATGAATAAAGTGGTGGCTTTTCACTTTTGTTGAATGCAACATTTGCTTGACCAACACTGTTGGTCAAGCAAATGTTTATGCTGGTAAAAAGAAATGATCAGTTGTAGTCAATTGTAATCACTAATGAGAAGTTTATACAAGTTTGTACAACTTATTAAAAGATTTAAGTGAGTTATATATTTGAACCTGTATACATTTGATGCCAAGTGTTAGAGAAAATCTAAAATGAATTCAAACTTGTCCAGGCAATTCTGTTTTTGAAGTCAATTTGACGCCTATTTTTGTGTTAAAAAAGAAGTACAGGTGGCTAAAAAGATATTTAATTATTGTGAAGCGAAAAGGTCTCCATCCATTCTGTTTTAAGGCTCATATATATGACCATAATGTCAAGGCTTAATAGCAAGTACAATGTGTCCAACTAAGTACCTAATTAAAAAAACAAACTGAAATGTATGATTTTACACAGAATATTTGAAAAAACTGTCCAGGAGATTTTCTATGATAAAATATGCAATTTGTCTGTCAACACAGAAGAACTGATGGCATGTGGAAGGTCCCCACACTTTTACCTTTTCCACAACTCAGAGGATATCACCAGGCCGATCAGCTCTCTAGAGATTTTTTTGTTTTGTCTCTGTAATTCGTGGTTTTGTATTTTGGTATTTTAATTCTGAGCCTTCAGTTGGTTATGGTGTACGGGGGGGAAAGGGTTTTCCGGTACTATGTAAGTTAGGATGTAGATTTCCTGCAGAAGCCTAAATCAAGTCTTAATGTTAGAAGGATATTTAGTGCAGAATTTACTCTTTTTTTTTTCTTTTTTTTTTAACTATCTATCCTGCTATTTCAGACCCATGCTGTATTCCAAAGCCAAGTTAACTCAATGTCTGACTGAACGTGTGGTAGTTATGACAACAGCAGCAAAAACTCATGTTTGTGTGTGTATTACCATGACATTTCCAGACCTATAAAATAAAGCATTACAATTACAAAACCAACATGTCTATAATATTGGCTTTTATTGAGGGATCAGTATTCATATCTCCATATAAAGAACAAAGCATGAAAAGTAACAACGGCAAAATGAAGAGGTGAAACCTAAAATGTCATCCATGGCAAGAAATAAAAGTAAAAATACTTAAAACCTTCTTTTATCACATAGCTGGGTTTCTTTTTAAAACAATTTTAATCTTACTATCCTTTAATAACGGTGACAATGCACATACTGTATGTCTTGTGATACATAAATGTCTGTTTTTTAATATAGCCGTTTCCATGATTGATGTTCTAGTTTAATTTCAGTTTAATAATGATTGAAGTTTTGACAATATCTAAGATATTTTGAAGTTTCACATTCACTGCAAAAGGTGTTTTTCTTGCTCCTGCTTTTAGAATTATGTGAATAGCAAACCCTCATATTTCCTTTATTTATTTTAGAGATGCAGCCTGGGAGTATTATGAAAGATGAATCTGGTTTTTCCTCCTGCTTTCATTCAGGCTGTCGTTCACTGATATCTGTAAAGGTCACTATAGATTGTTGAGTTCCAAAAGGGTTTGGTCCAATACCTGGTGCATGTCCAGATTTTCTTCTTTGGCGTGGGCCAGTTTCTCTAGAGTTGGAAACAAAGACACAAGTTACCTTCCAAGTTAATGTTCTGTCTATGATGAATATCTAAAAAATCGAATTGCTCTCAAATGCAAAGTTGTTATGCATAGTCTTTGTGTAAAAGGTAAATGGACTGGTTCTTATATAGCGCTTTTCTACTCTGTCTGAGCACTCAAAGCACTTTGGGTGAATGAATTACTTGTATAATCACACAAGCACTTCTAAGCTTAAGTGCTAAGTATCTAACATTCATACACACTCCGATGGATGCATCGGAGAGCAACATGGGGTTAGTATCTTGCCCAAGGATATTTGGCATGCAGACTGGAGCAGCCTGGGATCAAACCACCGACCTTCTGGTTAGTGGCTGATCCGCTCTGCCACCTGAGCTACAGCCAGTGTGAGTTTTACAATAGAATAGTTGAGTCAAACAGGTGTTCAAGGATCAAATGAAATGAAAGGAAATGCTCCTGATAAATAAATGTTTTAATTTATAGCCTACTATAGTAAAATAAAGCCTGCTGTACAGCCTACAGGTTATATACAGTAGGCTACGGTATGAAATACAGATTGTTCAATATGAAATATAGATTCTTAGAAGCAACTCAGTACATGCAAAAATAGGACTAAAGTAGTCCTACACACATTGAAATAACACACTAATTTAATGAAAAAGACGGCTAGAATTGCTTTGTATTGTCTCCTTTTTGAATGACTTCAATATTCTTCCCCTCTGCAATTCTCTACCTTATCATGGTGGAGGGGTTTGTGTGTCCCAGGGACTACAGTGGCTTGCAAAAGTATTCGGCCCCCTTGAACTTTCCCCACATTTTGTCACATTACAGCCACAAACATGAATCAATTTTATTAGAATTCCACGTGAAAGACCAACACAAAGTGGTGTACACGTGAGAAGTGGAACGAAAATCATACATGAGTCCAAACATTTTTTTACAAATAAATAACTGCAAAGTGGGGTATGCGTAATTATTCAGCCCCCTTTGGTATGAGTGCAGTCAGTTGCCCATAGACATTGCCTGATGAGTGCTAATGACTAAATAGAGTGCACCTGTGTGTAATCTAATGTCAGTACAAATACAGCTGCTCTGTGACGGTGTGATGGACCGAGCAGTGAAGGAAACTTAGGCACAGGTTAAAGTCCAAAAAATTTTTTTTTTTATTTAACCCAAAAAACATAATTGGTTAACTCATGCAAAAAAGACTCAAAATCTTGGGCCCATAAAAGAGGTCAAAATAACAAAACTCTACTCAAAGTTGACAACACAACTGATAACTCAAACAAACTGACCTAACTTAATGAGACAAAGGGAAAACTTTAATAGTGGCTGATCAGCCCACAAAAACAGGAGAAGGGGTAAAACACACAAAACCTAACAAACCAAACATAATGAACTCCAATTCCCCCCCATGGTCCTGAGTTATGGCGTGAACCAATTTGTATTCTTCCTTTAAAGCTCGCTCCGCCCCTTTTCCACCTCTTGGCTCCTTAATCAAGGGACTGGAACAGCTGCAACTAAGGTAACTCAGAAAACAAAAAATGAATCATACATAACAGTGTAAACTAAAATGTGCGCACTTATTTTAGAATGCAGTGTTATGTGGATATGTGAATTAACTCTAAACCAAAACCAGTTATTTATTGTCCTGTAAATTAGGGCTGCTCGATTATGGCAAAAATGATAATCACGATTATTTTCACTGAAATTGAGATCACGATTATTTGACGATATTTATTTAACCCTTTAAGACCTACTATAGAACCAAGTCCACCAGAGCTTTTTTTTTTTTTTTTTACATGCTGTAGTGCCATTTGTGGGAGCATTTCAAGTTGCTATACATCAATACAACTGTTATAGCCCATATTTTAATAATATGTATGCATTAAGTGCATAGTAATTACATAAATTGCAAAAAAGTGCAATAAACTACAAAAAAAATTGAAAATCGCTTTTGTTTTGTTTACATATATTTCTACTTGGAGAAATTTAAGAGGCTTATCCCTCAAAACTTTAAATACAATAAAGTTGCAAAAAATAGTTTCCCACCACAGGAAATTTATTTTGAGTGTCTTCATAGTTTTATTTTGGAGATACACCAATTTTTATATACTGCAGGAAAAATGAAAAAACAATCCTATGATGCAAATTTGCAAAGAAAACAGCATGTGCATCATTTCACTGTGGGAAGTGTTACGAACAGCTGATCGGATCGGCAAAGCGTGTTTCTGGAATATTATGTTTTTGTTCCTGCAAGCGCTTTTTATGCAATTTTTGCAAAGCTATATGTGGAACGAAACCGTGACCGAGGACAAGCTGATGGCATCAGATGTAAGTACAACTCCTCCGGTTTCATATGCAAAACAAATTATTGCGCTAGCTTACACGGTTCAGATTCTACAGGGATTTAAAAATAGTTACGCAAAACGGAGCGTGCTGCTCTGACCGGCTTTAAAGGGTTAACAATGACTTTAAAAAAATAATATAAAATAGTGTGCAACACCACTGAAGTTTGTTTTTTTTTAAACTCTCTTTTCAACCAACGGCAGTCACTCTCCAAATAACTTCTGCTTAGCTTTCCGAGCTTCCCTCGGGTCCTCTTAATCAGCGGTCTCCAACCTTTTTTGCGCCACGGACCAGTTTATGCCCGACAATATTTTCACGGACCGGCCTTTAAGGTGTCGCGGATAAATTAGGGAGGGGCTAATAATCGGCTCAGTCATTTTTAATGATCGTTGAAAGCCCAGATCGTAATCGTGATTAAAATTCGATTAATTGAGCAGCCCTACTGTAAATTAATTCCTATATTTAAAGAAAGAAATGTGAATGCAATGTTACTTATAAGCCTCTACACTAACATGGTGGGTATTACCACTGTGTGGCTGTAAGTGCAGCCATCACAGACGGCCTCAGAGGTTATCTAAGAGAAAATTGGGAGCAACAAAACCATGAAGTCCAAAGAACACACCCAGACAGGTCAGGGATAAAGTTATTGAGAAATTTAAAGCAGGCTTAGGCTACAAAAAGATTTCCCAAGCCTTGAACATCCCATGGAGCACTGTTCAAGCGATCATTCAGAAATGGAAGGAGTATGGCACAACTGTAAACCTACCAAGACAAGGCCGTCCACCTAAACTCATAGGCCGAACAAGGAGAGCGCTGATTAGAAATGCAGCCAAGAGGCCCATGGTGACTCTGGACGAGCTGCAGAGATCTACAGCTCAGGTGGGGGAATCTGTCCATAGGACAACTATTAGTCGTGCACTGCACAAAGTTGGCCTTTATGGAAGAGTGGCAAGAAGAAAGCCAGAAAACAGAAAACCATAAGAAGTCCCATTTGCAGTTTGCCACAAGCCATGTGGGGGACACAGCAAACATGTGGAAGAAAGTGCTCTGGTCAAAATGGAACTTTTTGGCCAAAATGCAAAACGCTATGTGTGGCGGAAAACTAACACTGCACATCACTCTGAACACACCATCCCCACTGTCAAATATGGTGTGGCAGCATCATGCTCTGGGGGTGCTTCTCTTCAGCAGGGACAGGGAAGCTGGTCAGACTTGATGGGGAAAATAGATGGAGCCAAATACAGGGCAATCTTGGAAGAAAACCTCTTGGAGTCTACAAAAGACTTGAGACTGGGGCGGAGGTTCACCTTCCAGCAGGACAACGACCCTAAACATAAAGCCAGGGCAACAATCGAATTTAAAACAAAACATATCCATGTGTTAGAACGGCCCAGTCAAAGTCCAGATCTAAATCCAATCGAGAATCTGTGGCAAGATCTGAAAACTGCTGTTCACAAACGCTGTCCATCTAATCTGACTGAGCTGGAGCTGTTTTGCAAAGAAAAATGGGCAAAGATTTCAGTCTCTAGATGTGCAAAGCTGGTAGAGACAGACCCTAAAAGACTGGCAGCTGTAATTGCAGCAAAAGGTGGTTCTACAAAGTATTGACTAAGGGGGCTGAGTAGTTACGCACACTAGGGCTGGGCAATATATCGAGTTTTTTAAAAATATCGATACATTTTTATACGAGATATAAGATGTGACAATATCCTTTATATCGATATAGTCTATGTTATGTTATAATTATACTTGTGGAGCCGCAAGTTTGCCTCTCTTTCGTCCACTTTTGTCTCTACGCAACGTTACTCTGCCTCGCCTCTCTCCTTCACTGAACACAACTCCCCCTCCTCCCCCATCGCTTCACCTGCAGGCAGCGACAAGATGGACACGGCAAATCTCCGTTAACGAGTTACTGCGCATCAACGTGTTAACGACCTAACCACGCTAACGCCATGCAGCCCAAAATCCTTTCATTTTTTCAAAAGTTGACAGCGCGCCTTATGTATGAATTCTGGTTGTGCTTGATGACCGCGAACCGATTTTATGTGGTACACGGCGCTCAGCAATCTGTCAAAAAAATGTTTGAGTACGACTTTAGTAAGCTACGGAGCTGCACTGCTTGATGACTTGTCGGAGCATTACGGCTACCGAGGAGCCTCGCGGAGTAATACGTACTGTGTTTCAACGTAATATTACCGTACTGTGTGTGTATAAGGACCATAAATGGCACCTGTTCAGAGTCATGGTTACGAAGCGGATTTCAAACTCCAGGCTGTCAGTCACGCGGTAGAACTTGGGAATAGAGCAGCTGTGAAATCTGTCTCTTTGTTATTATGCTCAGCATCTTTTAGTTTACATTTTGACTGCACAATTGTGAGCTTTTTGTTATGCACAAAAACAACATTGCTTTAGTTTATTTATGGAGCATATTAATTAATAAATGCTCATAATTTATTTTTGAGTAATTCTTTCATGTACATCTATGCTGTATGTTAATAAAAGTGCCTGTGTGACATCTGGGAAACAGCTTTAACTAAGAACTCTCTTTTTGCTCTTACTTTATGGCTTAAAAAAATTATCGAGATATATATCTTATATCGCCATCCAGCTAAAAAAATATCAAGATATGAATTTTGGGTCATATCGCCCAGCCCTAACGCCAGTGTTGGGTAAGTTACTTTAAAATAGTAACTTAGTTACATTACTAGTTACTTCTCTCAAAAGTAACTCAGTTACTTCAAGTTACTCGTTACTTTCAAAGTAACTAGTTACTAGGGAAAGTAACTTTGGTTTTACTCAGAATTCTCTTGTTAATGTGTTGCTTCCATAACTTTGCCAGTCTTTTAGCTTGCTTACTTGCCACAAGTGCACTGTGCCACCTACCAGTAGAAAGGAAAAGATAATGTGCATATTTCCACGAGAGAAATCCCACGCCTGGACCGTCATTGACTGTTGCCATGATTCTAGCCTACGTCACAGAGTCATGTGCGCCTTTTACATCCAACACAAAAACTGCAGTCGTGGTGCTTTTGATTGTACTCAGAACTCGGAAATTCTGCCTTCTGAATAGGAAGATGTAGGCAACACCAGACTGCAGATGAGCTGCATACAGGGCTGGACTGGGACAGAAAATCAGCCCGGGCACTTTGACTAGTGTCATATCTTTGACCACCATTATAGGAAAAATCTTAAAGCCTTTGAATGAAAACAAACGCTGTTGTGACAGTGATGTACACTGTTTTGATGGTATATATGTATCAATCTATCAATCGTTTGTTGTAAGATTCAGATAATTATTTTTTAAAAGCGAGACATTTTAAATGAGAATAAGAAAGAAAAGTATTTCCTTGTGCCCACCTCTCCCTGTTAATGCCCTACCTGGCCCACCTGGCAACACTTTGCTAGATCTGCACCTGCACAGTTACCAGCTGTCAGCTACCTAAAAAAGGATCCTGGGGTTATTTGTCTCTCAGAAACTGTTCATAACTTCCCTTCAACTCATTCATGTCATCTAAAAGGTAAACCTGTTTCTCCATCACAGCTCTGATGATCCAGTTTCAACATTATGCACTCCACACTGTATATAAATGCCACTTGTTTTGCACATATTCAACTCTGTATATTTTATATATTTTATTATTATTATTATTTTATTTTATTTTTTTACTATTTAATTTGTAAAAATGTGTATACACACACACACACACACACACACACACACACACACACACACACACACACACACACACACACACGTAGGAAAATATTTAGTATACACATCCAGAAATGCATACACTATTATATATTGTACATATATTTATTAGTTTCAGGTTGGCCATTCTTGTATTTTGCTCGTTTGTGTTGTTGTGTTTGCACATCTCTGTTGCTTGTGGGGCTTGCACACAAGAATTTCACTCGCATGTGCTGTGCCAGTGTGCCTGCACATGTGATGTGACAATAAAAAGTGATTTGATTTGATTTGATTTGAGTAAGGACATCTCCTGGTTTCATCTTCATGTTTCCCTCTCACCAGATAACCAAACCGACATCATGACCAGCAGCTTTACAGCTGTGGCTCCAGCAAACATCAGCTGATACTAGAAATTAATATTAAATAAATTCTAACAACAGCTGATCAAGCTTAAATGTGCTGCTGTTGTTTAGCGCGACATCCGCTGGTTTCCTCTTTCGGCGCAAAGTGAGCGATAAACAAACAAGAGAGCCGATCAGCTGATCATTGATCAGTTTCATGATTGAAGTAGAAACGGGAGAGGGAGGGGGGAGAATGAGAGGAGAAGAGGCAGCTGTGCAGCGTAAAGACAGAATAACTGCAGCTTTGTGCCTTTTCCATTGTAACTGAATTACGGGACAAACTGTTTCTTTTCACCTCAATAAGAAACGCGTAATATTTTCTCTGAATACCAGACGGGACGGTTGGCAACTCTAATAACTTATGAACAAAATAAAGTTCAACATCATTAACTTCATAGCACCACCCAGCTGTATAGAAACTCCGTCATGCTAGCTAGCACGCAGTACGGAAAAAGTCAGAATAACGAAAATAAACTCCACCTAAACTTGGTTTATATCTGACCCAGAGAGACTGCAGGTCATAACTTCTTACCTGAAGTTCAGTTCACACTTGGACCAGCGGCCGCCTCAGGTCTCTTTTCCTTCTGCGTCCCTTTCCATCCTCCACCTGCTGGCCTCCAACACTTGCTAATGTTACTGAATCTGTGGAAGCTCCGCGATAGCCACCACACGAAGTAACGAGTAACGACCCTATCTAAATCCCAGTAACGAGTAACGCGTTCCTGATTTTGGCATAATAACTAGTTACCGTGCTCGTTACCACAATAATAACGTAGTTACTGTAACGCGTTACTTAATAATGCGTTAGTCCCAACAGTGCCTAACGCACACACCCCACTTTGCAGTTATTTATTTGTAAAAAATGTTTGGAATCATGTATGATTTTCGTTACACTTCTCATGTACACTACTTTGTATTGGTCTTTCACATGGAATTCCAATAAAATTGATTCATGTTTGTGGCTGTAATGTGACAAAATGTGGAAAAGTTCAAGGGGGCCAAATACTTTTGCAAGCCACTGTATGTTGTCTGGGGGCTTTTACCCCCTGGTAGGGACTCTCATGGCTCTTTGTCTGGTCCCTGACCAGACAAAGAGCAATTCAGAAGATGGCTCAGAGTAAAGCTGCTGCTCCTCCACATTGAAAGGAGCCAGTTGAGGTGGTTCGGGCATCTGATAAGGATGCCTCCTGGGTGAGGTGTTCTGGGCATGTCCCACCGGGAGGAGGCCCTGGGGCAGCCCCAGGACACACTGGAGAGATTATACCTCTCGGCTGGCCTAGGAACTCCTTGGTGTTCCCCCGGATAAGCTGGAGGTGGTCGCCGGGGAGAGGGAGCCCCCATGAACCGGCCTAGATAAGCGGAAGATGGATGGATGCAATATTCTTGATCATTACCAAAGCTTTATTAACTTACACAGTCTCGATTTTCAGCTTTCCTTTCTGGCTTAAAAAAGCATTTAATTTAATTCAGTTTATTTATATAGTGCCAAATCACAACAACAATCTCTATATGCTGTTAAAGACCCTACAATCATACACAAAACCCCAACAATCATATGACCTCCCATGAGCAAGCACTTGGCAACAGTGGGAAGGAAAAACTCATTATAATTATTGATGAAGTTTCTGAAGTGCAGGTAGGCCAGTTCAGCACCCAGACTTTTCGACTACAACGCTATGCTTTTGTAATAGATGTAGTATTGCACTGGTTTAGCATTCTCTTGCTAAAATATGCAAGGCCGTCCCTAAAAACGACATTGTTTGGATGGGACCACATGGTGGGCTAAACTCTGTATTTATGCTGTATACAATATTGTACGATAGATACAACAGTGATGGTGCATTTTCAGATGTACCGCTGCCAGTTCCATAGACAACAATAATACCCTGATACAGTCAGAAATGTATGTTTGAATTGAGCCATGATAACAAGTCAGATGGTCCCTTTTCTTTAGTCTAGAGGACACAGCGTCCATGTTTTCCAAAAAAGAATTCACAAATTTGATATGTCTGACTATAGAACACTTTTCCACTTTACCTCAGTCCATTTTAAATGGCCTTTGGTGCACAGAAGATGATGAAGTTTCTTTGCATGGTAGAGTTTTAACATACATCTGATGGTACAGTGAACTGTGTTCACAGGCAGTGATTTCTGGAAGTATTTCTTAGTGCAATTCAGTGATTTCCACAACAGAATCACACCCGCTTTTAATGCCATGCCACCTTAAAGCTCAAAGACCACTGTAATCCAATACTGATTGATGGCGGCACATGGCGGAAAAAGCATGGCAGCGATGGAGAATGAGAAGGGCGAAAGCGGATCGTTGAATGAAACGGATGAACCAGAATTGGTTTGTAAAAATGCTGCAACTTCAGTGGTGTGGAACTGGTTTAGCTTTCGTCCGTCAGATACACAACAAAGCACTATTTTTGGTAGAGTATGCTAGTGGGCCGTCGTTATTACTGTGTTTTTTGGAAAATACGGCACACTTAAAATCAATCCTTTGATTTTTCTGAAAATCGACAGTGCCCCTTATAATCCCGTGTGCCTTATGTATGAATTCTGGTTGTGTTTACTGACCTGGAAACGATTTTATGTGGTACACGGCGCTCGAAAATCTGTCAAATGTTTTAGTACGACTTTAATAAGCTACAAACTCGCACCGCTTGATGGATTGTCGGAGCATTACGGCTATCGTAGGCAGGAGGCTCGCGGAATGATACGTACTGTGCTTCAACATAATATTACCGTATTGTGTGTATAACCTCTTTTTAAGTTTTGTGGATATTATACATGGTTATGCTGAGGATATGTTGGCCAATTTCCACTGGAAATGCCTTTTGGTTAAACTGTCAGCAAGGAATTTGCATTTGCACTGTTACATTTTTATATAGCTTTAATCCACATAAAAAACAGCTGCTTGTTTAAGTGAAAATACATTGGGGGGGTTTTCCACTAATAAAGTTGTGGAGTTGTAAAGTATTTTGTCTAGTGTCAATTATATCGTCAGTTATATTGTTATCGCAAATTTTCAAATGTATATCGTGATAAATATTTTTGGTCATATCGCCCTGCTCTAATTCCAATTCCATTATCGATGGAGTAATGGAGCAATCAATACCCTACAACACCGGGCAGAAAACGTTCTATCTAAGCCAGAAGGGAAAAAGAAGAACACACACATATAAAGAAAGCTCTTAAAACACATGTGGTTATCCTAATTGGGCTTTCATCAAATCAGCAAAGATGCACAGAAAAGAATGTCAGACACCAACTAGGGAGAATCAGAAACACAAATGGAACCGGTTTGGGAGTTTTGTCTTTGGGATGAACCAGTTTTTGTCGGAGTGTATGCCTGGGTCTGAAGGACACTGGGATGTTATGCTTGGAGAAGACTCTCCTGAGTTTCTCTGATAAACCCTGTATGCTGTACAGTGCAGCGAGGAATGCTCAGACCTCTACATTGGAGAGGCACAATATAGAAGAGCCACCTTGGACTGAGAAGACAGATTGTTTGAAAGAGGAGTGAAAGAAGCCATCTTTGTCCACTGTGAATGGCAGTCTTTGAACAGAGGTGGTGGCTTACAACACCAACTGTCTGCCATCTATAATCCAGCCTCTCGGCTCACTGGCTCCACTTTGAGAGTCACCACCATCTCTAAGCAGCATATCAAAGACATTACATCCATACAAATTAATTATATGCTGCGTGATCAAATATTTGTGCATGTTGGAGGTATTTCCCCTGTTGTGATCAGTATTGCTAAAAAAGTTATTACGCATATTACACAGAACACTTTTCTTAAAAGTAATGCAGTACCTTGCTTAATTACACCCAGGAGAAAGACATGATATACTACTCATTACTTTCATGTTACTCTGGGTTCAGCATTTACTCAACTTCAATGTCACTCTGGTTTCTTGGCCAGCTTAGCCTTAGCATGCTGTTTGTGAAGGTGCTTGCAAAGAGCCAAACTTGTGTTAACAGTACAAGTTTTTGTCCCTGAGCAGTCTCCACTTTACAATTGTATTCCCATCCTTTCTTCTATAAAAAACAGTCCATATGCTGTAAACTACATCACTATTTTCCTCTGACACACAAACTGAAATCAGTTGATCATAGCAAGAGTGCAAGAAACGATAAGCAGGACTGATAGGGCAGGCAGGCAGACGAATTGGACAACTGTGAACAGGTTCTTTACACATCCTGTCACATCATAACTTCCTTTTCTCCATCATATCAGCCAGCTCACATACTCCTGCCTTTCTTTCTTTCTCACTGCTTCCTAACATGCTTTTCCCCTCTCTTCTTCTTCTCATTACAGGGGTGGCTGTAGCTCAGGGGGTAAAGCAGGTCATCTGCTGATCTGAAGGTTGGTGGTTTGAACTCTGGCTCTCCCAGCCTGCATGCCAAATATTCTTGGGCAAGATACAGATGCATCCATTGATAGAAATGCCCCATCCATAGAAAGCACTTGAAAGCATAGAAAACAGAAAGTGCTTGGGTGAATGTGGCGTGTGAACGAATGTGAACGCATCATTCAATCAGAGCTCCCTGACCTGCTGTCCATCTACACCAAGCGGTGCAAGTCCAAAGCTAGGAAGATTATGATGGACCTCTCCCATCCCAACAATGGACTCTTCTCACTGTTGAGGTCTGGGAAGCGCTTCCGCTCCCTTAAGGCCAAAACAGAGAGAATGAAGAGGAGCTTCTTCCCCCAGGCTATTCGGGGCCTGAACCAGGTGTAGGACTGGACTCTCCCAAACACGTCACTATAAGACTGGACTCTCACACACGTCACCACACGCACCACCACACATTTCCTATAATCCTATAATTCCTATAATTTATAATCCTTATCTTTATAATCTCTTCTGCTATTTGCACATTCTTTACTGTAAATTCCTAAGTTAATTTGTAAATTTTTGTAGTAAATTGTAAATATTGTAAAACTTTTCTTCTGTCATTTAATGGTCGGGCATTGTACAGCTACAAGCATTTCACCCCCATGTCATACTGTGTATGGTTGTGTGTGTGTGACAAATAAAATTTGAATTTGAATTTGTGTTGTTTAAAGCACTTCGAATGCTCCGGGAGAGTAGAAAAGTTCTATCAATCACATTACATTTAGCATTTACAAATTCCACCAGCAAACCGTTGGCCAAGTGCAGAGGAAGCAGTCAGTGTTAATGAGGACTGATGATCCACATATTTGATTTGGCCAAGGTTTTATGATGTATGCCCTTCCTGATGGAACCATCCCCATTTAGTGCTTAGGAGAAGCACTAGGAATTCACTGATGTGGCCATCCCATGACTGGGTAAAATACACACACAATTACGAACTGACAAACTGACGAATTACGAGAGTGACAAGGAAAACTGAGAGAAAGTTGTGAAGTGAAGACAGCTTTATTACAGGGGAAAGACAAAACAGAATTGCTTAACTAATATTTTGCTAAAGAGAAGACAGCAACATAGTAGCTCAACCTTCTTCTTTAAAAAAGACCAGTCCTGTGAAATAGCTTACTCTTTTACCACACAGTAGCACTGTGGAGTGGAGAAAAAGAACAGCAAACAGGCAGTAGAGTTCAGACAGGAAAGAGGGGCAGCGAAGAAGTAAGACAACTTCTACAGTGTAGTCATATCGTTGAGGGCCAGGTCCAGCTCCTCACTGAGAGCCTTGCCCTTCAGCTTCTGAGCATATACTTCATCTAAAGGAGGACATTGAGACACGGAAACAATTAATCACATAGAGAGACAGAGATCGGATAGAGGTAGGAAGACAGGAAAAAGAAAAGAAAATAGTTTAAACTGTAAATCTTCATACCGATTCACAAGTGTTAATGCCATCACATCAGCTTGTTACTTCAGCTCACCAAGACAACAGACAGCCAAACCTGAGCTTAGTCAAGCAAATGCCAACATCCCTGACTTTGATTAGTAAGGAAAAGATACAAATTGAACAAATAACTGGAATTATTGGTTGGTACAATTTAGCCTTGATACCACAGACACCAGGATAAGTATCAATGTAAGCACTTCAAACCAAGTTCAAACTATTTTCATTCAACAACTGTTATGAAAATAATTAATGAATTCACATATCAGAACTACAACCACAAAACACCATGTTAAAAGTCTACATCATTCAACAACAATGTTTTCACTGTTGTGTTTATGTACAAAGACAAATATTGACAAACACACTGTTATCTGTTTCTAGATCCACAAAGATGTGTGGATATGTTTTTCTATCACTATTAGGGTAAGAGAAATCTTAGGAAACCGTCAAACCGATATCTGAATGTTTAGGTGTGGGTGCATACCACCATGAATGGCATAAAGGCAAAAATGCCCAAAAGAAAAAAAATTAATTAATATAGCAGCAACATCAAGTTTTACAACTAGTCATTTTGCTAGCTAACTACCTTCATTGTGGCATATTGTGCTATGAAAAAGTATTTGTTTGTTTGGTCTGAAACATGTAAGTGTGTGAAAGATGCAAGAAACAAAGTCAACCTGGGTAAATACCTGGGTGTGATGATATCTGTGTATTCTTTTTCTCCTGGATTACCCTTTTGCGTTACACATTTCACTGTTTTTCCTTTTGCTACCTAGCCTGACCTGTCTCCCCAATGTGATGTTTGTTTATTGTATGTACGGTCCGCAAGGTCTGTCATCTCGGTTGTGGGCAACCGCAACTAACAAATAAACGCTATCTCATCATCTAAAGATAAAATATTCAGCTTTTAAATGATGATTTAAATTATTAAGGGAAAGAAAGATTATTAAACCTACAAAAGAGGAGTAGGGCCACTGAAAAGAGAAAAAACAGTGGGGACATCTCCAAAATTCAGATTAAACTCAGAATTCTGAGAAATAAAGTGTATTGTTTCTACAATAAAGTATTGTATATGTTTGCCTAAATAGGGCTTTTAGTCCCTAAAACTAGGAAAGAACTATATATGAAGTCCATTTCTATTAAGGTGTCATAAAATAAAAAATATTCTTGCTTTTTGTCTTAGTGGCATTTCTCATAGTTGCTGTATTACTATAAATGTTGTAGGTAAGAACATGCAGAATGACGGCCAAGTGCATTAACTCTAAGTATTAAAATTAAGCAATTAAAATTAAGCAAAGACACCATAACTGGATTAGAGGAATTTGGTCCTTCCACTTATCATTGGCTTTATTCAGGAAATTGTAACTGCAGAGAACAGCTGTCCAACAAAGTGCCAGTTCAGTTACAACACCCCATAAGTGAAACTGTGTGTGATTTTAATGTTCACTGAGGGACACTGAGCAGACATGTTAGTGGAAGTACTGGCAGAGATAAGAGGTGTGTGTGGACTACCTTCTAAATCATCAATGGTCTTCTCCAGCTTGGCCACAGACCTCTCAGCAAACTCTGCACGGGTCTCAGCCTGGAATCCAAACCACAGCAAAGCATCAGCTTACTCCATAAATCATAAGTATACAACAAAAATAATAATAATAAAACTAGACTGGAAAAACTTTACCTCCTTCAGTTTGTCAGTAAGAACTTTTATTTCTTCTTCATATTTGTCCTCCTTTTGAGAGTACTGAAATATAAACAAATAACATACAAACTTTCACAAAGTGTGTTTAAACAACATTTCCATTTCATGAGTGCAGTTGGCCTGAGTACCTTATGTAAGTATTTTCCATCTGTTTTCCCAGGCTTTATCTCTAACTTTTAACCATGTGGATAAAATTATAGCTGATTCTAATTTTCAGTGGTGTGTTTCAATCAAAAAGATGCTGGAAATGTGGAAACCTATTTAGTTTAACCTTAAATTTAAAACTAAAAATGGAAATGGACACAAATCAAATAATTATCATCATGACAATTTCCATCATGTCATTTAAGTTAATTTTGCTGTATGCCGCTGAACTTGAAACAAAGTTTCATTTATTTATGGACTGTTTATGTGTCTGTATCCTCATAGCAAATTATAAATGCGTTTTGTTGAATGGATATAGGGTTTCTATTGATGTCTTTAGATTTGTTTGAGGTGAGGCCGAGTGACTGGTCCCTCTTTTTTACAGGTTATATTTTTACAGGTATTTTACAGTATTTTTACGGGTTATATTTCATATATATACAATCTGACTGGCCACTCTTCAGGCTAAATACCCCTCAGCTCCTACTGTACCTTTTCAGCCTGTGCTTCCAGTGACTTCAAGTTGTTGGTGACATTTTTCAGCTCTTCCTCAAGGTCACCTGATTTACTGACCAATGTAAGAAAGATGAAAAGCAAAAGAAGAGAAAGTAGTGACTTGAAAGGTAGAATAGCAGAAGAGACTAAACTCAGACATTGACTAATAAAAGACTACATGACTTATAACAAAAACCGCCAGGCTCTTGGTTAGAATCTGTTTTTGGAGGGAGCGTGCATGGTCTTTGATCAGTTTCTTCCAGGTATTCCTTCCACAGCTCAAAGACATGCACGTTAGCTTAACTGGTGAATCTAAATTGGTCGCAAGCATGGATGCAATGTATATAAAGTCCCTAACTGCGTAGAATAAAGAAAGAGAAATTTAAAAATATAAAAAATCTACTTTTTAATGTGCCTATAAACCTACTAACAGACAGATACCAATAATGTCTTCATCCGTCTCTCGGTGCTTTGTCTTTATTACCCAATGAGTGACAAGGCCATAAGGCTACTGTCTCTACTAACAAATATTTTAATTCAATAAAATAAATGTATTTTTTCATTTTAAAACACTTGACTAATTTCCTTAAAGAAATATTAATAGATGACAAACAATACACTGATGTGAGGGAACACAATTTCAGTGTTATTTATATAATTGTGTTTATTTTTATTCTGAAATATAAAAAAAAATACTTTAAGTACCACTGTATAGATGGATGGATTCTTGCTGGTCTTATTAATTTTAAAGAAAAAAAGTAGAATATCAGCAGTACTTAAGTGCAGTATAAGAGGGAAATGTAGAAAACATAGATGGAAAAGTAAAGAGGCTGCAGGTCAAAGGAGCACAAGACAGCAGGTCACAATTAGACCTCAGTGGTGTTCATACAGTAAGTACCTCTTCTTCTGAGCACATCATGGACTTGAAATTTTGGTCCATTAGTTTGAGCTCCTCCTCCAGCTCCCTCATTCTCCTGCACGAGTTAGTCCAAAATGTTTGGGGGTGAGGAGGATTGGTGGTTGCCAAAGAGACAGTGGTTGTGCAAACATGCATTCATTCACAAAAACACAGAAAGAAAGAACAACACACAGCCAGAGAGGTATACTATGTAGGCAGGACTATCTTTGCATTAGCTGGCTCTACGGCTCTAAAATCCCAATCTAACAGGTTTGTGTACATTACATAATCCCACAGTTAAAAATCTGAATTATTCTAAGAAAACAGGGTGCTTAAACTGATATTAATTTAAAGCTCTGACTATGACCTCCTCTGGATGAGGTTTAAGTATACAGCATAAGCTGCCATGATGATGTAGCCAGGTTAAAAAAAGAGCCAGCTTAATAAGCCTGCAGCCATTACGTTTGCTTCATAGTACAACCTCACGTCTCTGTGTCATTAGTTTTATGTCCTACTTGATGACAGCACACAATAACACTTTGCATTTGTGATGAAATTGTTAAGTAAGCATTCAAGTCGTGCATCACAAGAAAATTAAACAATTACAATAATATTTGTAATTTAGATCACTTATAGAGCTAAAATTCCAAAATAAGTTAAATCTTCACAAATAATTGCAAATCATGGCTTTGCAATTTAAGCAGAGATAAAAACAGAATAAGTAGATTAAACAGCAGTGATCATTAGTCGCAGTTGTTAAGAGAATTCTTATGACATGCAACACTTAGAGATCCCACTACTATTTAATCTAGACATACGGGTATGAATTATATTATTTAAAACAACAAATGAGCAAGATTATTTTGTGATGGTAGGAGTCACATGATCTCTACCATGACAACATGTATGTATGTAAGTGACACTTGCTAGTGTTTTTGGAGTGCAGGTATTGACTTACGCCTCAGCTACTTCAGCACGCTCCTCTGAGCGCTCCAATTCACCCTCCAGGATCACCAGTTTGCGTGCAACCTGCAGATATTCACACACTTAAGTCATCCCAAATAACATAACAAGTCTGTTAACTCATTTTGCTTAGTAAAAATATTGTATTTATGTGAACTTCTGGTATTTATCTTTGTTGACCCTATTACTGACCAATTATATACTGTGAGTCTGCACTATGTTCAGTCAAGTCATTATAGTGCTGTAAAAAAGTATTTGCTCATCTTCCTTCAAATGCATACAAACCAACATCCCATTCTTAATACATAGGGTTTAATATAATGTCAGTAAGCCTTTGGGGTAGATGTAGCTCACATGGCAGAGCAGGTCATCTGCTAATTGGAAGGTTGGTGGTTCAATCCCTCCAGTCTGCATGCCAAATATCCTTTGGCGTACTCAATAATTTAAGAATGTGTGTGCATGTTAGATAGAAAGAAGTGCTTGTATGAATGGGTGAACAAGGCAAGTTGTGTAAAACACTGGATCACTGAATTAGAACTTGGAAATCATTTTATCTTCATACATGCTCAATCATCCAGGTAAGGAATTCCTAAAAAGTTGACTCTGTTCATCTGGACGTTGCGTTTCAGTGGAAGAAACGTTTCGTCACTCATCCAAGTGACTTCTTCAGTCTCAGCTAACTGCAGGTTTCCCCAACCTTAGCTTTGCAAGATTACTGAAAAAAGCACCACTGAATGAACAGTGGGCTGTTAGGTCAGTTCCTTGATCTTTTGACAAAACTTTTTGTCAACTTTTTGCCATATAATCATTTTTCTTTTTTAAGGTAACCTACTGAGAACCTACTTAGAATTTGTGTAGAGTATTAGTTGTTGTTGTTTTTTCTCCAACTGGGACATCATGCAATAACCATGAAAAAAACAGCAATACAACACCTCTTCATATTTGCGGTCAGCCTCCTCAGCGATGTGTTTGGCTTCCTTCAGCTGCATCTCCTGGATCTCCATTTTCTCTTCATCTTTTGTTGCTCTGTTCTCTATGACTTTCATTCCTCTGAATAACAGGAAATGTGACGGAATAAGCAGTGTATACAGCAGTGGAATTTATATTTTTATATATATATATATATATATATATATATAGAGAGAGAGAGAGAGAGAGAGAGAGATTGTGTGTGTCTATGTAATTTTTTTGTCTCTGTATTAAATATGCCACTCTCCATGCTCTCAATTGTCCCCATGGGAATAGATAGAGTAACTGTCAGATGTACAGTAACTACACTAAAGTCATGAAAGACTATGACAGAGCTGAATCATGGTTCAAAATGTAATGCTGATAGTCATAGTAAATACAATACTGGGTTGTATAGTACAGGATTGGATAGCTGAAAACTCAAATTAAAGTGAAGAAGTGCCTTATAAAAAAGGCTGGATGTATTTGCCATGTCCCACGCTTAAAAGAGTAACAGTAATAGTTTAACAAAAACAACTGTACCTTCAATAACACACTAGCATTCATAAAGAGGAGCATAAAGAATAGCAAACAGCATCTTAACTCTACAGACAGAGAGTTCAAATTTTAGATGGATGGACATGAAGCTCATCACCTCTCACTCTCATCTGCAGCTTTCTCAGCCTCCTCCAGCTTCTGCAAAGCAGTAGCCAGTCTCTCCTGAGCTCTATCCAACTCCTCCTCAACCAACTGGATACGTCTGTTTAAGGATGCCACTTCTGCCTCAGCCTGCGGGGACACACACACACAATTATTTTTTGTCTTTTTTGTGTTTTTTCCCCCCCTGTTCTTCTCTCCTGGCTCCAAGTAGTCATTAATTTGCACATCTAGACTGAATCCACACGTCTATTATCTTGAGGGTAAAAGAAAAAAAAAAGTTGTTTTTGATTGCTAAGCGGAGTCCTAAGATATGTTCCTTACAGTTTGTTTGTTTTTTCTAATTGGGTTACTATTAAAAGAAACAAGGATGTGATATTTGACCAAAAAAATGCAGGACTTTTTAAATGACATTAAATGAGCAAAGACGGTGGTAGAAGCATATAAAGTCAACAATGTTTTGAAGCTTTTTTTTAAGTCGCCGAAAGAGTTTCAAGATGGCTACCGAGTGGCAAGACTTTCATTTAATGTTTTATTTTAGAATATAATGCCATTAAATTGCTTTAATTCTTTTATTTGTCAGTTATTTTTTATAGTTATATTTCCTCTTTTACAAACAAAGGGGAAACAGCCGTTCATTGACGACTGCAGTTTCCGGTGTAGCGGTCTTAAGACGGTGTTTCTGAGTATTACCCTTTCCCTGGCCTGCCTCTCCATGTCAGCTTCTTCCCGCAGCAGCTCTGCTTGTTCTTCGGCCTCATGCGTCGCTTGCTGCAGTGTCTGTATTTTCCGTCTGACAGAGTCTATGGACGTCAAAGTCGCCATGCTGCGAATATTCAACTTCGAGCTTTTCGCAGGCGTCACGGCGTTGCCTTGGCAACTGTAAGTCGGAATCAATGCAAGAGTTTTCTGGTTACTGTTTCAAAATAAAAGTTGGCGTTCCAGGTGAAGTCGGAAGTCACTCTTTTCAAATGGAACGCCCGCTTAACTCGGATTTCCAACTCGGGCTTCCATCTTCGAGTTAAGAATTGAAGATGGAGGTTTTGCACATAAACATTAGCAACACTGTAAAAATGGTAATATATACATGTTCTATAAATAGAGAGTTGAACAGGCTCTACCAATGAATGTGCTCCATAGTGGTTTTAAAATAAATAAATAAATAAATAAGCAGTTTTGTTTTGCTACTGAACCATCTACCTTGCAGGAACAAAATAAATCCTGTTTTTCCAGGCTTCTCAGAGTTCACTAGCCTCATCCTCAGAGGTAAATGGAACACAGCTTAGCAATGACACAAGTTATTTGGACAGATAATTTTTCTAATATTCCTTCATAGGTAATAAAGTAAGATTTTAGATAGATTATAGATTATAATAATGCATATTTTTATATAACAGTATACTCGATTAGGTTCATTTTTCACCCTTATGCTAACAGTACAGCAATACAACATGGAATATGACTGCTCATATTTTTTTGCACAGCTCCAGATAATGTAAGTAAGAAATTGGCTACAGTGTCAATAAGAAGGACAATTTGTAAAGGCACTAATGATGGTAAAAAGTCAAACTTTTCAAATTATTTATTTCAAATTATTTTCAAAGTACATATATATGCACAAGATAAATGTGTTTGAGAATAGAACTTGATGTCCCAAGGCAAAGGTATTTATGTTAGAGTGAACATCAGTTACAAGCAGAGGAAGCATAAACAAATGAATGCATTGCTCTGATGCTTTTCCATCTTTGGAAACCTCACAGTGACTCTGCAGACAAGACAAAGTTCCACTCCTTTTAGGACCAATGCATGTGGTCTCACTCTTTCCTGCATTGCTCATTTTGACTCAGAACTTTTAAAGAAAACTAGACCACAAAAATGACTGTGACTCTCATAAAAGGCATTGTGGCCCCATTTTCACTACTAATCCTGTTCCATAAGTCAAACATAATACATCCAACAAAACTATTATAGTTGTAGGAATAGAAAGTTAAATATATACTCATTAAATATAGTAGTAATTCAAGTACCTGTACAGATATTGAAGATTGTTACACCGGTAAGCTCCAAATAGTTAACCATAGTATTAACCACTGCACCACCATGCTGCCCAAAATAAAATCTTGCCTAATAAACTGTTAAGACTTGATAGATTAGTTGTAATTGTCCTCAGTGTGCTAATAATCATTTTTCTCAAGTAGCTGAAAATGAGTTCACTGCAAATGATGATAGTGATTTGGAGGATTCAGCACAAATAGCTTTTACATCATATGAAATGGTGATGATTTTTGGATATGTATAAGTTGATGGAATGTAAAGTTTGACTTACTGTAAAAGTAGCTTGTGCATATTTCAGACATAGTAGAAGCTAAGACTTGCTACTAGTTTTATAGCATTAGTGATGGCCTACATGACCTTAATTTCAGTTACAACCCAGTGCTAAACACCTGAAGTGACTGGATTGAATAGTGACAGAACATTTAAGAATGACAGTACACATAAGGTAACAACCATCACTGTGACCAGACACAGTAAGCTAATGTGATCTCGACAATGTCGCCCTCTAGTAATACTGTCATTTATGCTCACTTACATCTGCTGCCTTTTTTTCAGCTTGCTCCAGCTTCTCCTGGGCATCCTTCAGTGATTCCGAGTATTTGTCGAGCTCATCTTCTACTCCTTTCAGCTTCTTTTGCAGGGCAAGCAACTCCTCTTCAAGCTAAAGCCGAAATATACCAAGACACAAAACACAAAATTATTTTATTTTAGAAGCATTGGGGAAAATTGAACAAAACAAAAAAGAATTTTTATTTTATTTAATTGCTCATAATCGATTTGCCAAAAAACATTCAGTTTACAATAATGTGACAAATGAAAAGAAACCTTGCATTATTTCATTATTTTTGAAATGATTAAGCACCTATCAAAAAATTACAAAAAAATATCTCACTATTTATTTTAGCTTAGTGTTTTTAACCCCAGCAGTAATAGATTTGTATTAAAATATTCTGACAATGTTGAAAATGTAGTTCTTTTGACCTGCAGTGAGAATGTAGAGGCAGCAACAACTCTGCAAATAAATGTACTTGATTAGGCCTAAGTTCATTATTATGCAACAAATTATAACATGAGCTGTATTCAGTAAAAATCCAAATACTCAAAATCTAACTGGCATATGTGAGAAATGTTGCTTTACAATCTCCTGATGATGTTGTATTAGTTATAAAATTCTGATATTAACGTAACAGACATGGATCTTTGAGCATATCCATGCTCCCAAAAGGAACACTGTGTTCACTTATAACAGACAAAAGAAATTCTTTGTTATCCAGTGTCTCAAATATATTTTTACCAAGTTGCTGTGTGCAGTAACAGCATATAAACAGTGACAGTAGCCACCAACCCCAGATGCCTATCAAATCCAACACAAATCTAGTGTCATTTGTAACACTCTATTAATGATCTAGTTAGATGATTGGTGTAAAATCTGTGTGCATATTCTTCAGAGAAGAAAACACTTTTTTCTTAACCCCCAACGGTAAATCTGAATCTAACAACCAGATTCCCTTTTCCAACAGAAGCTTTCAGGACTATAAAAAGCCAGTTGCAAATGACAGTGATGTGGCCTGACAACAGTGTTCCTAGTACAAATGTGCTTTAAATATCTCTTCTGACAGCCTCTCACAGCCATCTAAGGCCTGATACTCACATATAGCATTTGGCAGTCCTATAGTTCCTGTCATAGTGGTAACCAAGACAACGGCCTTGACAGACTCTTAAAAACTGTGACAATTCAAAGGTGAGTTACTTAGATGTAGAAATATAAATGGAAATGTTCATTGGTTCTAGGTAGAGCTGATGGTGATAGCAAGCTGGTATCCCCTGGGAATAATTTCTATGATAGCTGGTGCATAGTTGAATGTTAACAGATTGCTATGTGATCTTGAGAAAATACACAATAGAACTACACCAGAGAGACTATAAGCCATACAGGAATTTCACTGCGTTGTCAGATGTTTCTCAAAACAATAAATTATGAATATTTTCTCATGTGTTCAAGAGTTAGAAAAAGCAGTCAGTTTTGAATAGAAAATAGTGGAATCACATGTAGACTGAGTAAACTGATTTTTTGTGAGCTACTGGCTTACTCGTGTATTCTGAAAGGGAAATAAGAAGCAGAGCATTCAGGTATCAGGCCCCTCTCCTGTGGAACCACCTCTGTACTTTTAAGATTACTTCAGAGTTTCCTTTTTGATAAAGCATATAGTTAGGGATGAATTAGGTGATAGTGAATCATTCTTTAGTTATGCAATAAGTACTTCTTTGCCTCCCATAGTTATTTTTCTCTTCTCCTTTCTTTCATCCCCCAAAAGCTCATGGAAGATGGCAGAACCTGAGTTTGGTTCTGCTGGAGATTTCTTTCTGTTTAAAAGGAGTTTTTCCTTCCCACTCTCAATTGTTTGGTAATAAGGGATTGTCTGATTGCTGGGGTTTGGTTTTCAATACACCAACAATCTATGTCCACTGTGAACGACCATCCTTGAACAGAGGTGGTGGCTTGTGACACCCACTGTCTGTCACCTATAATCCAGTTTTTCCCTTCCCAGGTGCCTTAACGCCCACTCACATCTTGTGTCAGTTGATCTTAACTGGGACCACAGAATGGGATCTTAAATATTGGTGGTGGTGCTTAAATACTGGTGTGGTATATTATTTTGGTTTTAAACATTCTGTAGTCTAAAAATGTTTTGTACAATGTACATAGAGAACATAATCATGTTATCCAACAAACATTCCTTTTCAGACATTTAAAATGAACAGTATTCTGATTCTTATGAAATTATAGCAGGTTGCAGGTACATAAGTCAGTTTTCAAATTTTAAGATGAAAATCAATTGATATATTTATTGTTTAGACATAATTTTGACATAGATGGGTCAGATCTAAATCTGGCTGATAGCATAATTCATAATCATAATTGTTGATGTGTATATCGCTTCAACGTTGCAGCTATTGATTTCCAGAAAGCCAGACTGCTTTTGGTGCATTTCAGTCACTTTCAGTTCAGTCCTTGTAAATGACCATTTTCAATGACTTTTCTTTGTTGTTGTTGTTTTTAAGCCACTTATGACTAAGTGTTCCGTCTACACATAACAGACAACTTATCAAAGAACCAGTTTACATGTATATCTTTAGGAACTTTGCTACTAGCAGGCTGTCAGAAAAACATCATCTGTTCTCCTTGCTTTAATTGAATCTACAAAAGAAGAAGAAGAAGAAAGAAATAGAATGGACACTGATGGGCCTTAATGCTCTGTCACTGAAGCTTGACAGTTAAATTCCAGTTTGGTGTTAAAGCTATGCCTTAAATATTACTACTGCAAACACTTCTGATACACTGTGCTAACTTATGCCATAATTTGATGTGCCCTTCTCAAGAAAAAATAACTATTTCATTCAGTTCATTTCAGCACAACAGTCTCAAAGATATCAATGGAAAGTTGTCAGGTATGGAAAAGTGTGGTAGGAAAAAGTCATGAGCAAGAGGTATGACTTCAATCTCAAGAAGATTTTCAAGAAAAGTTGATTCAAGAACTTGGGAGAGCATCAGAAGCGTTTAACTTGGGATAAAGAGGGGGGAAATGGACTTTTGCTTAATGGTCCAAAGTTCTCTTTTTCAGATGCAAATAAATGTTGCATTGAGAGTAGAGAGGCACATAACCCAAGGTCTTAAAGTCTAGTGCGAAGTTGCGATTGTAATGATTGGTCCACTTTGTTGTAGTCCAGAGTCAACTCAGAAGTCCACCAGGAGATTTTAGAAAACCTTGTGCTTCTATCTGTTGGCAAGCATTACGAAAATACTGATTTCCTTATTAACACATGTCCACAATGCCAAAACTCCTACAAGATGGTTTGCTGTCCATGTTATTATAGTACTGAAATAGCTGCCAACCAACCTGACCTGAACCTCATAAACAATTTGTGGGGTATTGTCAACAGGAAGAGATGAGTAACACAAAAGCTAAAAACACAGACAAGCTAAAGGCCACCATCAAATCTATCAAAGCTGATTGCCTCTATGTACTGCACTCATACAGTAACTTGTTGTGAAGAAGTCCCAACCAGGAACATACATTTCAGAAGCTGAATGTTTCTGTATTGATTTAAAATAATACTCTAATAATTTGATGCTGGATTTCTGATTTTCCTAAACCTTAATCATCAGATTAAAAATTTAAAAAAAAGTCTGAAACATATCAAAGTATTTCACTATACTTTTTTGAACAAAAAAAGAGAGACATTTTGTATTTGCTTTTGTAGTTACTTGTCATGTTTAGTTTTGTAGTTATATATAAATACATTTAACTGCATATCATATTATATAATCGTCTTTTCAAACCTGAGAGATTGATCTTGTCACTGACTGAGCTGAACTGTATATGATCAGGTTAAATTACAGAACAAGCAGCTTTTGTCAGTGATATCCGATATAAGCAGAGACCCTTTAAAAGTATCCATCACGGAATAATTTTAGCATATAAGAAATACTCTCACTTTGGAAATTTAAAATGCATTTTGGTTATAATATTTGTGCACTTTTCCCCGATTTTAAATAAACATAAAGTATACCTATGTAAATATCAAGTTTCAAGTGAAAATAAAGATAATACAGGATATACTTTAACTATCTCTACATTTGGAAAATTATTGTGTCACAGCAGCCGAAACATTAAACAGAACCTATATCAAATTGAAATACAAGAGCTCAATAAAATAAATACAATACTGGAAAACAAAATCACTCAAAAAAGTAAAAGAAAAGAAAGGGGAGCACAACTAAATAGAAAAAAAGTGAAATAAAAGAGCAAAAAGTGTCTTAGACTCGTTTTTTTATGGACAGTGCCAAACATTGACGTTAAATGCCAAAACATAAAGCCACAAGCAAAGAATATCCTGAATGAGAAGTGTCAGCAGTATACATCAAACAGTGATAATAAAAATCAACTTTAGCAGCCAAAAGCTACAGTACATTTTACATATTGAATTATGTATGTGCGGTGCGGGTAAATGATAACAGGACGATATCAACATCAACTGGTATGGAGGTGCATTTCACGTCAGACCTTTCGCCCATTTACAACTTAGTCGGGTTTTGCTTTTCAGCACTTCTTCTAAATTATTTTATATAGTTCTGTGTGTATTTTAAGGTATTTATTTCATAACTTTTCCTTCATTATGTTTACGTTGAAACGTTTAAACGTGTTCAACGAGTTGCCTGTGAGGTGCAGCGTAGCTCCTTCCTTTACCTGTTTGCATTTGTCCTCTGCTCCTTTTTTGTCTATTTCAGACTGTTCTGCCCGGTCTATAGCGTTCTCCTTATCCAGCTTCAGCATCTGCATTTTCTTCTTGATGGCCTCCATGTTTCTTCAGTGTCTGTGAGCTAAACAGAAAGAGAACTGCACCCAGCTTTCGGGACAGACACAGGCAACGGTCCGTGACAGGAGAACAGGAGGGTCTCTGTGAAGCTGTTCAAGAGAGCAAGAGAGGATGGCATGACAGCAGTACGAGCCCACGCACTCCTCTTTTTCTCCCACTTTGGATCCGTACGATTCGTTGACCATGTTTAGGCACTGAAAGCTGTGCAGGCTGTCTGACGTGTGTGTTCAGTATGTGAGAATAAATCAAGACTATCCCCGACCACTGGGACATCAGCAAAGGTAACAGAGCAAATCACTGATCTAAAACGTTTAGAGATGAAAAAAGTAGTACCAATCCGAAAATTACCAATTAAAATATTAAAGGCGTTGAATTAAAACAAACAAAAAAAAAAAAAACCCACAACTGACTGGGTCATATGTGAAGATGTACATACTGAAAACATAAAAATCCAAAATTGAAAGTTAAAACACAAAGAGAGAAAGTCTATACCGCGTAAACAGAAGGACACAGTTATAGTGTAAGACATAACATACCTATAATCTGGGAAAACTGGTAGCTAAACCAAAGCATTTATTTTTATTGAGTCTCCATTTCTACTTATCTGTATAAATGAGGAGGTCCTACTTTCAAATCAGAGTTGAGAAAGTCCCCACAAGGGCTTTGTAGTGCAGTGGGGTGTGATGATTTCAGTTAAAGTGAGACGATTTAACAATGTGTTAGTCTCTACAAGATACAGGTTTGCGAGCTATACAATCACTACTGCTATTTAGAGGCAATAAGGTAACTAGTGAGACATGTGGCTAATATCCATTTAGTTCAGCTTTATTTACTTTGTAGTTTCAGTTCACGACAATTGTCTAAAGGTGTTTTGTATTGTAATGTAAAGAAGCCCTTTAAACAAGCACTGGGCAATGGTAGGGAGGATGAAGGGAAGAAGTTTTAACAGGAAAAGCAGATGTAGCATAAGCAGTCTCTGACTGGTTGAGGGCGAGGGGAAAGAATAAATAGAGAATATAGTTCCAAACACATTTTGTTTAAATATATTTATTGAAAATAATGCAAGCTGTGTTATAGATTCTCCACTGTGTAACACTGAGTTTTCACCTTTTAGGGACATGATATCTATGTTGGGACAAACAAACTGTTAAACAACAGATGTCAACATCTCTTTAAACACTGTCTTTATTGAATATAAATCACAGTTACAGTGTCCATCATCGGTACTATTGTGAATGAGCATTATAATTAGTCAAAATGTGCACAAAATTTTAAAAAGCCTTTGTATGTTATACTGCATACTGCTCTAGCTATCCTAAAAATAATATGCAAATAATATGCAAAAGAAAAAAAGGCCAACGTAAGGGCAGATTTTAATCATTATCTTATAATCTATTTTTGTGTTCATCCATATAAAATGCCAATATATACCTCAGATCATTTCCTTTTCAGTTGTAGGAATTCTTTAGAAAAATCCCACAAATAACATATCATAGGAGCAAGTCAATAACCACTAAGAATCCAAATACAGTCAATTTAATGTCAAATATTCCTGTTGCAAATACACTTTCACTGTGTAATTGCAAAAATATATTCATAATTTTTCTCTACTAGACCCTCATCAAGCACAAGTCATGTTACATAGAAAGTACTAAAAACTTAGGATACAAGTATAAACTTACAGCTGATCCCATGTCCCTGGTACATAATACATAAAGGTATAAATTTAAAACACTTTATTTGTTTAAAGAAATCCTGACAGTGCTGGACTCTTTGCAACAATCTCAAATATTTAAAAATTAAATATATGGCTTCATTATTTGAACACAAATGAGTCCTCTAGTCTGATTTCTGGCTAAATACTGAAGATGGTTAAATCCAAAAACCCACACAGAAAAACATAGCAATGTACTGGAGGATATCCTTTTAACATATTCTGAAGGTTGTAAAAAAACACTATGATTTTTTCCACTGTATAATTATTTTATCCCAATTTAGATTTAAAATGTGTAATTTTATATATTAAGTTTAACCAGTACGTCAATTAACATATTGAATATCATTACTGTCATACAACCACAGATCTCTTTTTCACAATGAACTCCTATACATCAAGGCACTTTGTGTCTGTAAACACACACACACGCATACCAGCACACACACGCACGCACACACGGCATATAAAATTTGCATGGATTCTGCATAATTGTCATGGAAGCATTAATTCTGCTTGCCTATATAAGATATCTATATCTAGGACAGTTAAGGCAAGTATAATTTAATGGCGTGACTGCCATTTTACACAGCATGTACACACAAAGATGAAAAAAAAAGAATTCAAAATAGCGAAAAATATACTGATAGGTGTGTAACCATATAATCAAAAGTACAGATACCTTAATCAGCGTTACGGACGTCATTGTTAACTTTTGAAACTAAATGTGAAACAGTTTGCTGTGGAATTGAAGTCAGATTGTTTAATGTTACAGTTATAGTTATATGTTATAGTTTTCTCCACTTAAAGATGAGCTGAGAACAGGTCCTTATCATTCCAAAGATGACTTCTGCTGACGACACTGCATGCTGCTACAGACGCACACTTATTCTCTCACTGTTCCTGGCCATCTTCCCGCAGTTCTGACGGGAGGAATTTGTACTGCTGTTGTCTGATCATGGCCAACTTCTTCCTGGCTTCCTCCAATTCCCTTTCTTTCCGTAGCATCTCCTCCTGAGCGGCAATGATCTACAACACAACACAATTGGTCACCATGTCACCACACTTAAGAAACACTTGTTTCACAATCACACACATGAAACTGAACTTAAGTCAGATGAACAGATCCCAATCCAGACCTCCGCACACTTAAGTCCTAACCTATACAAAAGATGTGAACTTGACCTTTCTTCCTATAAAACAGCGGTGCGTACAGCTGAGCCACATGCCCATCCTGGGTCAGTACTTCCAGTTTCCCTTTTTCTAATTCAGTCCTATCCTGCTGAGCTACCCAGCTGTTACACTTCACAGTCACACATACACATGAGACAGTGCTTTATCACGATTATAGAAATGTAACACAAATGAGTTTACAACACACAATGAGACTGAAGGCGAAGTTACATGTAGAACATGTGCTTTGGATCTCTAACTTACCTGAGCAATACCTCCCACCATCTTACTCTTGACCACCACAGCCTGGTCGTCTTGTTCTTCAAATGCTGCTTTTTGTGCTGCTTTCACCAGATTATCAGAGGCTCTTTTCACAGCATTTCCAGCAGCCTGCAGAAACGCACACAAGATTTCAAGTCAAATCACAACTTAAAGGCTTTAAACTTGAGTAAAGATGGAAAACATTACAAAAGGAATGTATAAAAGACACTCAGTATGTCTAACCAATGGTCTATGATTTGAGTCTTTGAGGTGCATGTAGAACACAGTCATCAACCTTTCTCTATTAAACAGCAACTCCTGGAAAGGCAGTAATGAGTCCAACTGGGCTCTGACAGAAAACCATAACAGTTGTTTTGTTCTTGACACAGGAGGAAAGCTATAAAAGGCAACAAGGATCAGTCCCAAACATCAGTCAAAGCCAAACAATTCTTATTGGGCAACTTGGCTCAATGAAGACAAGGTTTCTCCTTTTGAGGCTCAGTGGGCTGAATCAGCCAGTGGGCTGAGACGAGAAAAAATAATTAAATAACAACACAGTAAATCTGTTTGAATCCAGGAACATCCACTTCCACACAGACAGAAAATTTCTCTTGGAGCCCTTTTCCCTCCCTGATTGTCTAAATATCATATATCATCATGTAGGCACAATGCATGAAGCAAAATATTATGTCTATGAATTCTGTTACCTTAAGGAGAAGAATGAGGTGCAACACATGTCACTCCCAAACCTTAGCCTTAAAGACATGAAGATAAATCTCGAAAGCTTTAAGGTACGTGGCCTGTGGCCTTGGCTAATGAGTTTGGTTGGAGGCATGCAGTTACAATTTCCACTGCACTGATGCACTTTCAGTACCTTCACACAGAGCCCACCTTTTGAAATTACATCCTCCCAAATGGGGAGCATAAGCATAGTAAGAAAACCAAAAAAAAAGAAAAAAGTTTCTGTTCATCTGGACGTAACGTTTTCAGTGGGAGAAATGTTTCGGAATCATCCAAGTGACTTCTTCAGTCTCAGCTGACTGCAGGTTTCCCCAACCTTATAAACAGTACCTTTGCACAATAAATGAAACTAGCCCACTTAATGAACAATGGATTGTGAGGTCAGTTCCTTGATCATTAATATGCAAATTATCATGACCAATTGAGCAATTATTGTATGCCTCCTCTGCAGGTGATGTAGTGCAAATGGACAATGGAAACGAGTGCTGTGGTGAAATGTTCGCAACTTTAACAGCCTGAGTGGCACTACAACAACAACACAAGCCAATAGAACAACGTCTCTCAATGTTACAGCCGTAAGCTATATTTGCTAGTGTAAAAACATGGCTACATTAGGCAGTTCCAAGTGCTTGATGTGCAGTTTACATTGTGCTGATGTCCAAATGACAGAAAAACAAAGGTAAATTAAAAAGCACAACATTTAAGCCTAGTAACTATAGTACCTGAAACTAAAAATATATTTTTATTATTAACACAGCTCATTTTTGTTCATCTAATTCTGAGGTGGTCAAGTTGGAACTTGCTTTAAAATTACAGAATCATTAGACACCTCTACATGGACTCACTGATCCATACTGCTAGGATCTACAGCAATGACATCGGAATGTCATTCGGACAGGAGAAGTGCTCTGTGATGCCAGAGGTAAAGCAGTCAAAACTGAGAAGACTGAACTACAAGAAGGCAACATTGCAGACAGCATCAATGGACATTATGTTGTGTGACTTTTTATTCGTTTGCTAACAGAAAATGTTATTGTGGCATATGATTGCGAGGATTCTTCTTATAAATTAATTAATATGAAATATTAGATTTTTGTAGGTGGTATAACATAAAATATTAACTGTGTTATCCACAAACTACTGGCTGCAATAAAAAAAAGAGTTCAAAAATCCTTCTTTCCAGAAATATTCAAACATTTAATAGAGGAACCATTAATACAGAATATAGCTAAGAGCAAATGGTTCTAGTGTAATCATAGATCAAGGCTAATATTTCCAGTTCTTAGTGCTATGTGTGGACTGGGTAGATTGTTTCCAGAGCTCTTGTAGACATAAATGTATGAGAATTACTGTGGTGGCAGCTGCAGGTCCAAAAGAGGAGGAGATAAGCCACTGCTGATTGGATCAGAGAATATGAGTTGGGCTGGCAGGCCGATGTGCTCACAGCTACACTCAAAGATAGTATTTTTGGGTGGATGAAGTGACAGGAAATACTTGTACTTTCTGTTATGTCTTGCAAATGCCGAGCATCAGTTACACCTAAAAGGTCATAACAACTCTTTTGAGCAGAGTTTGAGCAAGAAGAAAAAGGTTTTACATCTTTTTAAAGAGTCACTAATTTGTTATACCAAACCTGTGAAAATGCTTTACTATCATTATATAACCAATTTCTGAGCCTTAAACACCTACTCTGCAGGAGCTTTGCCCATTCTGAAATTATATACCCAATGATGTCACAGAAAGAAATACATCTCTGAGCAGCATTTAATAAATACTGAAAGAAAGCAATATGCAAAGGGCATTCTTACTTGTGCCAAATATAGAGCATGCTAATCCTTGTTAGCAGCTGTACAAATCACGCAGCTCACCTGTAACCCTAAACTTTGAAATTCCAGCCTATTAATACACTATAATATACTGTGTGCTCTCTAAAAGCCTCAGCTGTTGCAGAATGACTAATGTTATTGTCCCTTCAGTAGAACTGTAGTGTTGGAATCATAAGTAGAGATGACGAGCACACATCTCACGGTGAATTTGCCCATGTCAGATCTAATTTTGGACCTAACTCTTTGCTTTTCAGTCTTGAGAAAATGGCTCAAGCTAAAACAAACTCAATACAAACAATTCAGTGATTACAAGGGCAATCGTGGCTCAAGAGTTGGGCGTTCGCCTTGTAATCGGAAGGTTGCCGGTTCGAGCCCCGGCTTGGACAGTCTCGGTCGTTGTGTCCTTGGGCAAGACACTTCACCCGTTGCCTACTGGTGGTGGTCAGAGGGCCCGGTGGCGGCAGTGTCCGGCAGCCTCGCCTCTGTCAGTGCGCCCCAGGGTGGCTGTGGCTACAAAGTAGCTTGCCATCACCAGTGTGTGAATGTGTGTGTGAATGGGTGGATGACTGGCTATGTAAAGCGCTTTGGGGTCCTTAGGGACTAGTAAAGCGCTATATAAATACAGGCCATTTACCATTTACCACTACATAGCTATTTCTCTTAAAATGCTACCACAGCTACATCTATTTTAATATGACAGTCACCTAGCTTTGCAATGCATCTGTTAGGGGTCTGGCTAAATGGGTCATTTCACACATGGTTCAAAGGCTGCACAGCTTTAAGGAACTGCCACGATTGAAACATCTTTTCACCATTGTGCACCACTTTTGTCTGGGTTCCCGCTTCCTGAGTTACTGTCCATAATAACCCATGACGTCATGTTTACCTCTCCAGTTGTGTTAAGTGTGTTATAAATAATGTTTTTTTTTTTCATGCAGAACAAACAAAATGTGAAACTGACCTTGGACAGTATTAAATACTACCGCCAGTCTTTTGCCATCTTTCCTTGTCCTTTTGTTTATGTTCATTTATCGGGCTGGCTACACACTCTGTCTCTTCTTGACAGTTGTGACTTTGACCTCAGCATCTAGCCAAATAAGGCCTTTTAAAGTGGCACAGTAACAGAAGTAATAGTAGCTCTCCTGTGTTTTTGCGCCTTGAGCAAAATTAACATGCAGTGCTGACCTGGAGCCTCTTCATGGTCTGTGAGTCCTGGTCAGCCTTGACCTTGCAGGCTACCAGCAGCTGAGCAGTGGAGGCTGCCACCTGCTTTGCTGATGAGATGAGCTTCTCTTCACTGGCATGTCCCTGTACTGCAGAGTTTGCTGCCTCACACAGGTTGTTGGTTGCTGCAGCGACCATTCGAGCCTATGGAGTCAAAGTTCTCAGTGGTTAGATGTTTTAGGAATACCTTTAAAAAAATTACAAAATTATAACAGGAGACTTACAGCTGAAATGAGCCCCTGAGACCACTGTCCATCATCTACAGCATTAGCTGGGATTGCCCCCACCTGAAAATCCAGGATAATTATTTTTGACGGACATCAAAATGACATTTATGAATGAATGTTACTAAACTCCTTGATAGAAATGATTATTAGCTTTATTTGTGGGATTTCGCTTATGTTTAAATGCACATATCAGTTCTTTTGTTGGTTCTCACATACCTTCCCTTGAGCCACCAGCTCCCTCTGTGCTGCTGAAGCAGCTTTTACCAGAGCACTGGTGGCAGCTGCAATAGACTTGGCTGCCTCCAGAATCTGCTCCTCAAAGTTCAAGCTCTCATCGGCCTCCTGTTTTAGAGAACAAACCAATAGTAAAGAAAAATGCTGCACTATGATTAACTGTAGAATAGAACAGACTAGCTCTTTATTGTCATTGTACATGCACAATGAAACTATGGATTCCCCACGCTAGCTGTGCAGGAATTAAATATAAATAGTAAGACAGCAAGAATAAATAAAAAGAGGCTGAGACAAAAATATTCAGACAAAAAATGAATAGGGGTTGTCTACAGGAAATATTGGTTTGGAGAATAAATTAATAAGTATGAAAAGTATTAAGAGCGTCAAGAATAAGCTTTGGGGTGCTGCCATTATCTGTGTTGTGAGTAGATGTCAGCACATAAGAGATGTGACACACAAAATGACTGTGACCTGGTGTTGAGGTTAACAGGATCAGTGTGAATACTTGTGCTCTGTAAAAAACCCTCTGACCTTGGGCTTAGTCCTCGGCCTCAGCTGCTCCAGTTTCTTGGCAGCAGCTTCAATAGCTGCTGCAGCTCCCAGCAGTTCATTCTCTGCAATGACAGTGGGATCCTCAGGGTCCACCCACTCTGTGCCTAAAAGACACGGGGGGAAAAAAAGAGTACTGTCACTCTGTGCTCAAAAACACATTTTAAACTCTTCCATCAACCCCAACCTAGAATCCTATGGGCAAAAAGGGGTTTACCTAGTTAGTAGCAGTGTTTACCTAGGTGGCATGTAGCAAATTGAGGCTATAGGATGCCACACAGGTTTCCTATTTGACACTCCCTATTGACACAGACAGTGACTAAATCAATACTACCTGATCTTATACCATCTAGTGTCTAATAATGATGATGATGATAATAATAATAATAATGACAATTAAAAACTTGGATTTGTATAGCGCTTTACAGAACAGTAGAAAAAAAACAGTGCTATATATTAATCCTTTAACTTCAGGCAAAGTTGTTAAAGATCAAAGATTTAGATACCTTTCATGGCCTCAGCAGCCTGGATAAGCTCAGTGACGGAGCCTGCCACCTGCTTGGAGTAGCTGGCCAACTGCTGCTTCAGATCATGAGATGGCTTCATGATGATCTGTGTATAAAGGAAGAAAGTCACAAACTTTATTACTGCATGTACTTGAATTAATCAAATCCCAGCCTGTACTAAACTAATGCTAAGATAATCAAAGTAGATGATATTACATTGCACCGTACGCCACTCTCCTTTGAGTCAAATATCTAAGCTTTACTATCTAGTAAGGCAGTAATGAGCCTGTATCATATCACCTTTTAGTAAAGTTCAACTACAAATCTGGATGAACATCAAGTACAGGGGCAATAAGAGCAGAGCGGATAGATGAAAACATGCATAAAATTAAAACAAAAAAAAGTGTAAAATTACAATTCTGTGCTCTTTATTCAAATTCAAGATGCGACTTTATTTCTGTATGTTTACATTTTTTCAGTTATACTGTGTTGTGTAGCAAGACTAGACTAACTTCCCGATATACTCAGGGATCTATGTTGTGCCATCCTAGATAGTGGTTCTGACACTCAAGTCATGAGCCTCCTTCCTTCCCCTTAGCGTACAGTGTCAGGTTGCAGGACTTGGGATAAACCCTATACGCATGGAGGGTTTTGTCTTGATGTCAGTGGCTTCTATCTACTCCTTTGGCCATATTATAATTCCAGCAGGGTATCTGACAACCAGCAGGGCATAGGTGTCGATTGCTCAGATTTTGTTCTTCCTATTCAGCTGACTCCTCAGGGCTTGCCTTACTCTTTGCAGGTATTTGGTGGTTGCAGCTTTCCTAGCAGCCTCTTCGTGGTTCCCATTTGCCTGTGGGATACCCAGGTTCTATCTGAAGCTGTGGACTAGTTTTTATATAGCTCTTTTCTACTCTACCTGAGCACTCAAATTGCTTTATACAACTTGCCTCATTTACCCATTCACATCCATTTATATAAGTATGTTTTTCTCTTTTTTTCCTGAGAAAATGCTTTCTATCCAAAATTCACACGCATATTTACTTTGATGGATTCATGGATTCACCAGAGAGTGTCTTGCCAAAGGATATTTGGCATGCAGACTGCAGCAGCCAAGGACCAAAGCACGAACCTTCCGATCAGAAGATTTCTCTCCTGAGGTACAGCTGTCCTCAATGTCTGAAAAGTCTCCTTCTGGTAGTGCAATCCGCTTAGTTCTGACTACATTCCTTCTCCTTGTTACCATCCAATTGCACTTGTCCAGTCCGAATGACATTCCAATGTCATTGCTGTAAATCCTAGCAGTAAGTGGATGTCTCATTCACTTTGGCATACAGCTTCATGTCATCCATGTAGAAGTGATGAGTCATAATTGCGCCATTCTGTAGTTGGCATCCATAGCCAGTCCCATGAATGATCTCATTCAGGGGGTTTAGGCTTATGCAGAACAGCAGTGGGGACAGAGCAACTCCTCAGTAAATACCATACTTGTGTTATTGGCATGAAGTTGGTCTCTAGTGCTGTTCACCTCATCCCCATTGAATTTATGATAAAACCTCTTCATTTAGTTAGTTAGCCATTCTCGTGCCTCATCCATTAGCGCTCTCTCCGAGATTGGAGGGTTGGAATGATGAAATCTCCCCCCTAACCTGATGTCTTGGCTCCCTCTTGCTGTAGAATTTGTTTTGTACCTCATCAATCTCTAGTTGTGATAGCAGTTGCTTCTTCTGGATGTTGGAACACTGATCTACTAGTTATTTCATCTTTAGTCTAGATGTTGCTTTTTTTTTTAATGTAATTTTATATTCTTTCAGACTGAATTTCTGAAAAAGGTGCTTGTTATGCATTTCTCCTTGCTGAAGGTACTAGTGATTGTGGTGTAAATGCTGTCATGACAGAGGCTTAAAATTCCTGTTATTCACTGCTCTCCATATCATCTTACCACCAATACATGCTCCAGCAATCCCAGATATCCAGAAGCACATTCTTTGCCATAGCGCAGAGCTCTCATTTGCACATCTTTGCTGACCTCTGGGTGGTAGGCAGCTTGCTGCAAGGCAAACAGTAAGAAAAGTCAGTCAGTGATAGCAAGGGCAGAAAGATATCTTATTCATATTAAAAGGTAATTCTGGCTAGAGCTGCATGTGATTATAAGTAGTCCCATGTAATTTGAATATTGGAAATGCCAATATTATAGTGTCTAAGTTGTATGTATATATTTTTTGTCATTATGACAAAAATACCTACCAAACTATTCTCTGAGACCTCATTAATTACTGCACATTGAACTTTGTTTGGCAGCCCATGAACAAACACTATTTAGTAGTTCATGGTCTGCCGTACCTTGCAGGAATGCAGCATCTCAGCAATGGCCCTTCTGCTAAGGTTAGCTGTGGCAATGATGTCTTCCTGACGACAAGAGTTCCCAGCAGCCACTGCCTTTGCTGTTGCCATTGTAATTCCTTTAGTCATGCGGATGAACTCTTCTGGTGTGGTGGTCTTTGCTGGAGGATCAGCACTGTTGAATACCTGTGTGATAAAACCAGGTTGAATGTTAGTGAGTTTTCCTTGTGCATTAATTTACTTACCTCATGGTAGGACATGTGGTCCCAAAAGCTATTTTATGTAACACCAAGGCCTTTAGTCAAAACTCTCTTCTTGCTGCCATAAGACATCTTTGAGATGGCAGTTGCCTCAAAAGTTTTGAACTGGAAGATATTAATATTATGCAGATGAGGGTTCTTATTCTAAAAGCTTTTCACTGGCTTGTGAAACGGGTTAGGAAATGGCCATGGCCCCTGTGGAGGAATCTCCTGTGTTTTAACTGAATCCTTGGCAGGGTATTTCCAACTGGCTTAAACTGTAAAGAAACATTTATCCCACACTCACAGCCAATTCCTGTTTGATGTGTTCAATAGTGGCCTCCAAAGCTCTCGTCCCCTTGGTGGCTTCATCCTCCACAGCCTTCACAGTCTTCAGAAGCGATGTTACATTGGTCACCATCACCTAGAGGAGTCAGGTCAAATTATGTGGTAATACATTAGAGTGATGAAAATATCTTAAATATTTGATACATTATTTTTAAACTAGATGTCACTAGCATATTTTAATTAGATTTTTAGAATACGTAGCACTTAACAGAAATATTTAAATATATATACACTATATAATAAAAAGTATTTTATATATTATATTTGTTACATATTAGAAAATATTTTTGTCTCTCCTTCTCTTCATATGCTGTCTGTTTTCTATTGTAGTGGACAGCATTTTGGGTTTTTTTCATCCAGAAGATGTTGCTTTTAGGTTTTTGACATTTAAAAAGGTCATGAAGGGGTGTTTTTTTCTGGATACAGACCAAGTACAAAGTGCTCTGGATTTGGTGAAGGCTCTTTTTAAATAATCCTAACAACTGAAAAGATTTATGTGTTAATCTTAAACGTGTATTCATTGTACTGGTAAGAATTTCACTGCAACATAATTACAAATCCTCTCTTGATACTTCAATTTTCCAATTTTGGTTCCATGCAATTAGACTAGAATAAAACTGCATGTACACATAAAACTGTTTTTAAAAGTTTGTATTTGTCATTATATCATCATGTGTTTTCAGGATCTAGAATTAATTTTATTTTTTGTGTGCTTTTATAAAACTTAAACCAAAACAAAATGTATATGTGTATATCACTACCTGTTCAATATCAGCATCTGGACATGTATTTAGATCCTGAATGTTTTGAAGTCCTTAGAAGCATAAACTTTAAACTTTAAATATTTTCTCAAATTGTAAAAAGAAAAATCAATGACTTGCTTGCCAATAAATATGTGGGAAACAGTAGCTTTAGACCATAATTTCATGTGTGGACAATGATAAATATAATTTCCTGAAAAATAAAACATTACAAATCTGTCAATGCACAGATAGAACTGCACATTTATAAAAACTTCTGGTCATTCAGTGTAAAATCGCTAAGTGCTTCCCACCAGATCCTTTCAGAATCAGCTATTTTTTTTTGTATACTTTTAGCAGATTTAATGTAGCCATGTAAAATTGTACCTTTATACCACAGACCTGCACATTATAAGGCAATTTCAAGTTGCCTTATTTTTTCAAATGGTGTCAAGCCCTTGTAACTACTCCTTGTAAAGTATAGGAGGTAGCTAAATGAAATGTTCAAGCCAGAAAAACATATTTAAGCTTTGTTAAAAATTACAACCACGTAAAAGTCAAGGTGTCTATTGTTGTAAAGTGTCAGCAAATAAAACTGACTTGAACTGATTGCTAGTTTTGTATCTTACCTTAGCAGAATTTTTAAGCTGCAGCATGCTGGGGTCATCGTGAGGCTTGCCTGCAGCTGCCTTTGTGGCGCTGATGAGGTTTCCTAGGGCTTTGGCCACATCTTTCACTGCATTGATCAACACCACCTGTACTCAGCAGGGCACAGAGCTTAAATTGTTATCTGATACAGTGCTTAACAAATTATTTGATCACCACCCAATGTAAGGTTTATGCCCTAGCTGCCTTAAATTAACAGTATCGGTAATTACAATAATTATTTTTGTTTCCATAATGGTTCATCTACTAGGATGCACAAGCTCTTTAATAAAAACATTTCTTTTTCTCATTAAGAAGCCAAATTACAGCTATTTATTTGCATTCCTAAACAGTAAAATGAGTTTTAGTTGTTAAATGTTTGATTAACTTCTGACTTCTCAGAAAAGTCAGTACGCTGGCTCAAATTTGGCCATAAAAAATTCACTTTAATATTTTTCTAATGAATAATAACACAATCCTTAGTTTTAAGCAAGTTTTTGACAGATTTCTAAAATGCTTTTCTTGTTATTATGGCAGGCGGTCTAATATATTTGTACCTTTTCATAAGAAGCAAACATACATATTTGCCAGTATAGAAGCAGACAAAAATGCATCCATACCTGGGTCTCTGGGTCTTCGGAACCCAAGCTGGCTGCCCCCAGTTTTACCACATCTGCCAGTTTGGTAATGGTGGACACGGAGGACTGGGCCGCCTGGGCCAGCCTTTCCTGACTGGCCCCAGCACCAGCCACCAGCAACTTGGTGTCCTCCACCAGAGCCTTGGCTGTCTTTAGGATGCATTCCCTGTAAAAACAGCAAAGATGAACATTATATGACTTCGACTCAAAAATGACCTTATCTTTCTTTCTGGTACAGAAACCATCATTCCGGGGTTTACAAATTTTGAATTTTCACTAAACATGCTTCCTAGAACAGGGCCATAGTTCCTTCCACTACTACTTACTTACTCCAGTTGTAGTTTTTACTTTCTCAAAATAAGGCTAAGGTAATTTGCTGGTTTCTGAAGCCAGAATAAGATGTTTGCATGTTTAAAATGCATTGCTGATGTTCACAAAGCCTGATCATATCATGACACTAGACTGCAAATCAACTTGTCAAATCAACAAATCATCTGTAATATAGCCTACAGAGGGTCTCTAATTAGTACCTGTGGTCAGCGAAGGTTTCTGCATTTTCACGGTTCAAAGTTCCAGCAGTTGCAAACATAATGGTGGTGTCAAGGTCTGCAATAATTCCAGACACTGCACTGGCAGCAGTGATGCAGGCCTGGGTGCCACGGTTACCTGCCTGCAGAGATGCTAACACATGGGAGACCTGCAAGAAAATCAATAAGTCTTATAAGTTTTATAAATGGAAAGGTAAATTAAGAATAAAAACCACAGAGTAGGAGAAAATGTCTAATTTTTTTCACTGCTGATCTAATAAAGACAAACTGACCAAAAAAGAATTCAAAAGACAAGTTATGTGTTAGCCTGTGTTCTGACCTTCTCAGAGACTTTCCGTGCGCTTTCAATCAGCTCTTTCTTAGTAAAGGTGTCATTAGGGCTGCACTGAAGAGCTCCAGCTTTTGTCACCAGACTTGTGCAGGTGAAACCCAACTCACCCACCTGCTTCTTAATATGAGAACCAATCTGGAAACAAAGACATGACAACATGAAAACTGTGGAAAGGACACTTTCCAAGTATAGACACTCCACACATTAGACACATTCGTTTGATTTACTTCATGATTCTCTGCAGTAACGGCTGCATATTTGGCTTCGTTCGCAAGATTTCCAAACTCATTGGTCAGCTCGTTAGCTAATCCTCCAAGGTCATCTGGGTTGGTGTTAGACTTGGTCACCTGAAGACAAATAAGAGGATGCTAGTTACCGAGTTTGTTCCACACATGTTTCAACATGAATTAAGTATTGATGCAAATTTACTAACATGAGTTTCATACGATCATTTAATGAGTGTGTCAATAATAAAGAAATCAAGAGGCTTTTGTGGAAATTATGTGTGTTTGCACATGGCTTTGTATGCGTTTTTGTCTTCATAATATCCTTATCACAATGAATGCTATTAAAGTGCAAGAAAAGAATGATAAGTAACAGAAATAATATTACGGTTGGAGAAAAAAGATACATTTTTCAATAACATACATCTATCTGGTAGAAGTCTGATTCTATTGGTGAAATGTGAGGTTGTCCCAAGGCTTGCATGTAAATCTACGCTACGCCTAGGGTGGTACTGTGTCTTTGTTACCTGTGTGCATGATCCTCTGTTTACAGCCTATGCGTTCCAGTTTTGTCGGTTCCATTTAGTTTTCCTGACTTGTGTCAGGATTTTTTAGTAGAGCCACCTGTGTTATCATTTTGAAACTCCTACATCACCTTGGTCTCTAGTTTTTTGCATTCACAGCGTGTCCACGCTGCTCGCCCACCTACCCGGTGGTGTGATGACAATACCCCATCAGTCTTTTACAGCTGAGGAGTAAAAACTGGAGGACTACCCAGCTTAGGTTCTGCCAAAATACTAATTACCAGATTTTAGGGCCTGAACCACTGAAAGGATGCAGTAATAGTAATAGTATGTTCAATCGATACTGTTGCTGTTTTTGCATATGACAGCCTTTGTGGTGTGATTTGTTTTATTCCATTCATAACTGTTTAGTGGCAATGACAGGAAATCCCACAGCTGTCTCCTAATATGGTACTTTTTCATGCTCAATCCTCACTAAGAGGGAGCATGCTTTATTCATTTAGAATTTCTAACTGAGCTCAACTTTTAAATGGAAAAATTAATGACTAACAACAAACCAAAAACTATCCCCCATGCATTATTATCATAATATGTTACCATCTCTTGCACAGTCACAGCGATGGCCTTGGCTGTCTTAACCATGGTAGTCTGGTAGTCCACAAAGGTGCCTTCAGGTTCTTGCATTGGTGTATCTTCCATTTTATTGATGGAATCATTGATGGAGTCCACCATACCACCTACTGCACCAGCTGCACTGGCTGCTTCAGACAGTGTGGCACCCAAGTCATCCACTGCTTCTTTCATCATCTGCACGGACTCCTCCAAGGCCTCGTGCATGTGGGCTGCCTAGATAAAGGAAGCACATTGGTGTGAGCAGTGCAAAAATGCTCAGTGTGTTCAGTGGTACTTAATCACATAGAGTACAATCAAGTACACATATCCAGAAGACATTATATTTCAACTTTCATTACCTTTGGATTGCCTCCAGCCTCCTTAGCAGTGTAGAGCATCTGCAGGGCCGACTCAGTCAGGGTTTTGGTTTGGTCTAAAACAGCCATCTGTTGTTGACTATTGAGAATCTTGGATGCTGTGCCAATGGCTCCCATGATCAGGGGCTCAAAGTAACTGGCCATCTGAGAGACCTGTGTGGGCAACAAATAATTTTATTTAAGTACAAAACTGATTCCAAAATAAAAGGAACATGTCAGACTTCAGCCTGTAGCTGGACCATCACATCGTCCAAATTGTGTTGCCTGTAAAAAGTTGCTGTCTTAAGGTTTACCTTGTGTCCCAGCTGGGAGGCCTCAGATCGAGCAGCTACAGCCACGGGATCAATCAAGTTACTAATCTCATGGACTGAGGCAGCCATCTGCTCATGGAGAGTCTAAAACATACACATATGAACTGTCAGTCAAACTCAGATACTTTAAATTAGCCCCAAATTCAGCTTCATTTACTATGTCTACCAACAGACTTATTACACATCAGGTCAAGGAACAATGCATGCTGAAGTACACTACATCACAGTGGCTTCCTGAACCGTTTGTCCCTCAAAACACTTTTGTGTTTCCTCACAATAACTTTTCACTTTCCTTCTTGTAAAATGGTCATTCTAACTAGCATGGACCAATGCACAGGCTGTTCAGGGGATTGGCAGGAAGAAATATTCTGTGGGGGCAGTAACATCCATACCATGATTTTTCAGGGGTTTAGTAGGTGAAATTAGATACATATAGACACATACATATATATTCAACGTAGAATAAACAACAAACAATCAAGTGTAATGCTTTTATTTTGTATAGGATACAGCAATTCAATTTTCTTGCTGCATTCATACAGAGTCAGTGAAAAACTAATAGTGGAGTGTGCATGTTTACCTCCATTGAGATGTCCTCTCGTGGTGTTAGGTGCTGGCTTATGGCTGCCAGAGAGGCCTGATCAACTTCACGGATGCAGCCATTTAGCGCTTCAATAGCATCATCACATTCTCTCTGGCCAGGAGCTTTTTCTCTGCACACATGAGATGAAGGGTGTAATTACTACACACTCTTATAACCTGCTTGACTCAATCTAAGCAGAGAACCAATTCTTACTTTTATAGTTTTTTACATTTTGACTTGTTTGGGCTTTTTTTTTTTTAGATTATTTTAATTTTCATTCCAGGTCAGTGTTCCCTTCATCTTTTCCCTTTCATTTTTGGCCATAGTTTGCAACTATTTGACTGTATGTGTCTATGTTGGAGTGAATGCCTGCCGGTGTAGCTGATTATGTGTCTGTATGTTTGTGTGGCTTTTATTTGAACTGTGAAGCACTTTTTTAACTCTGTGTTAAGTGCTATACAGTTATTATTATAATAATTATAATAAACTAAACAACCCCCCTTATATGTTATATATGTCATTCAAAAGTCTGATACAAATCTATTCCAAAGTTTGGGTTAAATAACACGTTACTCATAAAAATGATGCAAGACTTAATGGCCAATAATAATTTTGTGATCATTACAAAATAACACAAAATATTGCGTAAATCTATGCATTATTTATATTATGCATGGTCATTTACATAATATACTGTTACACTGTTTTCTAGGTGTGATGGTTGAGAGGGAGCCCAGACAGTAGTAGTAGTGGAAGAGGCCAGTGTGCAGAGCAGGGTCTACCTCATGTTGGTGATGAGTTTCTTGATGGAGTCAGACACAGTTCTGGAGTGTCCAGCAAGCACGGACCACTTGGGCGGGTCTTTGGGGTTGACAGCCAAAGAACGGGCAGTCTGGATCAGGCCAGTGGAGCTTTCCAGCATTGTCTTAGCTGCTGCCACAATGGGCTCCATAGCTGCAAGACCCTGAACCAGAGAATAACAAATCAGGATCTATCTGAGAATATGAAAATCTCCTGATGTTAGATTCTGTAACTTGTAATGATATGACAGGGCACATTAGTGTCATAGCAATGCTGTAATGGCAGCTCTTGGAAATACCTCAGGGCTGATCTGAGCAGGAATGCTGGCGAATTCAGGATTGGAGGCAAAAGCAGTCAGGTTGTCCACAGCTTCTATTAGAGGGCCAGTGGCAGCTTTACACTTTTCTCTGTTCGCCTGGTTAAAGGCTCCATCCAAAGCCTATGCAGGGGACACAGACATGACTTCCATAAGAATTTTTCAGCACTATTTAGTTCTAGAAGACTAGCTGTTTACCTCCTAGAGCAGTGTAATGTAGCAAGGAAGAAGAGGTTTAAATAATATAGCTGTCAAAAGTGAGCTAATGAGCTCTTGTTTAATCCTTTTTTATGAGTTTTATTAGTTTTCTTTTATTATGGAAAACGTGGATTCGACTGTTCCATTTTTACACACTTTCAGATGTATACTGGATAAAGGCCGGAAGACATGTCTCAGTAAACATATGTCCGACAACCCTAATATGTCTGACCGAGAACTAAAAGTAAAGACATTTCTTACATGTTTTTATTACTTTTCTTACATTTTTTTGAAAATCCTATTCTTAAATGATAGTTAAACATAATTGACTGTAGTTCAGTTTGTAAATTAATACTTGTCACTACATCATAATTAACCTTTTCACTCAAGCTGTGGGTGTGTGTGTATGAATGATACTGATGTGTGTTTGATATGGCTTTTATTACAAACCTTTATGGATTTGACCAAGTTGGCAGTGGTGTTGGCCACTTCTTTGGCTGACTGGACAAACTGCCTCTTGGCAATAGGGTTAGGAGTTTTAGAGGAGGCCAATCTGCAGGCATTACAGAGCGCAGAGGTGTGCTTGGCCACTATGGTTGCTGCGGAGAGCACCTGCATGGGGAGAGTAATGGTCATCACATTCAGACTCAATAATCAGTCAAAGAAATCTGATAAAACTGACAATTACTTGCAGTGAGGCAAGCATTTACCTGGGATTGAGTACAAGCTGGGTCCACCAGGTTCTGACAGGCCATCTGAATAGACTGATTGGCTCGTGCAAACTGAGCAGGGTCTACCAGGCCCTTCTGACCTGCTGTGCTGTTGGGGTCTGATACACCCAGTAAATAGGCAGCCTAGAGACATAAAATCACCTATAAGTTCATTGTATGAGATGATGACGAGATGAGATAGCCTTTATTTGTCAGTTGCAGGTCTTTTGCCCACAACTGAGATGACAGACCTTGCCGACCGTACATACAATACACAAACATCACATTGGGGAGACAGGTCAGGCTAGGTAGCGAGGAAAAAAAACATCGAAATGTGTAACACAGAAGGATAATACAGGAATGCACAGATATCAACACACCATAGCACAATAAACACAGACAGTAACATGGGAACGTTTTCCAGTGCGTACATCTGATCTGGGACCGCTGCAATCTTCGACTGCGCCTCCAGCTGACCCAATGTCCACATCAGAGGGGAGGTAAGCGTTGGAGGTGGCGTTGGATCCGGGGTAGGGAGGGTGATGCGTCAGTATCAGTATATGTATGTGTGTGCGTGTCCATAGTTCAGCTGAGATAGTGTCCTTCGCCCTGCCTGGCTAAGTAAACAGTCTTCCAGCCAACCCAGGTGGCCTTGTAGGGAATGGGAAGGAACAGACTCAACACAGTCGTTATCAGGGAGTTGTTGTTCGGCTCCAGCCTTGAGCCCACAGGTGGCGCCGAAGGGGTAGCCGGATTATGATGGTAATTTTTCTTTTGCAACAACTCATGAGAATTTCAAGCTGTTCTTTCACACTGCGACACTGGTCTCTCAATCTCCCGTTGGAGAACCGCGAGTTTCTCCATGATGTTATTAACCTTCAGTTCCGTGGTCTTGTCATTCTTTTGCTCAAAGCGCATATTCTGAGACCTCACGACCACAGTCAGCAGTATGTAAATACTTCTAGTGTGTAGCAAGCCAAAATAGACATGTTACCAGCATACTTTACTTGCCTCTGAGCTGCTGTCTTAAGGCAATAATACAGTAATCTACAGTATGGATTTTACCTGTGCAGCTGCTTCAGTGAGACCACAAAGAGCTCTGGAGCCAGTACTGACTGAGTCACCAAACTCGGGCAGGTTGGAGTTTTTGGCATTATGAGAAATACCAGCCATGGACTCACCGAGGACCTATTGACAAATAACAAGAGAATCAGAAATCAAAGAGTGGAGCATCACACATTTAATGATGATATTGAGTAAAGCTAAAGCACTGACAAAGCACTGACTGAACCATAACATTGTAGTCTACATCCAAGCTTTGTAGTTTGTTGCCGACGAAACAAATTGCTTAAATACTTAAATAGTTTAAGGTGTTGAAAAACAAGAAGAAATTAAAACTTGTATCACGTTTGCTTTGGCTCATTATGTTGTTTATTTCATCTTTTATCATTACCAAGAAATTTTCTTTTAGTTACTGTCTAACCGATGGAGCTCACAGCAAAAAAAAAAAAAAACATGACACTTTCATAGGCATAATGTATATGTGCATAATTTCCTTAGGGATTAATAAAGCATTCTGATTCTGATGACATTGTCTAAACTGATGCAATAAGACGGAGAATATGTGATCTGATAGAATCACATCCTCTTTTTTTCTGTGGGAGAAACAGCCCGCGCTTCTACTGTTTCCAGTCTATTACCTATTCCAAATTAGACAGGAACTGCCAATGTTGAAAATCCTAAAAAAATAGAACTAAAACCATAAAAGAAAGGCATTAATGATGTGTATTCTACAGTACCTTGGAGTTCTCCATGACACTGTCAATGCAGTCAAAGTATGACAGCTCAGTGATTGCTTCTGTCGGGTTCTCCAGCATCCCCTTCACTGACTGCACACAAACACAGCATACATTCCTGACAAACTCACACTGTTAAACTGTACAACTCAGCTGAGTGTCACACAACCTCTATGACTGAAATGTATTGATTGTTTATGGTTTTCTTTATTATTATTATTATACAGTTTTAGAGATTTTTATGATGCGTCCGGGACATGGGAAGCTAAAGAAAAGATAAAAAAGAGAAACTGTTTGATGGTGGCTGTTACCTCAAGCTCTCTGAGAGCATTATCACACTCCTTCTGACCTGGAGCCTGCTGAGTGCACATGGTGATGAGCTGGTTAATAGTGTCTGTAACAGCCCTGCAAAGACAAATGATAAGACAGATAAGTGGTTAAAACCAAAGCTGCAGAAAATTTATTTTTTTATTTTGGTTTGGGGTTTTTTTTGTGGGGGGGTTTTACCGGGCAGCTGCTGCCAGCTGGTTCTTGAGGTTGGGGGAGCTAGGATCAGTGGACAGAGCTTTAGCTGCTAAAAGCAGCTTGCTTGATGACATTGAGATTGTCTTCAGGTTAGACACCACCTGGGTCTGGTCCTCCTTAGACTAGAGGAAAGGAAGAAGTGTGAAGACACTGAAAACTCTATGGCTTTTGCAATTAATATTTTTTCACCTAAATCATGTGTCATGATGACCCAGCTTCTTGGAATATGAACCTGTGTCTGCTCTTTGCGTGGTACACCACAACGATACAAAGGACAGTACATTTTTGAGGATATAAAACTCATAAATACATGTTTTAAAAAATTGGACGACAGTTTGCCTGGTGGTAACTCATTCAAACTGACCTGAGATGTTCCAGCCATGTCAACACCAGCCTCTAGGAAGTTGCTAAATTCCTGTCCAAATTTGCTAGTGGCCCTGGCCAGGTCCTGGGTAGTTCCTCTGGATGACTGGACCACTTCATTGGCTGATTGATTTAGACCAGCTGCAACCTCGTTGAGATGAGCTTGAACCTCCTGGAAGCTCTTTCCACTAGACGGGAACTATGTTGGGAAGAAAAAAATTCTAATACTGCAAGTAGCAATATAGAAAAGAATATTGGCTACAACTGGTTATAACTTTGGTTATAACTGTAAGCAACTAGGCCTGACTCATAAATTATGTTTTCATCCTCAAGCATCCACAATTAACTTGTCTCCAAAGACTGTCTTCCAGGGTTCCATGATATGTACAATTTTGGAGAAGAAAGACTAGTTTTGCTGTGCAACTGTGTTTCACGGGTAAAAAAAAAAAAGAAGAGAAAAAAAGAGAGATCAGGAAAATTATGAAAAACAGTAGGTGATGGAACTTGATTGATTAATAGAATAGCTTCAGGGTGAAATACTATTCACCTGAGATCTTTTTATCAGTAACTACAATCTACATTTGTTAAAAACTGTTAATTTTGTACTAACGGAATCAGCCAGGAGAGACTTGCTAGCTTCGCCCACAGTGCGGATGGCATTGTCTACATCCCTCTGGCCAGGAAGGCAATTCACACATCTGTTCAAGGCCTGGGAAACCGCCTTAGCCACCTTCACACAGAAACACATGCACATGATGATTGTCATTATTATATGAAAGACATATAAACATTCAGAAATAAACTACTGTAGCTACCAAACAAAAGCATTTGTAATCTCTCGGTCTGGCTCTAACCTGGGCCAATCTCTGCTGACTCTCTGCAGCTCCTGGTTTAGCAATGGCCCTCTTGGTCTCTTCAATAAGGTTGGATGACTTGTCCATGACATCCCCAGCACAGTCCAGTATGGCACTACGTGCTGCTGAGTCATCTGTGGTAGCAGCGACTCCTCTGGCAGCCGAAGCTAGTGACTTTAGAGCCTGAGCCACATCTCTGGCTGCCATACCTGGATCCAACAGGACAGAGGAGAGAAACTTTGGTGCGTAGAAAGACATAATACAAAATTTACAGTCTGGGAATGCCTAAGGTCTAATTTGTTTAAATTAATAAAAAAGATATTTTGAAATGTAGTATAATGCAAAATTCTTGAGTCACTCGTCATTTCTTTTGCATCACTCATCTTTAGTCCAGACATTCTACTTGACCATTTTCAAGATTGTCTTGTTGTTTTTTTGTTGAACCACTTCAGTCTAAACAGGGACCTAACGCAAGGATTGAATGAGTGAAACAAAACTGGTTCCTATTTCTTCTGTTGATTCCATGAGAAATGTTACAAATTGTCCATCTTGTCCTGTCTCAGAGCAACGCTGAAAAACTAGTTAATGCATTTATTACTTCTAGGCTGGACTACTGTAATTCATTATTATCAGGATGTCCTAAAAACTCCATGAAAAGCCTTCCGTTAATCAAAAAATGCTGCCGTGAGAGTACTGACAGGGACTAGAAAGAGAGAGCATATTTCTCTTATATTGGATTCCCTTCATTGGCTCCCTGTTAAATCCAGAATTGAATTCAAATTCCTGCTCCTCACATTATTCAAGTCTTGAATAATCAGGCCCCATCTGATCTTAATATCCTTATAGCACTTCGCTCTCGCTCTGCAGGCCTACTTGTTGTTCCTAGAGTATTTAAAAGTAGAATGGGAGGGAGAGCCTTCAGTTTTCAGGCCCCTCTTCTGTGGAACCAGCTTCCAGTTTGTATTCAGGAGACAGACACTATCTCTACTTTTAAGATTAGGTTTAAAACTTTCCTTTTGCTAAAGCATATAGTTAGGGCTGGATCAGGTGAGCCTGAATCCTCCTTTAGTTATGCTGCAACAGGTGTAGGCTGCTGGGAGATTCCCATGATGCATTGACTATTTCTTCTTCAGTCACCTTTCTCACTCACTATGTGTTAATAGACCTCTCTGCATTGTATCATACTTGTTATTAATCTCTGACTCTCTTCCACAGCATGTCTTTTATCCTGTCTTCCTTCTCTCACCCAAACCAGTTGCAGCAGATGGCCGCCCCTCCCTGAGCCTGGGTCTGTTGGAGGTTTCTTCCTTTTAAAGGGGAGTTTTTCCTTCCCACTGTCGCCAAAGTGCTTGCTCATAGCATGTATTATTGTAGGGTCTGCCTTACAATATAAAGTGGCTTGAGGTGACTGCTGTTGTGATTTGGTTTCCCAGAAGAGTTGAAGCTGTTATAGCGGCAAAGCATGGGATGACACCATACTAAAGCCTATGCCCTAAGAATGGTATATCACTCAACACCAAATCACAACAAAAGATGCCACATGTGCTTTATACTGTAAGGCAGCGGTCCCCAACCTTTTTTGCGCCACGGACCGGTTTATGCCCGACAATATTTTCACGGACCGGCCTTTAAGGTGTCGCGGATAAATACAACAAAATAAAACCAGTACCGGTACCGAAAAAAAGAAGATTTATTCATAACACACGTGAAAAGACCCAGGGAAACCAAGTTAACGATAAAAACGATAACAAAATAACGCTGAAAACCGATAAAAACCCTGAAAACCATACATTTCACACCTGATCCTCAACTCTCACGGCCCGGTACCAAACGACTCACGGACCGGTACCGGTCCGAGGCCCGGGGGTTGGGGACCGCTGCTGTAAGGTAAAGGCCCTACTATAAAAATTTGACTGGGATCAGAAACAACCCCATTTTTAAAGTGACAGACTCGTATTGCCGTTTCATCCTGTCACATCTCATTGCAAGTAAAGCTTTATTGTACTATTTTTCCTCTTGAACAAAAAATATACTTAATAGCTGACATTCTGGTTATGTTAAACTCACCAGTGTAGTTCTCATTTCCCTGGGTGGCTTCACTCAGCAGCTGGGCTATGGCTGAGCTCACAGCCTTGGTGCTGTTACCCAGATCCTGGGAGCATTTCTCAAGCTGAACAACACAGCAGAAGACATGGAAAGAAACATTATCAACCATTCCTACCTTTTGAAAATAACTCACCAATTATTATTATTAAAAAAATGTTATGTTTATGCTTCGTTCATGGTGTTGTCCAGTGAACCAAAACTATTTCAGTGTTCCTTACCGTCTCTCCTGGTAGTGGTTTAAGTTTGCCTTCTTCTGCTGATGCCTTGGCCTCTTGAATCTCCTTTTCCAAATCTCTCACCGTTGATAGAGCATTGTCTATTTCCAGTGGTCCACAAGCTTCCTGAGCCTAAGATACACAAAAATATCTGTGATTAGTTAAATAAAACATAGTTATATCTTGCATGAATTAGATATCAGTCAAAAAAAATCAGAAAAAAGTTCTACACCATAATTGCTTCACTTGATTCATTGACCAAAAAAATAGGCCATCTGTTAGAAATCTGGAAATTCATGTATTTCTTAATCTAAAACAGTAAAAAGAAATCTGGAGAATTAGATCATTCCTGTATGATATCATTTCACAAAAGTTCAAACATGCATGAGTGTTTCTTAGGTCTTTCACTCACTTTGCTGACTCCAGCTAGCACAGTACAGTACAATGAACGCTGAAATCTTTCTCAGAATCAAACTGATGAATATATATAATTAGTACTACCTTTTGTGAGGCAGTGCGGAGCTCTGCCAAGGCACTGGCCAGGTTTTTAGCACACTGGCTGAGCTGCATAGCTGAAGCCTGGTCACTGATGGTGGGAACAGCAGCTTTGGAGGCTGTAACCATCTTAGCACCGGGCTGGTAGAGGGAAGAGAGACATGTTGCATTGGTTTTGATTTAAAACAATTCATTCTAAAAAAGAAAGGGACTATAAAGTGTTTGCTTTTCCTAAAACTTTTGCTAGAATAATAATAATAATGGATTGGATTTATATAGCGCTTTTCAAGGCACCCAAAGCGCTTTACAATGCCACTATTCATTCACTCTCGCATTCATACACTGGTGGAGGCAAGCTACGGTTGTAGCCACAGCTGCCCTGGGGCAGACTGACAGAAGCGAGGCTGCCATTTCGCGCCATCGGCCCCTCTGGCCAACACCAGTAGGCGGTAGGGTAAAGTGTCTTGCCCAAGGACACAACGACCAGGACAGAGAGCCCAGGGATCGAACCGGCGACCTTCCGGTTACAGATACGCTTCCCAACCCCCTGAGCCACGGTCGCCCCAAGAAGTGTGTTTACATCTCCTCATTCTTATCGCTAGTTAATAATGGTGTAAATAAACATATAATCAATAAAAAAAACTCAATGAAAATATAGACAGTGCCAAGTCATATTGTTTTCAGGTTTCTGACTATTCTTTTTCATCTCCCCCTAACCTACTGAGACCCAGCCTATTCATTTATGTCCTCTATAATGGAAATTAGTTTTTGGTCTATATCTTTTGACTTATTTGAGCTACCCTACTAAGTTACTACTAAATGTGTTCAATAGACAACATCTTGACTTTCCAATGATATCTCATGTGTTTGGGTGGTCTCCTTTAGTTCCAAAGAGGCAAGAAATCACAAAAAAGGTTAAACTGAAAGATGCAACCAGGTTACATGCATGGCATAAGTTATCAGTGATTTAGCTACCTAAAAAAGACACATTGGTGACACAGAAAATTCCCAGGTTGCAGTAAAATCATCAGAAAAGATTTCTAACCCAGTGACAGACAACAGTGTTACTCTGTCTGTGTTTTAAGATTTGTTGCTCAAAACAATGAGGCCACAATCTGTTTGTGGCTGTTTATTATGACTGTAACACAGTTACATAGCTATACTCTTCTGTTGTTTTGTTAGTCTGCTGTCACTCAGTGAAGTTGGTGGTGTGACAGTCACCTGCAGGAAGTTCTGGCTGGCACTAATGAGAGCCAGCTGTGCACTTGGGCTGTCAGGCTGAGACTGGCTGCCTCTGACTCCCTGAACCAGCTGAGGGATCTGCTCTGCGACAGCCTGGAGACACACACACACACAATACAGTTTTTAAAAATATCTTAACACAACAAGCATAACTTTGCTAAGGTGGACAGTCGCATTCAGATCCTTCAGTTTGAAGGGTTTAGAAACCTCTGTACACTCCAGTCTGTCCCTCCTTTAAAAGGTTCTAGTCATCATACCTGGTGTGGATCGTCTGATTCTCACAGATTTGAAAGATAATAGATAAAGGCATGTACTTACTATTAGTGGGAATACTCTGGGGTTTTTTTTTTTACATTGTTTTAATTATGAGAAAATGTAATTTTTATTTATCATTTCTTTGAGTATATCAAGTTTATTAATAGGAGTGTGGCAGAGGTGTGGCTCAGCTGCAGGGGAGGAGTGGGAGAGTGAGCTCAAGTGATACTCCTCAAAGTGATACAGTGTGTCGGGTCAATCACTACAAGACGATATTAGGTTGTCCATATATCTTTTTTAAAAAAAGACCCAAAACCTCCATGAAATTTACTGTTTGTACCACTGATTGTTGATTCTACATAGCAAGCTTAGTTCCATATATGTTTATATAAACCAAAGCAAGTACTGAGTTTTTACCTTGCAGCCCACAACAAGCTGCTGCTGGGCAGCCTGGTTCTTGTTGGTTGAGGCTGCATGTTGTGCAGCAGCAATGGTCTGAGTGGCTGCTGCTGCTGCTTGTTTGGCTGCGTTCTGCCAGAAAAAAGGAACACGACAAGTCAAAAAAAACAGCAAAGAGCACAAGACTAGCAATAATCAGGGAAATGACTCAGACAGAACTAATAATAAGATGCAAATGTTAAACTTTTAAAGTTAAAACAGGAAGTTACTGAAGCCAGTATTATAATTAAGCATCATGTCAGACAGGCCACAAAGTTAAACTTAGTTATATTCCCAAAAGAGACGCTGTACTAAAGTGTTTAAGAAATATTCAGAGTTCCACCGATCGTGGTTGGGTGTGAAATAGCTGCATCAGCATCAGACATCATTTTAAAAGCATTTTTGTGGTAAATCAATTCAATGCTATTTATATGGTGCCAAATCAAAGTAACAGTTGTCTCAAGGTGCATTATATTGCAAGGTAAAGACCCTCCAATAATACAGAGAAAACCCCAACAATCAGATGACGGTGACAGTAGGAAGGAAAATTTCCCTTTTAACAGGAAGAAAACTCCAGCGCAACCAAGTTCAGGGAGAGGCAGCTATCTTCCAAACCGGTTGGGGGTGTTACCTCCAGTTTGTTGACTAGGCGTTTCTTGATAGCATTCTGCGCCGCAGCGTTGGTGGCCATGCGGAGACCTTCAGCCGCCTCTCGTAATTTCTGCTGCTGTTCCTCACTGTCGGGATTTGCTGCTGCACCCTGGGATAAAATATTCACATTATATATTAAACCAACAAATCAACAAAATGATAACACAGTCTTATCCACAGAGTTTAAAAAAAAGAAAAAGACAAAGGCAGACCTTAGCGGCCTCCACCATCTTGGCTGTGGCATCAGCCAGCAGCTTGGCAGCAGAAAGAAGCTTGCGTGAGTTCTCTAGGTCAGACTCTCCTTCTGCATCCATCTTGATAGCATTGACCAGATCAGAGGTGGCTTGAGCAAGGATACGAGCCTGACGGACCATCTCACCTAGTGTAGCAAAAAAGAAAGATGGAGAAAAATGTGATGATTAAAAAAACAATAAAGAAAATTTCGTCCTTCCAACAGTTGTGTGAGAAGAATATAAATTGATCTTTAGAAGGCAGAAAGCTAAAGAAGAAATATTATTTTAATATTCTGAGCAAGCATAGTATAAAAACTCTTTCTAAATAATCAACTCCTTAACCATGTCCCACAAAACAGAAGGTTCTAAGAATGTAGAAAAGGTAACGTAATATAATTAGCATGAAAAGTGGAGGTTAAACTAAACGATAACAGACAAGAAGAATATTATATTTCAAAAAACTTAAATGATTTAGGATTTTTAAGACTGATGCTTTTTTTCACAAAACATAAATGGATCTCCCTAACATTAGTTATGTGTAGCTGTTTATGAGTGCTTACTAACATAATCCCATAAAGCAGTTCGAAAATAATCCTATTTTATTTTCACAAATAAATGTGGATCAGTATGGAACGCCAGGACTGCCATAATGAATTAATTAAATACACCATTAAATAATTAATTAAATGTGGCAATAATTAATTAAAATTGGAATTAATTAATTAAATAAATAGTTATGATATATGTAATTAATTAATTATTGACACATTTAATTAATTATTTATGTATTTCACATTTTAATTAATTATTGACACATTTAATTAATTAATTATTGACATATTTAATTAATTATTTATGTATTTCACATTTTAATTAATTATTGACACATTTAATTAATTATTGACACATTTAATTAATTATTGACACATTTAATTAATTATTTAATGATATATTTATTTATTTCATTTTGGCAGTCCTGACGCCTGGCTCTCATCATGAAATAATTTTATCTGTCAGCCTCACCCATCAAACTCAGGGGGCGGGGTTAACGCTGATCGAGTCAAAACCATTGCTTTGGCCTGGTGGCCATTGTTTCTAGCACACAACAACCGGCATGTGGAAGCTAACAGAACTGAGCTTTGAAAAACCCTGTTTGTGTGTTACCAAATACCGTTTTAATATTTTTTTAGCCGAGAATGTAGTGGTTTAATCTTCATGTGTCTGGTCGGTTTGTCAAGATACAGCCTCTTTGCAAAAGTGTTTCGATGATTTCGGAGATGTCGTCCCAGTCTCACGGCAAAGCGTGGGATAGACCCGCTCGCCTCGCAAGCAATCCCACCGACAAAGCGCAGGCCCCGGTACACAGCTGTAGTAACCCCCGCTGACTTCTTTTACTGAGGTTATATTTATCGGTGTTTTATTTCCTGATGTTCTTATGTGTCCTACGTGTTTCAGTCGCCAATTCTGAATTATAACTAACATTAAAAACATGTTGTGGTGGGGCGTGGTCTGCGGGGCCGTGCGGACGCACCTGCACGGCATCCGCAATCACGCCCGCCGTGTTAAAACACGGGGACTCAGGGGTTGGTGGTGGTGTGGTGTGATGTGAATCAAATAAAGTTGGCTCTGAACGTCGCTCTGTGGTCCCGCCGTGCCTTATTCATGCCACATTGGTGCCGAAACCCAGGAGGCGGCATGGCGGGTACCTACCAGAGCCAGGAAAGGAAAGAGCTGGCCGAGATGGTGGCCGAAATAGCGGCCACCCAGCGGAAGCAGGCGGCGGAGGTGCGTCGCCAACAGGAGGAGCTGCGGCAGGAGAGCGAACGCCACCTGGGGAAGATGGCAGAGCTGGCAGCGCTGCTCTGGGCCTGGGCGCCACCCCCACAAGTGTGTCTCGAGGACAGTGGAGGAGCCGTGTGGGTCACCTCGGCAGCCGGAGGTGGTGGACGAGCCACGCGGGGGTCCGAGCCTGCCGGAGGAGGAGGAGGAGCAGCAGCCGGGTGAAGGGCTGCTCCTGCCGGGAGCGGTGGAGGAGCCGCTCCAATCGGAGGCCGAGGACGAGGCGGGCGAGGGTCTACACCTGCCGGAGGCAGAGGAGTCGCTCCACCCGGAGGGGGGCGAGGGGCGGTGCCTGCTGGGGGCGGAGGCGCAGTGCGGGGAGCCGCTCCAAACGGGAGTGGCGGAGGCGGTGGCGGAGCAGCTGTGCGGGGAGACGGAGGTCCCTGCTCCAGGGCAGCCTGTGCAGCCGGAGTTGGAGGCAGAGGAGCGGGACAGCCCCGCTAGGCCGGGGATCGGCGGGCTGGCTAGTCCAGCCTCGCTGCCACCAGTCGATTCTGCGCGCCTGGCGTCTGCCCAGCCGCCTGTGTGCAGGAGCACACGGCCATGCCGGTGGGGCCGTGTCCGCTTGCTACGCGGCCGACCTCCGGACCAGCTTCGTCGTTGCCGCTGGATGCGCGGGCGGCCACCAGAACGGACGCTTCCCCGTCGCTTGGTCGGGGGCTGGGGCGCCGATGTGTAGGGGCCGAGTCTCGCCCCAGGTCGCGGGGGGGAGTAGGTTTGGCCGGATCACTCCCCGGCCTCAATCGGGCGATGGGGGTATGTGGTGGGGCGTGGTCTGCGGGGCCGTGCGGACGCACCTGCACGGCATCCGCAATCACGCCCGCCGTGTTAAAACACGGGGACTCAGGGGTTGGTGGTGGTGTGGTGTGATGTGAATCAAATAAAGTTGGCTCTGAACGTCGCTCTGTGGTCCCGCCGTGCCTTATTCATGCCACAATGTTTAAGGAGGAGAGAGAGCAAATCTGTTTAACATCTGATCTTTGGGTTTTTGTTCAGTAATCAGCGTGACCTGTGTATAAACACATAAAAGAGATAACGTTGGTGTTTCCGTCATGTAGTAACTGCTGGCTTTAACTGTACAAAGGTTGTTCGACACTATGAAACACATACAGACTTCATGATGTTCGGCTAATATTTTTATTGTGAATATTAATCATGCTGACCTCGCTCTGTACACCACGCAGCGAGGTCAGCATATCCACGATATCCTCAGCTCCATGAGTTTCCCAGCTGACTATCTAACTGCCAACTATTCCAGAGACGTGAAAATATACAGCATAAAGAAAAGTGTAAGAGACTCAGCAGCAGATTAGAATTACAGTTATACATTTAATAAATCACCAAATGAATCCAAGAAACGAGCAAACCTGTTCCGACAATTTGAATTTGTATTCCCTCAGCTGCAGACTCGCTGCTGTTTAAATGTTTGAAAAGGAAGATTAGATATAAACAAACGTCAAACATAGACTCAGTCTGCCTTCACATTTGATATGAGGCCAGCACGTATAGTGGCCTCAGCAGGCTATTACTGAAATACACGTGCTATATCATAAACTATGATATAAACAGGGAGGTCCTATTAACATGTTTAGTTTTAAAGGACACCTTCCTGCCTTTAGTCTCATTCATGAGCAGTATTCGTTTTTTTCTAACATCCAGAAGTCTGCACAATGTGTTTCATAGTTTGTAACAAGCCTTTGACAGGTAAACATAACATGACCGAAAAAGCAAAAAAAAAAAGAGAGAGAGAGAGAGAGTGTTGATATAAGAAGAGAAAATTCTCTCAATTATGGAGACAGGCAAATGGTTCATTTATGTTTGATGTGTGTTTATTCCTCCTTAAATATCGTCGGTGAAGTTCGCCATGCACGTCAGATTTTCCTGCGCATTTTTATACCTCTGCCAACAGAGAGAGAAAAAAAATCACATTCTAACAGACAGCTGGTGCTTAGAATACAGTTGAATAACTATTAAAAAACAGATGATATTTAGATGATAGTTCAGTCTAACACATGTGCCAGTGAACCATTAAACGTCTGTGAAACTATGCAGTTATGAAACGTAACTTTAACCTCAGCCAAACCGATTTGCTCAGTTGTAAATAAAACAGCGAAGTAAACGTGACCCGACAGACAGAACCTGAGTGAATGAAGTCCAGCGTTTAACCACTGAGAGCTAAAACTCAGCTGAGGTTTGAAAGCTGTGTGCCGGTGATTGGACATCAGCCGCTGATGAAGCTGTTCGCCTATAAAGTGCTCTGTAAGGAAACGAGCTCCAGCAGCTCTGCGCTCGGGGAAAACACTATATTTACTTATCTTGTGCAGAAAAATGCGCTGACATTGCTTTATATCGAGCACCGGCTGCCCAGTTAAACTGTGACTATCACCAGGTAACGTAGGCCTGTTTCTTGAATTAGCAGCAGGTGTTAAACAGCTGACAGATGAGGAGGAGGATGCATGCAGGTAAACTGAGGGTCTGTTGAGCTGATCGCTGGTTTCGTGAGAAAAATGTCAGCTCGTTCTTTATGTTACAGAAGCACAGAGACACAAGACCAGGCGGAAAGAGACGATCGTTCGGTGAAAATGAGAATCTGCGAATGCAACATGTGGAACACGGAGAGTGGAATATGTAAACAAACCGGTTAATGTACCCCCTCGGTGCGCTCTGCATGCTAACTGTTAGCAGAGCTAGTGAAATCTCTGAAAACATCTGAGCACTTTTGCAAGCATGTTCTATGTTGACAACCTGACCAGACATACGGCGCGACATTCGCGGCTAAAACACTGTTAAAAGTGTAGCTGGTGACAGAAAAACGGGGTATTTTAAAACTACACCACCACCATTGCTGCCTGTGATTTGATCTGCATTCTGGGATAACTGGCTGCCCCAAGTCTACACAAGCAATCGATTATCTAGGATCGACCTGTTTTGACTTACTTTGCACGGCAACCAATCAAATGTTAGAGAAGCTGCATGGGCAGCGTTAACCCCGCCCCCTGAGTTTGATGGGTGAGGCTGACAGATAAAATTATTTCATGACGAGAGCCAGGCGCCGGGACTGCCAAAATGAAATAAATAAATATATCATTAAATAATTAATTAAATGTGTCAATAATTAATTAAATGTGTCAATAATTAATTAAAATGTGAAATACATAAATAATTAATTAAATGTGTCAATAATTAATTAATTAAATGTGTCAATAATTAATTAAAATGTGAAATACATAAATAATTAATTAAATGTGTCAATAATTAATTAATTACATGTGTCATAACTATTTATTTAATTAATTAATTCCAATTTTAATTAATTATTGACACATTTAATTAATTATTTAATGGTGTATTTAATTAATTCATTATGGCAGTCCTGGCGTTCCATAGATCAGTTGTTTGCTGTGCTTCAAATATTTGTTCCTAGGAAAGAAGTTATAGACTGCCATCTGGTGGACAAACTATATAGCAAACACAAATTATTCAAGTGTGTTTTTCCCAAGGATGCCTCCCGGGTGAAGTTCTGGCCATGTCCCACCGGAAGGAGGCATGCTGGGGAGATTATCATCATCATCATCATCATTTATTTATTTATATAGCACCTGGTAGACCAAAGTGCTGTACAATACTAATATGCACATAGTAATAGATTATATCTCTTGGCTGGCCTCGGTGTTCCCTCAGACAAAGCTCTCTGCTTAGGCTGCTGTCCTGGAGACCCAGCCCCAGAAAAATTCATGGATGGATTTATCTTCAGTTATGAATCCAGATAGTGGTGTATCGCAAATAGCTAATATCACCTGTCCCACTGGTCCCACTGATTTCTCAATGGGAGTCTGGTTAAAAACAGAAAAGTCTGGAAGCAAGCTGCTGATTATAGACAACATCAAGAGGCACAAGCTCAAGGTTTTGAGGCATCAACAGTCACAAACATGAACCAAAGATTACTGAAAAATTACAGATAGTTAGAGGAGCAGCTGATGCGAGACAGGCCAAGAATCTCACAGAAGTAGATGTCCTTGTCATAAGCCTCCAAACAGAAACATACATAGAAGTACGCAAGGATCACAGTATATGTAAAACTTTTGTAAAACCTTCTTTTCCTTTTTTGTTATTTTCAAGCTGTAAAACTTATAATAATAAGGTAATAATGCATTTTCAAGATCATCTCAGATTTTAATCACTTAGCTTACCATTACGAAATTACTTTTACATGATTTTACATACTGTTTTCTAGCACTAGCCTCTTAAAAAGAAGTCTGAGAATATTTTTTTAACTAGACTAATGTAGATATGATCAGGTAACATGCTGGTGGAGCGGTTAGTGTCACCTGACAGAAAGAAGAACTCCGGCTGGGCCTCACTGTGAGTTTAAATGTGCCCACTGAATCACTATGGGTTTCCTGTGAGTACTTCAGCTTCTCCCACAGTCCAAGGAGATGCATTTTAGGTTAACTGGTGATTCACAAATTGCCATGCACATAAGGTGGAGGATGAGTTTGAAGTGTATAATATGAAGCACTGTATGAATGCATGGTGAAAATGTTACTTGTAGTCTAAAGCGCTTTCAGTGGTCAGAAAACTGCTATATTACATTGCCAGTACATTACATCTTAAAAAATAAATAAAAAGATTTTGAACAGTGACAAGTGAAAAAAATGCTGACTTTTCTAATATATAGATATTATATATGGAATATCCTGTGTGTCAGCTTTTCTTCAACTATGCTACTCCGTATTTGGGGTAAACCAGTGGTGCTCCTGGAAACCAAGATTCTTCACAACACATTTTAGAGAATGTAATTTTATGGGTATAAAAAAAGCCTATAAAGATTTCAAATTACAAAAGGATCCAAAGCCATCCTGTGGAAACAGTTTTAGCTTCCTTCACTTACCAGCATCTCCCATAGAGCTAAAGATGTTCTCAGTGACATCCAAAATGCGGTCAGTGGCTTCTCCATGACGTCCAATGGGATGGCCTCCACTGGCATATTGTTTGATGTGTTGAAGGAGCTCATTAAGAGCCTGTGTGACACCTGTGGCAGCCATGCCCACCTGTTTCAGGAGACCATCATCATTGGTCGCTCCCTGTGATGCCTCAACACAGCCCTCTACTGACTTAGCCACCAGCTTGCCCGCCTCAATTAGCTGCTCCTGGCACACTGGAGAGCTGATTGTTGGAGCCACCACCTTGAAGAGGGATAGGATTATTGGTGGGACAGAAAAGTAGAAAGACCTTAGGCTTGGCTCAAATGCAAAAAGAACATTTCAGTTTCAGTCAACAGTTGTCCCTATCAGACGGTGAACACTGTATTAAAGTCGAGTTCTCACTCTTGTGCAAGCCACTAGCTGAGATGTGGACAAAGCGCATTGAGTTGCTGCTGCGATGACCCGGTTCTGCTGGGCTGAGTCTTCTGTCTTCTGGGCCACATTCTTTGCTTTGAGCACCAGAGCTGCTGCAGCATTAGCCACAGCTTTAGCCAATTGCATCAGCATGTCCTGCCAAAAGCAAACAGCAGTTAGCATACCTTATCATTGGTGAAAATAAAGTCTTGTCAATTGAATGTGAATAGTATCTAATGTGTGATACTTTGTCTTGCATATACAATAGTAGTTCCTATGGCTACACAGCAAAATCAAAGAACTACCAAAACAGCAAAACACTACAATAATAAATGTTATGATGAGCACACCTGGAACTGTTGATCAGTGTCTGCCTCGCCTATGTGAGAAAGCAGCTCTCCGCTGGCTTGGCCCACATTTCCAGCAGCCTGCAGCAGATTCTGACGAGGCTGGAACCAAAAGATATTACTGATTCAAACAAGAAAGAGTAGAAAAACACAATGTATCTCTGTCTTCCTTTTAGTTTGGCTGTGTACCTCTGTGTTTGCAGGTTGGGCAGTCTTTAGCATTTCAGAGACAGCACAGGCCAGGTTCTTGGCAGCACCAAGCAGATGCTGTCCATTTCCTCCTTCATCCTCCATAAGTGCTGCCAGAAGTTTAACACCCTTTGACATCTCTGTTAGGTTGGAGGAGATTGTAGTAACAGCACAGCCTACTGCTGTGTAATCTGTCTCTGCTGGATCACCTAAAGACAGAGAAGGGCAGAGATTTGTGCTTTATCTCCTACAGGACGCTTGTTATATTTGCATAAGAAACAAATTCAGAAAGTACTCAGAAAACAGATCAGATATCAATGGAAAAAATAGCACTGGATATCTGCTGGGATGAAAGGATGCTACATCATTTGAAGTAAATGAAAATTATCCTACTACAGGGGAATTCAAAGAAACCCAAAAAATCTAAGTGAAAAAAAACAATGCAGCCGGGTAATTTGTATGGCCTCCATGTGCTTGTATGCATGGCTGACAACGTTGGGTCATAGTCCTAGTAAGACTATGAATGGTGTCATCGGGGAATCTCCTCCCAGATCTAGACCAGGACATCACTGAGCTCCTGGACAGTCTGAGGTGAAACCTTACGACGTCGGATAGATAAAAAGAAACATAATCTCCCAAAAAATGTTCTGACAGGTTTAGGTCTGGCAAATGTGGGGGCCATCCTCCAGGAACTGCCTGCATGCCAATGCACCTGCTGGTGCATTGGCAATAGGGTCTGACAAGGGGTCAGAGAATTTAATCCTGATTCTTAATGGCAGTCATGGTGCTGCTGCCCATGTTACAGAAAGCATAACTTTCGTAACAGCTTCTTGAGACTCTTTCACATCTTCCACATGCTCAGGGTGAGGCACAGAACCCCAGTGGTCCACCTGCCAGTTCTGGTATTCTATGGAAAATGGTAATCAGGTCCTCAATGCTGGGCAGTGAACACAGGGCCTATCCAAATGCAAAACTAGTGAATGCTTTGCATAGCAAAGTAGGGAACATGTTAGCATTAAAACTCAAAAACTGCAAAGTGAGCAGTGAAATTTATACTAAGAGAGCTGATGCTGAAGGACAACCAGTCTTCCAAATTCGTATTATCATTACTGCAAATGAACCTGACCAACAGGAAACTTAATGTTTAATAGTTGTATTTTCGGTTTGATAAGAAATTATGAATAAAATGCCTCAATGTATTTTAAGAGTCACATTGTCAGTGCAGATAATACACATTGTATGAGGAAAGAACAGTTAAGAGAACAGTTCTCTTAATCTTTGAATTCAGGTGTTTTCCAGTTGTATAAAACAAAGCATGTAGCCACGCAGTCTTCCTTCACAAGCATTTGTGAAAACTGTAAAGACCTTGCTGTAATAGGTAGTGTAATAGAATGACACCATTGCAACAAATGGTAAATGGACTGGTTCTTATATAGTGCTTTTATCCTTACTTTAGAACTCAAAACACTTTATACAGCATGTCTCATTCACCCATTCACACACACATTCTTACAAGGACTCTTTTCTACATCTGTGCTTTTTAGCTAGCATTCAGACACACATTCACTCTCTAACTGCATTGGGAGCAACTCGAGGTTCAACATCTTGACCACTCCAGCTAAAGTGAGATGGAGGCTGGAGCAAACAGGATTCAAACCACCAAACTTCCAATTAGTAGACAATTGATTCTTCCTTCCTAGCTATTTAATGACCAGTTGTAAGTGGTGTTATTGCAAAGAGGAAACATTTAGCAACCAAGTCACAGACTCAATGTTGAGGTGCATAGTGCATTAAAGTCAACAATGCTGCGTTTACTCAATAACTTCCAGAGTTCTGTGATTAATATCAGCAGACAAAACGTGCACCGGGAGCATACATACAGTTTCCATAGAGTTTTTTTTGTTGTTGAAAAAAGCATGATTACAAGAACAGAGAGATGCTCCACTATTCCTACCCGCAGTGAGGTTGACCATGGAGGCTGTGCCTGCTGTAATGGCATCCACCTGTGAATGGATTTCATGTTTGGACTCATCCATCTTGTTTTTGCGCCAAGCTTGAGATGCCTTAAAAGAAAACAAAAAAACAATCCATTTAGAATGGAGTCTTCACTATACATCATCAATACAATCAGCACTTAAATCAGTCCAAGCAAATGAAGTGAAATCTCACTGCATCTGTTCCTAATGGAGGCAGAGTATCAAAATCATCCAGTGAAGCTTGGGCAGCCTGGACAGCATGCATACTGGAGTTAATGGTTCCAGTCAGGGCTTGCTGTGCTGAAGTCTGTTGATAAAAAAGTGAATGTATTAAATTAAAAGAAATTGTGAATATAATTCTGTGTTTGAAACAACAAAATAACAGAAATTGCTCCTATAACTAAAAACATAATGAATGCATTTTTTAAAACTGTACTTGGCTGTTTGGATTTCTGTAAAACAAATTCACAAATATGCAATTCCTAATTTTTATAAAAGCGTCACTTCAGTGCTACAGATCAACATTGGCTGCTCAGTAAGGATTCTGGCATTTGCACGTTCACGTGGGTTTATGAGGATGTTAGCCTGCTATATTTAAGTTTTAAGGAAAGAGAAAATAAAGCCTACTGTTACAGTTTAATTTCCAATTTCTGTTTCATGTCTTATCATTCTGTCATACCAGTGGAGGCATATGTCCTCTGTGCATCTGTCCACTGGTTATGTGCTGCTTAGCTTGAGGCATGGAGCCCATCTGGAAGCTCTCTGGTCCACCAGCTCCTGAGCGCATGATGGCTGGCAGGGCCACTGAGCCTGTCTCCACTTTGCCGACCCTGTTGAACTGTTGCTGCAACACCGTGGACCTGGAGTGGCATGAGAAAGAACCTAGTTCTGAAAGCCCTGAGGTGCAGGTCAATGATCCGGTTTGTAATAATGTAGTTGTCTCTTCAGCTGCAACTCTTGAACGCTAAGCTGAAGAGAGGAGCTACACTGTCAACAAATAACTACCTGGTGGCGACTTAGGAAAGCTGAATACTCCATGGATGGATGGAGTATTGTTGGAATACCATTCAGTGAAACTTGTACGTGTCAAGTACAGAAAACTATTCAGTGGTAACACTCATACACTTACTTTTTGGGTGACACAGAGTCTTCTAGCATGGTTGACTCTTCATCTCCCTCCAAGCCAAAGTGGTCTTTGCTCTTTTTCTGTCAAGAGAAAGAAATGTGGTGACACACTGGATTATATCAAATTCAGTTTTAAAGGATTTATATTTTCTTTTGTTTCAAAATAAAGAAAAGATTAAAAACATGAGTTTCAGTACAGACAGCTGCCTAGTAAGATGTTTTTCTATCACTTTTATGCAACTTTGAACAGTTGGTCAGGAAGCACTGCTCTTCTTGACACTACCATAGTGTCTAGCAAAATGAGTAGGCATTAACAGTGTGACTGGAAAAGCCAATGATGACATGAAAAACGACACTGTGATCAAAAGTACACCAGACTCACTGACGAGCACACTGAGTCCACAGTCCTGTGTGAAAGTGCCATGAGTGGTAATCCAGTTGTCAAGCAAAAGGCACATATTTTAAAGAACTAAATAATACATTTTAACAGAGCACAGAGAAGATAAACAGTGTTGTGCTGCAGTAAGAGCAGCCACTTTCAAGCTTGGGCTTGTAAAACACCTGAAAAGACACAGGACTTCGTGTTTCATATCTTCTTTGTGAAATGTCAGCACAGAACTTGAGATCACCTTATGGTATGATGATAAATACACACCAGCACATATGTAACATATGTAGTATGTAAAGAAATTCTATTGCGTTGAATACTTACAGAGTGACATGGAAAGAGTGACATGTCAAAAGAAATCTCACTAGACAAAATGGTGTTGTAGTATTTTTTGACATTTTTTTAGGAAATAAATTCTTCATCCCCCATCAAAGCATCCATGTTGTCAATGAAATGTATAATGCTGCTGACCTTTTTAAGGATGATGTCGATGTAACCAGCAATAAGCTGAGCTATCTGCTCTCCCTCAGTGGTCTGCACAGAATAGTAACCGTCCTGGTAATCTCCAAAGTCCTAAAGGCAGAGCAAACAACCAGAAGTTAAAATACCTTACAGATTATACTGGAAAATGAATAGCTTCTTGAATAGGTGAACTATTCCATTAGGTTAGGTGAAGAACAGAGGATGTAGTGAGAAATTACCAAAGAATCAATTGAAGGCTCAACTGAACGTATGCAATCTGAACAAAGGTGAAATTTTTCTGCAAATGATTTGTATACAAATTTAAAATAAAACTTTTAATACCACTGATGGAACATTTTCTAGAAGCGCTTTTGCTTGAGAGCCTTCCATAATTTGAATTACTTTCCCCTGGAAGTAATTATGCAACGTACTGCATTACTTTTAAGAGGATTGTTCTGTTTACTAAGTACTTTTTTCGAGTAATGAGCCCAACACTGATTACAGCAAAGTGGGGATATACCTCTGACATGCACAAACATTTGACCACACAGCATGCAAATCATTTTCATGAATGTAATATGTCTTTGATATCCTACTTAGCGATGGTGGTGACTCTTAACGCACCCATGAGAAAAGAGAAGTGATATCAGTAATTGCCATCCATCTCTAGGTCTCACTAAAGTATTTTGCTAGAAAAATGCATGGAACGAATATTTGGAAATTGACGTTTTAGGAGAGGATTAGAAATCAGCAAGTGGTCCATCGAGGTTTAAATACATAGGGATTAATATGACTCGTTCTCTATCTGGCCTTAAATCAACTAATTTGACTCCCCTTATATCAAGGATTACATCTGATATTCAAAGATAGGGTAATCTCCCCCTTTCTTTAACCCTCTCAGGCTCAAATTAAACTTTTTGTTGCTAATGCACAACCAAGTCCTGCAGTGGTACTTCTGAGTAAAAAAAATCATAAAATATGTATGTGGGGTAATCAGGTTGTTAGTTTTTAACTGTTGCAAATCAGCAACGCCTGCCTTGAGAGGGTTAATCGGTAAGATTAGTGTTGTTAAAATGTTTTAGAGTTTGTTTTTGTTTAGTTGTTTTTTTTATATATATATAAATATATTTACTTAGGAAAATGAAGAAAGGTTAATTGTATTTTGGTAAGTGCAAGTACTGTGTTGTTTTATTTTTTCAATAAAAATATTTGCAAAAAATAAAAATAAAAATCAGCAAGTGAAGCAATTCAAACACCGTGAATGCATGCTTCATATTAACTCACTATGACTGAGTGCACAGAGGCAATAGAACTGTTTTGGGAAGAAGTCAGATGCAATGTTACACAGTGACAAAAACCCAAACAATCTTATGGTGTTGCACTGGCCTGGTGGAAATAGTAAAATGAGAAAAAAGGCAGTTTGATAATGTGTTAAAAGTCATTTCAGGTGTTCAAATCAGAAAAAGAGAGCAAGAGAGCGAGGGAGGGAGAGAGAGAGAGAGAGAGAGAGAGAGAGAGAGAGAGAGAGAGAGAGAGATCTGGTTAAGATATTTCTGAACCAGGCTCAACAATGCTCTTATCTTGTCTCTACTTAAGAACTCACCAGGGTGAAGCTCTTTGGTGAGGCAGCCCAACGTTTAATGTTGGTCAGGTTCCACTCCTGGATCACCTCCTTGGTCTTCTCATCAACCCTCATCACGCATTCTTTGGTTATACCCAGAAGTCGAGGCACCAATTTGTTCTTACCCTTCATTTTCTCCTGCATGAAGGGAAATGAAATGACTGTGAAGTAAACATAAATTAAACTGGGCAAATATTAATGACTCAATCCATGAAGATCCACAATCAACAAATTAACTCAGCCATCATCCAGCTAGCACTGCAGAATGAGAGGAAGCATATAAAGTATTTAAACATTTTCAGATGAATCTTGCCCTATTTGTGAATTTTTCTTCTCTGACTCTTATTCATACCCTCCTCTTCCCCTAGCCCTTTTTCAGAAATGTAGTAGCAAACTGGCTAGTTTGGAGAACAGTTTCCACTAATGCAACATGCTGGACTGGTTGGTAGAAATTGCAAGTTTCTATCTTTGTGCTGATCGTATTATTGTAAATAATATTATTTAATTATGTAAATGAATATTATTTGTAAAGTGAGTCTCAAGTCTCAAATCAAAAGCAACCTCCACTTTGGTAATCCATTGTTCTTCTCACCTTGACCAGAAAGAATGACACACCATACGTTTTCAGGGACCTGGCCAGCTTCACATAGTTGACTTTAGCCTCAATCTCTGTCATGTTTTGACAGTTTTTGTGTGCCTGCAGAAACACAGTCAGAGGATTAGAAGAACTCACTGTGGTATTATGTACCAGCCTCCAAGTATAAGTCATCTTGATAAAATTTGTGTTTGACCTGATCTTTATACATCAAAAATATTAAACAGAACAGCACAGTCAGAACTGACATTTAGTTCAAAACTGCCACAGAATCCACTTCTTACCTGGAAGATCTTCTTCTCCCCTTTGTTCTTGATGTATTCTTTGGGAAGGAACTCTTTTAAACTGAAGAGGAAAAAGGTCAAATCAAAAAAAAATTTAACAGGCAGCTCATTACAGTTTGAAGACAAAACAACAATACAACCAAAATACCAGTGCTTACTCTAAAAAGCCAGGCTTGTGTTTGGACTCGTTGTGATCCCCAAATTGAATCTGACACTGATAGCCTGCAAACTCACAGGCCTTATCAAAGGAGACTGGATGAGATCCATTCAGGATGTCATCGCGAGCCTGTCCCAACACACACACACACACACACACACACACACACACACACACACACACACACACACACACACACACACACACACACACACACACACAAAATCATTATAGTTTTTTAGAGCAAAAATTTACAGTGTAAAACAGCATATAACATTTGAGCCACTCTTCATTTTCTTCACTAGGAAAATTTAAAATAGGTGCAATAATTTATTGAGCCAGTTCAAAAATATATTTAAAATGATATATAAGAAAAGAGTCGGTTCCATCAGTTCTTGTGTAACTTGGTATGCTTTAGCCTTTCCTCCCAATTTCCCTTCCTATAGAACGGCCTCTTGACAGCCAGCTGAGCCACAGAAACCATTTCTGGTGAGGCTTCCAAGAACATGGATCAACTGAAGGGCATCTCTCTGTGTCAGGTCTTTGCAGAAGACCTTTTTTTAAGGACACGACTTTCAGATACTATCTATCTGCTGCAGATTGTTTTTAAGCCTGTCTCGTCTTCTTTTGTCCCCCACTTGTCCAGTTTTATCCACAATGTTTTAAAGACACTGCACACCATGCCAAGATATGCCAAGTTTTTAGCTAATAACTCTTCAGGAATCTACTTGTTTGTCTATTATTTTATTCCTGTCAATCTGTGTTACCTTTGGTGTTTTTTATAGATTCAACTAAAATAACAGGAGTAAATTCTGTGTTTTTGTGATGAGCTGCCAGTAGCAAAGTTCCTAAAAACAATTTAAAATGGGTTCTTTGCAAAGTTGACACAACACAGATTCATCCCTTGAATTAGGTGCCTTTTTTATGCTTAAATGATTAATAGATAAATATTAAGTGGCTCATCAAACAACACAAAATGAGTTCAAAGGCAGCCAATAGCCAAAGAAAAAGAAAATCTGGCTCCTTGGAACAAAATATTAGGAAATGAGGGGTGGCTCAAGACTGCATAATGTCTATCCAAGACAACAGGAGAAAAATAAATTATTATTATTATTATTAATAATAATAATAATAATAATAATAATAATAATAATAATAATAATAATAATAATGTCAATGAGAAAGTCAATGTCAATGTTTTTCTGTACCTGCACATAAAGCAGGTTGAGCTGGACGGGATCTCTGGAATCCACATTTTGGTCTGAGTAGAAGAATTTTCTTCGCAGCAGCAACATCTCTGTCTCCTCCACGCCCTGTTCCCTCAGTGTCCGTCCATGGTCCAACCAGTTCACTACGGAAAGCCCAAACCAAACGGGATGCCATAAAGACCAATATTAGAAATATATTAGCCAGTCAAAATGTTTTAGCATCAAGGTGAATTTTTTCAGTCATATTTTCATTGTAATCTGTAACCATATTTTGATTCAGATAAAGCACTTTGACACCATAATATTTAAGCAGAACACTTTGTTATAATCTCCTCTCCCATGAACGTCGTATGGGACAGGAGTTTCAGAAGCAGACATACTCGTTTGGAAAGCAGACATTGAATTTACTCAGAAAAATTGGTTAAAGTCTTTTTTTCTTTTGAATAAAGCTCAGCATAAGGATTGGCTAATGTGTTTCCAGACAGAAAAAAGACTAGTCTTTCCAATTTCTTTCAGAGTTACAGAGTTAAAGAATGTGGCAGTGAAGATTTGGTAGATTAGTTTAATTATTTACTATTAAATATTTATCCCTTGGGACTTCCAGATCCCGACGGACAAGATAGTGATGGCTAACTAACCAGAGATAGTAGTGGTGGACAAGCAGAAAAGAAGATTGTAGTGATAGAGGTAGTAATACACTCAACAAAAATATAAACGCAACACCTTTGTTAATGCTCCCATTCCCCATGGGATGGACGTAGAGACCTAAAATTCATTCCAGATACACAATATAACCGTCCCTCCCAAACAGTGGTCACAAATCAGTCCAAATGTGTGGTAGTGGGCACATCTGCTATATTTAGATAATCCATCCCACCTCACAGGTGTGCCACATCAGGATGCTGATCTGACATCATGAGTAGTGCACAGGTGTACCTCAGACTGCCCACAACAAAAGGCCACCCTGGAATGTGCAGTTTTGTCTCACAGCAAAATGCCACAGATGCCACAAGCAATGAGGGAGCGTGCAATTGGCATGCTGACAGCAGGAATGTCAACCAGATCTGTCGCCCGTGCATTGAATGTTCATTTCTCAACCATAAGCCGTCTCCACAGGCGTTTCAGAGAATATGGCAGCACATCCAACCGGCCTCACAACCGCAGACCTCGTGTAACCACACCAGCTCAGGACCTCCACATCCAGCAGGTTCACCTCCAAGATCGTCTGAGACCAGCCACCCAGACAGCTGCTGGAACAATTGGTTTGCACAACCAAACAATTTCTGCACAAACAGTCAGAAACCGTCTCAGGGACGCTCAACTGCATGCCCGTCGTCCTCATCGGGGTCTTGACCTGACTCCAGCTCATCGCCGTAACAGACTTGTGTGGGCAAATGCTCACATTCGATGGCGTCTGGCACGTTGGAGAGGTGTGCGCTTCACAGATGAATCATGGTTCACATTGTTCAGGGCAGATGGCAGCTGAGAATGTCCCAGTTCTTGCATGGCCAGCATACTCACCGGACATGTCACCCATTGAGCATGTTCGGGATGTGCTTGACCGGCGTATACGACAGCGTGTACCAGTTCCCACGAATATCCAACAACCTCGCACAGCCATTGAAGTGGAGTGGACCAACATTCCACAGGCCACAATTGACAATCTGATAGACTCCATGCGACAATGTGTTGCACTGCATGAGGCAAATGGTGGTCACACCAGATGCTGACCGGTTCTGGGTCCCCAGACCCCCAATAGCGCAAAAAACTGCACATTCCAGGGTGGCCTTTTGTTGTGGGCAGTCTGAGGTACACCTGTGCACTACTCATGATGTCAGATCAGCATCCTGATGTGGCACACCTGTGAGGTGGGATGGATTATCTAAATATAGCAGATGTGCCCACTACCACACATTTGGACTGATTTGTGACCACTGTTTGGGAGGGATGGTTATATTGTGTATCTGGAATGAATTTTAGGTCTCTACGTCCATCCCATGGGGGAATGGGAGCAGTAACAAAGGTGTTGCGTTTATATTTTTGTTGAGTGTACCAAGCGATAGCAACAACAGGAAGATGGAACACAAGAAGCTGAGAGAGGAGCTAGAGAAGATGTGGAAGGTGACCCGGGACACACACTTTGGTTAAGCAAGTCTGTTATAGAGCATTAGAATGGAGGCTTGTATTTCTCATACACTCATCGTCTGTGTGGAGTTTCTGCTTCAGCTTTTCCATTTTCTTGTCATCTCTTAAAAGAGTTTTGTCTCTTTTCAGGGTTCCTGTGGTTTCCTCCTTCTTCTCTTCACCAATGTCTCGCACCAGTGAATATTCATCATAGTTTGTAATACCTGACATACAAACAGATTGAAATTACTACATTTAGTTTACATTTTACAACAACATTATATATACACAAGAATCTCATGGTAAGTGGGGGGGAAAGCAATAAACCTGTAACAACACACAACATCTTGTTCTGGAAATTAAATGTGAGCTGTGTGTGGCTTATAGCTGACCTATTCTAGCACATATGGTCATCAGCATGTCACTGACAATCTTGGAGTCATCCACCATTACAGTCTTCACTGTCCCATCCAACATGCGGATCTTCAGTGGCCTCTGCTTCTTCTTGTATTCCAGAGTGTCCTGTCAGACAGAGGCAACAGACCAGCTGCTGATATTTTGTTGGAAACTTTGAAATAGATTTAAACTAGATCCTGCTATTTCTCACAATACTCACATCACACTGCTTTTCTTCCTAGAGACAGCATCATTTTTTACAGAAGCATTAAACAAAAACAACCTGACTCAGCTAATTTAGAGCAAAGAAACCAGTGATGTCCCTTGGTGAAAGTGTATTTAGTACTCACAAATCATCACAAATGCATCCTAATTCATAAATTTAACAGTTAGTCATAGCTGAATGTGTGATATACTTCCTTACCCCATTCCTTAACATGTAGTAGTCCAGAGCCTTTCCAGCCTCCAACCAGATGCCTTTCTTTGGATCTTCATCAGACAAAAACAGTCCGTAGTCATTTGCTGTAGAAGAAACACAAACGCTGATTAAGTCGCTGGATTTCTATTTCTTGCCATACCTGTGGATCTCCAGACAGTAGACTAGAAGGACTTGTGCTAGTCCCCTGTTCATGTAAATCACATTAGTGGATTAGTCTTTCAAACAAACATGTTTTAACAGGTTCACATCAGCTTGCCAAAGTCAAAATGTGACCATTCTAGTCTAATCTGTTGACTGACACAATATTAGGCAGGTGGTTACAATGTCATGCCTGATCAGTCTATGTGCAATATGCAGCATACAATTTCTCCATGTCAATAATCCAACAATCAGTTCTGATGAAGTAAGAAGTAAAAAAAAAGAAAGAGAACTTACGCTGGCCAAGCTGTGCCTCTGGGACTCTCTCCCTGATGATGCGACAGGCATCGTAGACCATGGTGGAGGGCTCAAACTGCATAGTTTTCACTACATTCCCCACACTAATCTTTAATGACAGGGTCACCATGATTGCTGCTCTGCACCTCCACCCAACTCACACCTGCATGAGGATCCATAAAGTAGTTAGTCATAACATGTCAACTGTACCATTAAAGTGAAATAGCATATTTAATTCACAGTCACAATACCAATAGTACAACTCAATCTGAAAGACATATAAAGTCTATTGAAAAAAAAAAAAGACTTTTTGATAAACACACACACACACACCTTATTTCCTGTTAAAAGGAGGTTTTAACTGCAAGTGTAGAACAGCTGTAACTGTATACTCTAAATAATGTCAAAGCTGCCTCCTCTCACAAGTAGCACACAGCAGGAAGTTCTCTACATCAGAGGTATTCTCATTGCACATAGCTATGACAAGAACTGCTATATTCATAAATATATTTTATTTTGGTACTCCTTTACATGACATTCCGCTAAAGAACTTCACATTAGTAGGAAGTGAAAACTAATCTCTCAGCCCCATGTCTTAAGCTGAGGTTAAAGTGAGAAACACCACCTCTAGCTTTTTTTACATGTGTCACATATAAAAAAATGTTTTTAACTGAAAATCCAGTTTTCCGGTTCCTGAATAAAAAGAAATTGTCTCTTAACTGTTTAAATGCCAGTAAAGGTATGTTTTTTTTGGAAAACAACTCTCTGTGGTTTTGTCATTGTGAGAGATTCTTTGTCATTTCTTCATGCAAGATCCTGAGGTTGTATAGCAATGAGAGGTGAAGGAAATAAAGAGTAGGGGATTTTCTTTTTCAGCTTTTTTGAAATGACATTTTACTTATCACTGTAAAACTGTCAGACTCGCATCCTGATAACACTCTTTCACCATCTTGCTCCCTGTGTAGTATAAAGGGGATTCAACCTAAAAAGTACAGCTAGCAACATGAATGCTGGTTACTGCAGAAACAAATAAAATTAAAAAAACCAATGCCAAATGTACTGGTTATATAATACTCTACAACTCTGAGTACTCAAGCACTGCTTTTTACTACAAGTCATATTCATCTATTCTCACACAACCCAGGGATGGAACCACTGTCTGCTAGGGATGGGTATCGTTTAGGTTTTATCCGATACCAAATACGGTGCATTTCTCAGCTTTTAAAAAACGCTATGCGTTGCCAGGTGTTTCATCAGATTCGAGGTGTTACCTCCTTTGCACAGTATCACCTTGAAGCACTTGTTGCAGGCTGCTGAGTTTGCATCTTTTGCTGTGAAGTACAGTCAGACTTTTGACCGCTTTGCCTTGGGCACTTTTAATCTGTAGCTCTGCTCTAAAAGAACGTACGTACCTGGGCAAGCCTACTATCCTCGGAAAGGTAAGATGATTGGCTAGAATCCAAAGTGTATGACATCTCAGGAAAAAGAAACACCGAAATGTGCGCTGCTTTTCGGTCTGGTTACTACCGGTGCCATCCCTACTGTCTACTTGCTCAATCAAATGACAATCAAACTGTTTTCTGACTAAAATCCAGTGTGACAACAGGCTGAGTGAGATGAGCCACTGTCTGGAGCATTCATATATTGTTATCATATATCAGTGAGTACTTCTCACTATATGTTAAAAGATTGTTTTGTTGGAGAAAATGTTTTCATACTATACTTCAGAAAAATATGCTATAAGAAGATGGATGGATGGCTAACATGTAAATATGCTTCTCATTGTTAGGGCTCCTGATTATGATTTTACTATTTGACATGATCATGAAGAAGATGAATAAAATACTTACCTGACTTGAACCAATTTTTTGTAACAGCCACTCAGATGATCAGCTCTGTGTTTCTTCTACCTAGCTGAGGAAAATCAAATATAAACAGATACACGATTTTTTTTATTTTATTGATCCAACATTTTCAATGACATAATGATATGCTTTTACATTATAACGATCTTACAAAACACAGTTCCACAGCATTTTGTACTCTTGCAATTCCACATCATAATAATGTTGTCCTATTTGAAATATAAAGCTGCAGATAAACTCACTTTTTGACACAACATATGACATGTAATTTAAATGTTCTATTCCAAAAGCTAACTGTGAATACGGTACACAAGCTTTAGACAGTGCTCAGTCCCTGTTCGCACACATACATGTTCCAATAAATCCCACAAATGGAATCTAGTAGAGTTCAAGAATTTTATCTGACAATAAAGCAGAAACTGCTGCTCAACTGAAAGAATACACAAAGCGAATTGGAATGTGTTTGTATATTAGAGATTGATTTCTTTGGGGTTTTTTTGATAACATTGCAGACACTTTTTAAAAAAATGTTATAAAATAAAATATTAGTTTAATCCATTTTAGTGAAATTAATGTCAGAATTAAGCGTGTAACTAGTGAGAAGGTCCACATAACTGGTGTGTTTCTGTTTGGTGAAGTGTGGCAAGGTGTGGCGTGCTTTGCAAAATAAGACAGGACAAGACAAGGCAAGAAAAATAAGAGTTGGGACATCCTCCATTACGTCAGTTAAAAATTGTTAAATACAGCTGAAGTATAAACTAATCTGATAAATACAGTAAAACAAGCATAAATGTAAACAATATATAGAAAGAAATATTTGAAATATAATCATATGAAAATCAACAAGCAAAAACAGAATTTAAATTTTAAATATAATCAGCAGTACTACATGCACTGAAACAGACTAGCAAATATCAGAGTACATCAAAGTGGCTCAGCAGAACAGCGCAAGTTGTAGTGGACGCTGCAATAAATTGGTGTGGTATTTACGTGAGCGTGAGTGCAGGGTTAAAGTAAACTTAACATGAGAGAACAGATTACTCTTTGCTAGACAGATGTGTTGCATTGCAGACAGTTATTGTATGATATGAATAATTTCTTCTGATGTAAAAGATTTTTACATGTTATTAATAGCTATTTTAGGTGTGTGTGTGTGTGTGCGTGCATGCATTGGAGGAGGAGTGCAGCTGTCGGTCAAGTGAGTGGGTTCATCTCTAGAAATGAACCCACTCCTCTTCCTCTGCTGTGGAATGACAGCATTCTTTCAAGTTCCTAATCAGCTGTCTACATGTCATTTCCTGTTTTTAAAAGACATTCAACGCCATATATGGGCATCTCTAACATCCACACATGCCCAGCAGTGACTTAGCTGGAAGTCTGCAGTGAGTATTGGGTCAGTTTGTTGACAAAGCTTACTAATCTAAAGCTCATCCTAGTCCTTCGAGTTTCAAAGTTACAATGTTCACGTTTAGTCAGTGTTAGTCCTCAATATTATTCAATGTAGAAACTTTAAAGCTCTAAATGCTCAAAAACCATTATCGAGCAAAAGCTACTTCAACATTCAAATCTTCCTGTTTATTTAACACCAGCTCGAAATCTGAAAGATAATCTTGTTTAAAAACATTGCAAGTCTACAGACTTCAGAAATTGTACAGTAAATGCTTCCCACTCCACCCTGACTGAAAGAGGAAGTGCGAGGTCACAACAGTAATTACTGCAGTTGCTAAAAATGAGAAATAGCACAGTAAAGGTCTTAGTGTACTCTAAAAACACTGTAAAACAATATCACAAATGAAAACACAATTCTTTAATGGTACAGATATAAAAAATGTCCAGCTGTTGCAAAAGGGATTCCAAGTTTGGGCTTTTAAAGTATAAAATTAGTTATGCCGTTGAAGGTACTTTCTCCTTTTAGTGCTTAAAATATATCTTTGCAATAACTCTGAATTAATGCCTCTTTCCAGAAAACATGACTTGGTTCTTACAAGAAAAAAAATGTGTGGCTAACTTGACTTCCTGTTAGTCAAAGCCAGACTTCCTCTGCAAAGTGACAGCGGCCAGCTGTCATCCTAAAGCCAAGTATCCAAGCTATCAATGGAATTCAGATACTCTATACCTCAGTCTTTATCTAGTGTATTACAGGCCTGACCATTTTTTTAACGTGTCTGTAAAACTGTCCACTAACAACAAGAGGATTATTTCAAAAACTTATCTTTTCAGGCCAGAATGAAACATTTCACTTAACTAGTCTTCAGGGCTGATAAGTACGTTGTGTACATCCTCACTATAGTTCTGGCTACAGTCATTTCTGCCAGTATCAGCCATTTCCAAAAATGTCTAGCTGACTCTTTTTTTTTAAACTGTGTGGTGTGCAAGTTTGAAAAAAATGAAAATGTACTAATTTAGTTGCAATGAAACACATCACAGATATGAAGAAAATATTATGTTGAGGGACAATCAGAAATTGTGCAAAGTTTAAAATAAATTTTCAAACGACTAAACAAGGACTAGGTCTAGTTGTTTTGTTTTTCTGTTTTCCTGTTGTTCTCCAGCCCTATGTGCGCTAGATGTGATTTTTGTTTGGCATATCCCGATGTCCAGGGTGGGCCATTTATATGGATACACCGTAATAACATGGGAATGGTTGGTGATATTAAAGTCGTGTTTGTGGCACATTAGTATATGTGTGGTGACCATGGTGGCCATTTAGAAGTCGGCCATCTTGGATACAACTTTTGTTTTTTTAATAGGAAGAGGGCCATGTGACACATCAAACTTATTGGTAATGTCACAAGAAAAACAATAGTACTTGTATTATACAAGTAAAACATTTTTCTCTTTTTCTATGTAAGAATAAGAAAAAAGTGAAATAATAGATTTAATTTGTTTTGGTTGTGTAACCTCAGGACATCTGTGGACATTAGGAAAGAGGTCATCTGGGTGGACATATATTATTGCTCAAGTAAAACCACTTATGGTGAAGAATAGTTTATCAGGAGTTCACAGTGCTGCAATACAAGTCTTTGCAACCACTGAGTGTAGCTTCGTATACAGATGGTAGAGTTTTAAACTTCCTGTGATCGTGGCCTTCAACAGTCTCTGCTGCCTGCTGTGCTGCAATGTGGGCAACCAGCTTAAAGTCACTGCAGAACCTTCATCAGGCTCAAAATAAGACAACCTGTTTTAGAGAAGTTACCGGCTCTTATAAGAATCTTAAATTTAATAAAACATGTTTTGAATTTTTGTTTTATAATTCAATAAGTCATTTTTTGTCATATTTGTTATTTGTCACAGAAATTGCTTAACTATTATCAACACAAACATCATGAGAAACACTTTTCCAGTTTAAGGTTGCTGCTTATATCACATTTGATCATCACTACTGGCATTGGCACCACTCTGATACTAATAGAAGAGTTCTTGAGTCCAAGAAATGTAGACACAGCTGTAGCTCCAGAGCACATAACACAATAACAAAGTCATTGCAGTGTCCTTATTACAGAGCTGAGGTAACTAGTACACTTGTATCCAACTGTAGTATGATTTGTTTTACTGGTAGTTTTTCACAACAACTTTCACTCTGCTAATGCACATTTGCTGTACTATTGTAAATTGAAGCTGTGTTTACCCTGATGTGACACTGTGAAAATAACCCAGTGGCATTGTTACAGTCTATCTTAAACAAGTAACCACAACGACCGCATTTGAACTTTTGCATCTCATCTCCCATTCTTACATTTCCTCTCGACTCTATAGTCTACACATGCTCATGTACAGTAATTATACCATTCCCCAACTAGAAAAAATCTCCAATTCTCTTGTTTTTTTAGCATTTCATACATTTTTTTTTAATCTGACCATTCAGTGCACTAAAAGGTTTTGTCAAAACAATACCCTAGAGTAAACAGGAAATCTATAAGGGAATTTATAAAAGGGGGAAAAAGGAAACGAGGCTAATTATTTCTGTTCTGGTCTGTACTGTACAGATCAGATTTCACTTGTTTGAGGGAAATTTATACGGGTGAAGGAAAGTTAAAATAGCAGCATTTGCCTTTAGTATAAGGCAACACAATTACAACATTATGAGCTATTTGAAAACCAAAAAATGTCAAAATGTCTATTTTGACAATAACTTCAGTCTATGTTTCAGAGACAATCACACTCTCACAAAGAACTTGTTCTGTTGAACACAGAAGATGAACGGTAAAAATACTACACTACTCCCACTATCCAAGTGGCCAATATTTTTTTTAAATAGATTAGTTTCATTATGTAGGAGTCTCTCTCTGCCCTACGTACACTTATGGATTAATTCTTATATAGCGCTTTTCAACTCTCCCAGAGTACTCAAAGAGCTCTATACAACATGCCACATTCACCCGATCACACCCATTCACACAAGCACTGTCTTCTAAGTTTCTTAGTGCTTCCTAACTACAATTCATACACATTTATACTCCAATGAACGCATCGGAGAGCAATTTAGGGTTAGTGTCTTGACCAAATTAGAGAAAAAAAATTGAAATTGGTTGTTGAATTTTGAATTGAGTGTTGAACTTGCATTTGATAAATGAAACCCAAAGAGATATCGATGTATGTGAAGAAATATTCTTTAGGCTTAAAGACCTCCAAAATAAAGCAATCAGAGACAGCAAAAAAGTAAGATTAGTATGGGAAAATTGAGCAGCTCAGCGACACCAACGGCCTGAAAAACCACAAAACATGGAACACTAAGTTGTGAGCAACTTCTTGAATTCAAATTTAGATGGTGTACAACAACGCAGATTACACTTTGAAAGGAAGCATCTACAAGGGCCTGTCCAAAAAAAAAAAACATCTTTGGAAAGATGAAACCAAGATGAACCTTAATGATTGCAAGAGAAAAGTATGGAAAAGGGAAGGCATAGTTCATGATTAGAAAAACACCACATCATATATCAGATATGATGGAGACAATGTTATGCAGCAGGTAACTAGTTTTTAGCATTTGATATATGATATATGAATGTGAGATGGCTGACCACAAGCCTCACAATGATTTGACACGAAATGACCCAAAACCGAAAGCAGAAAACCCTCGAAACTAACAGCAACTGAAGGTGGCTGCAGTAAAGGCCTGCTAAAGCATCACAAGGAAGGAAACAGTATTTGGTGATGTTTGACAATGTACTTAAAAGCTTAAAGTCTGCTCTTAATCACATTTTGTGTGATTTAAAATCCACTGTGACAGTGTGCAGAGGCAAAATTTAAAAAAAATGTTTACTGTCCAGGAGCTTACAAACAAAACTGTAAATTATTGGCCTTGGAAACCCAGAAAAACTGTCAGGTAACCACTTGAATCCTCAAAATACAAGATTGATGATGGACCAGTTTGGTTGCTCGACTGGTAAATCAGCAAGTGGTACTAGTAATTTTCTGCAGAGGCAGTAGCAGCAGAAGAAGAGGAAGAAGAAACAGAAAAAAACAGAAGTAGCAACAAAAGCAGAAGCACAAGAAAAAGCATAAGCAATAGCCCAGTCGCAATGTAAGGTTCAACACAAATAACTAATAACACAAAGAATGATTTAAAAAATAGCAGCTACATTAAAGCAATGAAGAGGTGCAGGAGAAGATAATCTTAAATGGGAGACTAGCCAAATTTAATACTCTCTAAATTCTTTGTACATGTTGTCAGGTATATTTATTGCCCTTCGTATATAACCATTGTGTAACACAACTATATATTTGCATTTTTGAAGAGTTTCAGAGCCCATCACAGCACAGAAACAGCTTTAGTGAAGGTTACAAATGATCTTCTTATGGCCTCTGACAGTGGACTCATCTCTGTGTTATTGTCCTGCTAGACCTCAGCGCAGCGTTCAATACTGTTCGACCATAATATCCTATTAGAACAATTGTAGCATACTGTATGTAATACAGGTACTGCGCTGCAGTGGTTTGTATCATATCTATCTAATAGGCTCCAATTTGTTCATGTAAATGGAAAGTCCTCTTCACACACTAAGGTTAATTATGGAGTTCCACAGGGTTCAGTGCTAGGACCAATTCTGTTTGCATTATACATGCTTTCCTTAGGCAGTAGGGCTGTGCGATATGACCAAAATCTCACATCCCGATATTAAGACATCTATCGTCCGATAATGATATAAATCACAAAAATGTAACATTTTCTGTAAATTCTGTGAATCTCGGGCAGCTCGACTTGCTTGAAGTGTTTCCAGCTGGGCGTCGCGTACCTGGAGTTGAGTGTTTTAACTGATGCATGAAACTATACATTTTTAGACATAGGTTGTAACGGCCGCCGTTTTCTTTATGAGTATTTATTACACAGCGTGCTGCGGGGAAAAGCCTGTTCTAATGTTTGAGTCTAAGGTTTATTTTTTAGCACCTGACGGCTCTTTTTTGCTTCTCATCCATAAATACTCTGCATCTTTCGCGTGATTCGGTTTATTTTGAAAAGTCTCAACAGGATCTTGAGCTTTTTTGTGAAAGGTTTATGTGGAAAATAAACAAGCGGACATGCGATGGTTTTACTGTTGTTGTTGCTAAAGACAATGCATAAAAACAAGTGCTTGTTTGTCTGTAGTGTGGTTATATTAAATATAAGAGAAAGAGAGAACTTTAAGAAATTAATATAGCCACTACAGTGACCATCAAAATAATGAAAAAATATTGCCATAAACAGTTTATTTTGCGACACCACGAAACAAACGATAGCGTAAAATGCAACGATAGACGTTTTTATATCGTCATCCGATATATATTGTTATATCGATCAGCCCTATTAGGCAGTATCATCAGAAGACATAGTATACATTTTCACTGCTATGCAGATGGCAAAAAACTCTATCCATGGAGCCAGATAACACACACCAATTAGTTAAACTGCAGGAATGTCTTCAAGACATAAAGACCTAATTTTCTGCTTCTTAATTCAGATAAAGCTGAGGTTATTTTACTCGGCCCTGAAAATCTTAGAAATATGGTATCTAACCAGATTCTTACTCTGGATGGCATTACCTTGGCCTCCAGTAACACTGTGAGGAATCTTGGAGTCATTTTTGACCAGGACATGTCCTTCAATGCACATATTAAACAAATATGTAAGACTGCTTTCTTCCATTTGCACAACATCTCTAAAATTAGAAATTTCCTGTCTCAGAGTGATGCTGAAAAATTAGTTCATGCATATTTCTAGGCTGGACCACTGTAATTCATTATTATCAGGACGTCCTAAAAACTCTCTGAAATACCTTCAGCTAATCCAAAATGCTGCAGCAAAAGTGCTGACAGGGACTAGAAAGAGAGAGCATATTTCTCCTATATTGGCTTCCTGTTAAATCCAGAATTGAGTTCAAAATCCTGCCCCTCACATACAATGTCTTAAATAATCAGGCCCCATCTTATCTTAATGACCTTGTAGTACCATATCACCCCATTAGAGCACTTCACTCTCACACTGCAGGCGTACTTGTTGATCCTAGAGTATTTAAAAGTAGAATGTGAGGGAGAGCCTTTGGTTTTCAGGCCCCTCTTCTGTGGAACCAGCTTCCAGTTTGGATTTGGGAGACAGACACTATCTCTACTTTTAAGATTAGGCTTAAAACTTTCCTTTTTGCTAAAGCATATAGTTAGGGCTGGACCAGGTGACCCTGAATCCTCCCTTAGTTATGCTGCAATAGACATAGGCTGCTGTAGGCAGACTCATACCCCTCCTAGGTGACTGAAAAGGAAAATGCATCATGGACATGTTGGTCAGTCACAGGAGCTCGTTCAGTGAGAGACTGAGATTACCGAAAAGCACCACTGAACGACACAGGAAATCATTCCTGCCTGTGGCCATCTCCCTGTACAACGCATCCACTTAACACACTGTTTGCTGCTACAACTACACATGTTTCTTTTCCAAATATTTATTTATAAGTGACTTATGTATGTATGTATGTATATATATGTATATATTGTACTATTCTTAGTTAGCGTATTGTCTGTCTTGTCTTAATGTTGGTTTAAAATGGAGCACTGTAACAAAAAATAATTTCCCCCAGGGATCAATAAAGTATTCTGATTCTGATTCTGACACCCATGATGCATTTTCCTTTTCAGTCACCTTTTTCACTCACTATGTGTTAATACACCTCTCTGCATTAAATCGCACTTGTTATTAATCTGTCTCTTCCACAGCATGTCTTCTATTCTGTCTTCCTTCTCTTACCCCAACCGATGGCCGCCCCTCCCTGAGCCTGGTTCTGCCGGAGGCTTCTTCCTGTTAAAAGGGAGTTTTTTCTCATAGGGGGTCATCTGATTGTTGGGTTTTTCTCTGTATGTATTATTGTAAGGTCTACCTTACAATATAAAGCGTCTTCAACATTATATGGCGTTATATTAATAAAATTGAATTGAACTTGAATTTTAAAATCACATAAATCATTTTGAGTTGCATAAAGGTCTTGGAGAAACAACATTTTGTTAAAATGTATAGTTGTCATTTAGAAGAATGACAATAAAACCCACTTTATACACAAGTTTTATTTGCTGCAGTTCTTAAAGTTTTGCCTAAAGAATTTACCTAAAGTTTATATTACAACTGCAATGATTAATTAAGTAACTCAAATAAGTCAATTACAAAAAATTCTCGACACAAATTCTTTGCTTCGATGCTTCATTTAATCCACGGCTCTGTAGCGTGCAGATGTGTTAAACAATGTATACCTAAGTTTTTCACCCACATTTGTTATATTTCTAAAAACTGACCAGAAAATACAAACGTATTTAGGAGCAGCGAATAAAAAGTGTAAATAACAAGTATGACAACATTAAGCCCACAGCCCCCAGTTTTAAACAGAAACACTGATAACACAACAGCAGCAGTGTTGATGACGCTGGCAAAGTTTAATGTGAAAACTTCCAGATTAGACGGTGTGGCATAATGTTTGTGATCAAACAGATTAAAGATGCACTTCATGGCCCACGCTGAACAATGCCAGGTGTAAGAATTATGCCTTATGCCTGTTAGCAATTTTAAACATATAACAAAGGCTCCTAAAACTATAGAGAACTTTAAAAATGAAATAAAGAATAGGAGAAATATTATAAGCTAATAACAATTCACCAGTTCAACTAATATCTGTCCACTTGTGAATACCAACTGCACCTTACTTGTAAACCGCATGTGTTTGTTATTTTCCTGTGTACATCATAAATCGTTGTCAATTTTACTTCCTGCATTAGTTTTCCATCCTTGATTGTATGCTGATTAATCTCACCAACTGTATATCTGGTTACTTCCTGATTTATTTTGAAATTTCTGTATGTCTTAGACCTCACTTAGTTACACTTCCAGCCTTTGCTTTGTTGCCCTACCATGCCTGTTTTCAGTTAGCCACTGGTCTTAGTATATACAGCTCCAGCTTTGCGCTAACCACTTGTCATCTGGTAAACTTGCTTAGTCAAGCTCCCCAGCATTCCTCATGATTTTGTTATTTTCCCTTGTGAACTTCTCATTTCCTTTTGGACAGCTCTATGGACTTTGCCTTTTGACTACACCCTCCCAAACTGGATTTTACTCTGCCCATGTGTATCCTGCATTGGGTTCTCGTCCTGATTTTTACACTACGATCTGGCCAGTATGAACCCAGATGCTACTTTGTTTGCTGGGGAATTTTATGATTTTATCATTTACTCTAATCTGTCTTCATGGTGAATCGAAGAGAGCTCTTAATTGGTATCTTAAAAAGACTATACAGAGAGTAGTGTCTTTTTTGGCTGGTTATGTGGTCTTATGCTCCTAACCATCAAATGCTCTAGCCTTTCCAAGATGATAAGGTAAAACACTGGGTGGCTGAAATGACTGAAGCTTCCCTGCTCCAAAGCCCCATGGAAACTCAGCTGCCCAGCACTGCAAGTGGATAGACTGACTTGACTTGTACCTCTCCTGTTTCCACATCTGTCACTGGAAGTCTGTTCAGAAGGCAATCAATGGTTCCCATGCTCTTGTGTCATAGCCAGCTACTCATTCTTGAGTAAGTGAGGTGTCCCAACTGGCTTTCCTGTATTTAGGCAGCTCATTTGAACTCACCTAGTCATGATCTGATCTGATCCCCTGGCTAGGGCAAAGTTTCTTTTTTTGCATCAAAATTGGGATTTGTTCTAGAAAGTTATAAGCAAACTAACCCCTCTGAAAGGATTCTCAAAAATGTGGTTTTGGACAGCATCTTGTATGTCCTGTATCAATCAAGAACCCTATCACTGCAATGAAAAGTGATCCCTTCCTAATAATATGCCAAAAACACTTTAGAAACTCCCATCTGAAACTTAATTTTAGGTTACTTTGATATCAAAATGCCCAGCATCCACAATGACCAAGACACATCAACATTCATAGAAATAAGCTTCTATGACAGGGATGTCCAACTCCAAGCCTCAAGAGCCGGTTTCCTGCAGGTTTTAGATATCACCTTGGGTCAACAAACCTGAATCAAATGATTAGTTCATTACCAGGCCTCTGGAGAACTTCAAGACATGTTGAGGAGGCAATTTAGCCATTTAAATCAGCGGTGCTGGATAAAGGACACATGTAAAACCTGCAGGACACCGGCTCTTGAGGCCTGTAGTTGGACAGCCCAGTTCTATGGGAATTGTACTGGCATCAGCCCAATCTACTTCTATCAGGATAATGCTATTTTTAAACAAATATCCAACACTAGCAATGACAGATGTGTCTCACCAGAACAGATGTTTTCAGAACTTAACACAGCTCTTCTCACTATTACGACTAAAGGCATCATATAAACTATTCAGACTGTGTATGCCACTGCAGCGATCCTGAAGACATGTAGAGACATGTGGGTAGATCACACTTGCAGGTTGCACTATTTTTTTTCCCTTGCTTAGTTGACTAAGAAATTAGTTCCAAGGAATATCCCTAATTCTGAGAATGAGGATACGCTCACTTTTCTTAATTGCAGCAACCACATACTCACTCATTGCACATTTAAACACACAGGCTGTGTCCAAATTCAGGGGCCACATCCTTCAGAGGACCAAGCCTATGTAGACCAGGTCCTTACACATGAACACACACCACACACACTCCTCTTAATGTTTCACCAGTCTGATGAAGGGCTAACATTAAAAACATTGTAATTTCTAAAAGGGAAACCAATGAGTAGTTAATTTTAAAACACGTGTGTTTTTTCTTTTTTGAATATGAATGTGAGGTGGCCAGGTGTTGTGGCTGGAAAACAAGCTCAAACCATCACCCCCCTCTACCACGCTTAACAGTTGGTATGAGTATTGTATTTGTATTTGGTTTTCTCCAAAAGTGGTGCTGTTCATTGTGGACAGACATCTCAATTTTGGTTTTGTCTGTCAGAATGACATTGTTCCAAAAGTCTTGTGGCTGGATGAGATGCAAACCTAAGCCATGCTGTCATATTCCTTTTTGAGAGAAAAGGTTTTCATTTGGCAGCCCTTCCAAACAAGCCATACATGTTCAATTTCCTTCTTATTTTAACATACTGAGGCCTGTAGAGACTGAGATGTAGCTCCTGTGTTTTTTGCATTTTCTCAAAACAGTGCACACTCTACCCATGAGTTGAATTCACTAGGACACTGACTCTTGGGAAGATTGGTAGCTGTCTTGAATGTTTTCCACATGGGAATAGTCTTTCTAAAAATGGTTTTAAAACCCTTCCCAGATTGGTGGTGAGCAACAGTTTCTCTAAGACCACTGATGATGTATTAGCATTGTGTTACACACCTATTTTTGCTTAGTTTTTTTCCAAAATAAATAATGACATTGTATGTCATGTGTTCAAGTTTTATTTACATAATTTCAGCACCTGGTAAGCACCAAATGAATTTTTTTATTATGTTCTCATATGTAAGACCCTAGAATTCACCTGGAGGTTGTTCTCCATACATGGATTAATGTTTCTGATGGATGAAATTATTGACAATTTGGCATAATACCAGCCAGTATTACAGTTAGTGTGATGCCATCACAAGGTAAGCTCTGTTTCTTTTTATTCTTTATACATGTTTCATTTAATCATAAACAACCCAACAACATTAAGGTTTTGTGTGATTTTTAAATTAAGTAAGAGCTGTATTTTCTTCCAGTCTCCTCATTGGTGTGACTGAACTCCCCAGGCATCTCACACAGCCATGGGAATTGGCTTATGTCTAAAACAAATGATTTCTTGTGGACTAGTGGCTGCACATGTTGTCTTGACCAAATATGGCTGAGTTAAAACACTACACTCCAACCACGGCAACACATTGGAATGGAAGCAGGTTTCCTTAACTGGTGTGAGAATAGTCCACGATACAACTTCCAAAATGGGATTTTACTCTGTTACCTGAATTCTGTATGGCTGGTAGATTAGCTCAGATTACTACACAGCATGGCCTGAACCTTGAATACTGGAGGCCTTTCTTCATTTCTTTACAGCCCAGATCACAGTGTTTCACCAGTGTATAGTGGCTTGGCAGTTAAAAGTTAGCTTCTGCTACACATGTGAAGCTGGTTAATGAAAAAAATCCACACACACAAGACATATAAGACTACATCAACTAACAAATAATCTGTTCAACTAAAAACAAACACAACACTCAGGAAGGCAAAGACAACAAGTCACAATAAGCTGAGTGATTGGATTTCTGTTTAGTTCCAGTTTACGTTTTGTTCTTACTTTTGTAAGACCTCATGATTCTCTATCTTTATCTCTTGCTCACTCGCCTCCACTTAAAATAGTTAGATTTTTACTTATTTATTTTTGCTGTGGTTGTGGTCGAAAATGTGCAGTGCACTGAGAGCATGCCATCTTGTGCATATATTAACTGTTCCCTTATATGTGTTCTGGTGTCAGATAGTTATTTATATTTTTTTTTCTTTGCACTTCTTTTTTGAAAGGTAAGCATTGAATAAGCAACCTAACATGTAACAAAACTCCTTATTTAATGAACACAGGCTGATCTTTACAAGTTCAAAAAAGAAGGTGAAGCATTTACTGAAGACATTACTTTTCAGTGAATGATAAGCGTTTATTTATCCCAAAATTTGGGAAATTGTGTTACAGCAGCATGATATAAAAAAAAATGTAAAGATGTAAAAATCTAATGAGATACAAGTTTAAATACAAAATGAAGCAGTTATTAATTGTTATAACATTCTTTTAATCAATTAATGTAATAAGCAATTTCACAGAGACAAAAATGCTTTTGTTTGGTTTTTAGTTTATTTATTTACTTATTTTAGGTGAGCCTGCCTAAAAATGTACAGCTCCTAATTCTTCCAGGCTAGTTTCTACAGGCCGTCCTTCAGCCTGTAGAAAGTACCCTTTGTTTTTTCCTTTATTGCTCGGTGGTTAGTAGACATATCTGCATCCAAATTCCTTCATTGTGTTGCACAACACATCACAGCGGTGTAAGAATTTACACCCAGAGGCGATATTTTTTCTTGTTCTAACAGCTGCACAACACGCCCAGGACACTTATGAGCGGCCTACAAAATGACTGTGATGAACTGAACTTGCATGCTGTAGGTCAAAAGGGGAACAATACAGCTGTTAACTCCTTTTAACTTTGACATTCAAACTATTTCATAGTATAAAGGTAACTTATATATATCTCATCAAAATGCGCGTATTGTAGGGAAGCATGAGAGGACAGTGACACGGCGCACAGAAAATTCAGATGTGTGTGCGTGTGTGTGTGAGAGGTGGTCTCTTTTGGCGCTTGATACTTTCGATTCGTCTCCCATTTGTGTGATTTAACTTCTGGGTTATCATATACACTACCGTTTATGCGCTCTCTACATTAGAAGGCCCAAATCTGCATACGTTTACTAATCTGTCTCGCTTCCATGTCGAGTCTGTGGTGACGTCAGGGACTTCGCGTTTTAAAAAAACGAAGAAAAAAGCTAGAAACTTTTCAAAGTTAGAAACATTCAGTCTGACCTGGGCGCGTTAATCCACTCTCGTCGACGGCCACTCAAACACGGAAAACAGAGCTGATTTAACGATCCTTAAATTAACTCCCGACAACAAATAAAGTTTTCCACCAGGGGAAAGGCCAGAAGACGACTTTTTCTCAGTTCCTCTCCCTATCCCTCGGCAGCGGCTTGCGAAAAACTCCACCCTGGCTCAGCGCGTCGACGCACAGAGGGGCGGTGTAGAGTTCGGGTACTGTTCTGCTGCAGGCGAATAACACTGAGGGTGTTTTCATACTTTTCTATTTTGTTTCCAAACTCTGTCTTGTTTTCAACACTAAACCAACTCAATTTGACTCTTAATGGCACGGACTGTGCTGGAGGAGACCGCGGAGACGTTCAGATCTGCTTTGTTAGGGTTTCCGGGTAGACAGACATGTTTCCTTCAAACGTTGGCCAGCTGCATTTGAAGTTGCCCAGGATGGTTCGGTGGGTGTGTCAAAAGTGTCAACATCGTCGTATTATAAAGCTGGTGTGCGCACGCAACGCTGGGGCCACATAACGGTAAAAGTGTCAGCTCCTCGAAACTTCAACCTATCTTACTTTTTCTTTGGCCTGAACACTGCTCGCATCCGGCTGTCATCACTGACAGTGACGGGACTGAAACCCAGTGTTTCTCTTCTGTAGCCCTCTTTTTAATGTTCTCTTTGATTAGTAATTTTTTAAAAAGTTTTTAAAAAGCTACTATCTGCAATAAAAACAATAATAACAAATTAACATTCAAAAGAAGAAGAAAGGTGGAGAGGTACATATATTTTTAAAATTCTGTTGAAGTCTTGGGTGGCTTTCTGACTTGTCATTCCTTGTCTTACAAAGCTCTTGAACCTGCGACTTACTTTCTCACCATCTGCAAGGATATAAATATAAATTTTCAGATAAAAAAACAAAGATTATTTTTCATTAAATAAATCTTAATCACATATTAAACACAGTTCGTTTGTCTCTTTATTATTATTATGTTATTATAGTATTATAATATTATATTATGTTATATTATTCAGTCAGTGTCAATAGTCACTCAGTATTAATTTGCTGTTTTTAGGGCAAGGTATATTTTCTGTGATTATTGCAAGACCTGTCTAATGTTCAAGCTTAATACAAATGTTCTGCAAATTAATATTAATTAAAAAAGATGAGAACTGTAAAAACAGATTCTGTATACATACTAAATGCTTCAGTATGCAACTCTGCAAGTTGCAAGTACTAGTGGTGAATTAAGTTTAGTGAAATGTTATTTAAAATCAGTGAAGGAAAATGGATAGATGGCTATTTCTTCTGTCAAATAAGCAACTTACTAAAACAAATTAGTCATCTATTTTGCCACCTAAACAGACATTTTGTGTTCTTTTATGGCAAATTATTTTGGATAGATGTACAGAAATAACAGAAAATTACCATTGTGTAAAAACATAGACATTTTCCATCATTTTAAAGCAGTTTTACTGCTTTAAGTAACCCGAGATCTTGTATATTTCTGCATATGTTTTATTTTAATTCAAAGCTATTTACACATGTAAAAACAATTACATTAGCATTGTTACCATGCACACTCAACATCATGGGTGAGTAGAGTTAGTTTAACAGCTTAATAATTAGCTGACAATTCTGTTAACTACAGTGTTGCAGTTAGTAGTTAGAGGATTTAAAATATAATAACTCTCCTTATTATTTGAAAAAAAAATATCCAGGAAATATTGGCAATTTAGAATCTAATCAAAAACTAGATTCTTGAAAGCCTCTAATAGACAACAGCATTGTTGTATCTATTCTAAATTTAATGCCACATAAATGATGCACAATAAATCCCACATCCCGTTTAGTTGTGATCCTTGCAAAATCATAATCAAAAATTCTTTAATCTATTAAAGAGGGAGACACATTGTTTTCCGCAGTGTGAAGTATATATGAGGCGGGAAAACATTAGGTGTTTCCACCTATTAGAACAGGATAACAGTATGTTTGCATTTTAATCTGAACTTAACTTAAGATGTTTTTAGTCTTTAGTTAATCAGTCTATCCCAGCCTTTCCTAGGGCAAAAGGTGGGCTATACCCTGGACAGGTCGCCTGCACATCACAGGGCTAACAGAGACTGAGAACCATTCACACCCATCACTGCAAGCCTTTGGACTGTGGGAGGAAGCTGGAGCACCCAGAGAGAACTGACGCAAACACAGGGATGGGCCTAAGGTGAGGCAACAGTGCTAACCACAGCACCACTATGCTGCCCACAACAATCCAATTCTGATAACTAACCTAATTATGAGAAATTTAATGGTGTGTGTTCATTACATTTCCAAAGCATTTCAAAAACAAAAAATCATACCACCAGTAAAATATGGTGGAGGTAGTGTGATGGTGCCATGTTGAAACTGTATTTTCTGTTTCCTTGTGTTATCTTTGTCTAATATTTAAATGTGTTTGATTTGAAACATTTAAGTGTAACAAACAATTGAAAAAGAGGAAATCAGAAAGGCAACCCCCTTTTTTATATCACTTTATGTTCAATTTCTCAAGCACTTTGATATATAAATAGTCAAATGATGACAAATATGAGGATGATGGTAGATTTATCAACTCAATTTATGCCAATCTAATGTATGTATGTGTAAGGCAGTGACTGGAATACATATGTAGTCACCCTCATTCTACAGGAATAATAAAGGATTCTTCCATGTTTTGTATAAGTATGACAAGCAGCTACAGGAAATTTCTGATGGAAGTTCCTGCTTCTACGAGGTTGTCAAACTACAAGTTACTGAAATGAAATTGTTTGGCTGCTTTCTGCTTGCACTGTTTGCAACAGAAACCTAAAAGTACACATGTAAATTTGTGTAAATTTAACAACTAAATTTAATTAGAAGATCAGACTGCACTTTCAAGAATGATAGGATAAATTACTCAAATTCAAGAAGGTTTACAAAGGATTTCTAGCAGTTGTTTGTACGGTACCTATATTTTTCCCCCCTGAAACACTGATTAGATTGGATGAATGTAAATTTCAGATTTCTTAAAAAGGGCCACATCACAAGAAGAAAACCTTGCAGGCACTGGCTATAATGTTTCCATGACATTTTTAAATAATCTTCTTTCCCCTTTTTGTTTCCTGTAATAAAGTGAACTGTTTCTGTACACATAGAGGCAATAAATAACTTGCTTGCTATTTACTTCTGTAAGTGAACAGAACAGGTTTAGAAAATAACAATGAATGACAATGCAACCAATGACCTTACCCAGTTTAATGAATTAGACTGCAAATATGAAGTTTCAGCTAAAGTTCCCTCTGTCCAAGAACATGTCTTTTCTTGTCTGACCAGTTTCTCAAATTCACACAAAGTTCTTTTAAAAATGGGAAATTAGAAGCCATAGTCAGTTTGATATATTTGATTTATTTATCAGTGAAATGTTTAACACTATTAAACATTTTCTTACAATAACCCCTCAATAAATTGATTGGTGTCTCAACAAAATAAAACCAGGTATGTGTTACAAAGTATACAGTATGCTACAGTGCATATTTTCTTTTTTTTTTTCTTTTTACAGATTTACATTGGGTTTTAGATATTTGGCTCCCGGAATCAGAAGTTTAAAGATAACGCACCATTTGCCTACTGGAAAAAGCTCCTCTTTATATAGCATCATTTTGCCTCTTGTGTTGAACTGTTCTGGTTTATGATGACCAAGTGACATTGTAAAGTCAGCACCTCCATCATATGCTGTGACAGCAGTACAATTTTAAATCATAAAAACAGGTGACACATACTCTTCGTTCTGTTTCATTAGAGGAAAACCTGAAGTCACATCATCACTGGTTGGCAGCTGTCAGAATCAATCATGCTATGTCTATGTCTGTTTATGGTTCTCCCAAATATAGCTGTTCATGAAATATAAAAGTTGAAATAAAGGATAACTAAAATAAAATATTGTGGTAACAGACTCTGCTCAGGTTTACTGTCCTGCAGTAACACATGAAGACAAGGGGACTCCAGCTGTTTGTAGTCCTCCACTAATGGAGATTTAATCATAATTTTGCACGGCACAGCACTTTCTGTTGCTATTCATCTGATCTCTATTGTCTCGCATAGTTTCCAAACTGCTGGAACTTAATAATTCTCCAAGTAAGTGCAGAGTACTTTCAGTTGCTGACGGCTCTTTCAGAGCCAGCCGTGGCTGCAGGCATACGAGGCATCTTCTTTACTGGACTTGGGATGTGCTGAAAGAAGAAAAAATAATCAACATCATGAAACAATTCATTACTGTCCATATATTGCATTTTGACAAGTTAGAGCCCTCTGATTATATGGGAGAAGCAATGCTGCATGTGCAGGGGGATTCTTTCGTAGATGGGGAAAAGGGCTTCAGTATCTTGTCTAGGTACACCAAGACATGCAGAGAGAGAATGCTGACAAGCTTTCTCTTCTGAATCACAGGTTCCTCCACATTTATGTTTTACATAAACCGTCATCCATCCAAGTGCCCAGGAACACTTTTCAGGAAGCCAAATGGTTCCTTCAGACTACTGCTTGTTTGCATTTCCACTGAGAAAAAGAACCATCTGACCAGTTTAAATCTGAGATGACAAGTGTGGTAGTGTGATAGAATGCCACCAGTGGAATTTCTTTCCCATTCCACAGTACTCTCTTAGTTGTATTAAAACAAAGTGGAAGTGATTAGGAATGACAGCCACCAAGCGGTACGCCGTGTAAAAATCTGAGGATGCTGAGGTGCAGAGTTTGCAACATTCTGCAGAATCAACACCTCCAAACTTCCTGTGGAAATTAGCTCAAGGACAATGTGCAAAGAGCTTCGTGGAACGCATATCCCTGGATGAAAACTTATCCAACCCTTTCACCACCAAGTGCAATGCAAAGCAGATCATTTGTTAGAGCAGCTGAGACATGTTCTCTCCAGTTACAAATCACGACTCTCTGTTTGGCAATTCAATGGACAAGTCTGGGTTTGGCTGTTGCCAAAAGAACTTTTAATGTATTGGGGATTATGGTGTGGGGTTGTTTTTCAGGAAGGGCTCAGCTCCTTAGTTCTAATGAGAGGAACTCTTAATGATTCAGCATCCAAGACATTTTGGACAATTTGATGCTCCCAACTTTTAGAGACCAGTTTGGGGAGCCCCTCTTCCTGTTCCGACATGACTGCACACCAGTGTACAAAGCCATGTCCATAAAGACATGGATGAGGGAATTTGGTGTCAAAGAACTTGACTGAGTCCTGATCTCAAACCTATAGAACACCTTTGGGATGAATTAAAGAGGTGACCATGAGCCAGGCCTTCTCACCCAACAGCAATGTCTGACCTCAAGAATGCAATTCTGGAAAGGGAAGTGTCTAATGGAGGCTCCTGCCACAAATAGTGGACTGACATTACATTAAACTAGATGGATTAAGGAAGGGATGTCATTTAAATTCATATGCATGTGAAGGCAGACAAACAAATGCCTTTGGCAATATAGCGTATAGGAATGTGCATGACTAGACAACTACAGGAGTAATCGTCACTACTGTCACTAGTCGGTACCAGATGTACTAGTTGTTTAATGTAATTGTTTTCAATTGATGCCAAATATCAGTAAATTGTTGTCTTCTAAATGCTATCTACCACCAGGTGGAGCTGCTGCTCTGAGATTGTTGTTGACAAACCCCATAAATCTCTTAATCTCACCTGATCTTTTTGTTGACAAGCTTATTGTGTGCTTTGTAAAGCATTCACACTACTGAGTTCCTGTTTCTCTTTATTCTTTACTATTCTTCTTCTTCTAGTTGTTAGTTCTTTTTCTAAATGTAAAAGAATGAGATTGCTGATACCAGCTGTGGAAACGAGCTGTCTCTGCAAGGTGGATGGGCTTTCCCTTAGAACAGGCTGAGGAGTTCAGTCATTCAGGAAAGGTTTAGAGCACAGCAGCTACAAAAGAAGACAGTTGAGGTGGTCGCCTCCTGAATAAAGTGTTGCAACACCAGCTGGGCTTGTCATACTGAGGAGGAAGGCTCAGCCTCAGAACACGTTGGAGAGATGACATCTACCGACTGGCCTGGGAATGCTACAGTGTTCCCCCAGATAAGCTGGAAGAGGTGGTTCTCTGTTTAGCCTGCAGCCCCCACAACCCGAATATAACTAAATTATATAAAATAGCTGGGTGATTTCATCCATTCATCCATCCACGCTCTTCCACTTATCCATATCAGAGTCGTAGGGAGGTTGGAGCCTATTCCAGCTACCATAGGGCAAGAGGTTGGGTACACCCTGGATGGATCGCCAGGGATGACAGACATTCGTACTCGCATTCACACCTATGGCCAATTTAGATTCACCAATTAAAGGTTTTATACTCTTACTAAGCATGTGGACTCTTACATGCCCACCATGTCATTTGTTTCTATAAGGGACTGCTCATATAGTCATTTACAGATTAAAAAAAAAATACTGTTACAGAATTCATTTTGTCTATATGAAAGATAGAAAACTGCCCAAATATTTATTCCTCCTGTACCTCTGTGGCACTGCTTGAGCGAACCCGTTCTGATTCTGCTGGCAGGTCATCATCCAGAGGTCTGCGGGCATATTCCCTGCGGTGTTTGTCATCCACTCGCGTCAAGTACCATGTACCTGGGAACAGATCCTCAACAGAGCCTTGTGGGACATAGTTGGCTGTATGGAAGAAGAAAAAAAGTGATCAGTGTAAACAAGCCATTATTCCAAATACCAGTCTAGTTGTGTGTGTGAATAACTCAGTGAGCGTTTTAGCCAAACCAGCCTATTTTACTGAGGCAAGACTCTGACAAGTTAAAGACTTTCCATTGAAGTACTCTTCAGATGTGTGAATTTGAAAGCAAAGTCAGGGTACACTGTCTTACATTTACCTGGGGTGTGAATCTTCTATTTTTGTTTTTGACTTAAATCAGTCAATCAAGATTTGTTAATCATGTTTCTTTGTGCAGAATAATATATAAATAACCAAGTAACATTTTATATTAGGGCACAGCAAAAGCCGTTGTGAAGCTCTTTAATTATATTAGAACAAGAATCACATACTTGTCATTACTGTAAACATCACAATTAACATTTTCTATTTGTGCTTACATGAACGCTATTTTGTGCGTTTGTGACAGCTCTTAGTGTCCTTGCTGTCAGAAATATGGAAAAATAATAACCAAGCAACAAAAGCGAGGTCATACCCAAGTGGTGTGTGTCTTCTCGCAGCTTCATATTCTCAGAGAAAAGAGCTGGCGAAACTTTCTTCCTCGAGTCCAGTCTTGTCTTCAGGTCGCTTAGGCTCAATACAAGTTTGTCCAGACTAGATCCTGACACAGACAACCAACCAGAAATGAACTACAGTTTCTTTCTACTGTTTTTAATGGCAAAAGTTTGCAATTTTACTTATGTCACACAAGTCAATTGTAAAATATATGACTTACCAGGGATATGGTCCTGTGTCACTCTGAGAGAATACAGTGTAGCAGCAAATCCTGAACCATAGGAGAAAACTCCAATCCTTTGTCCTGCCATTTGTGATGGTGTGTGTCTACAACAGAGGCAACAAATATATATATATTTTTTTTTAATATACATACTGGATGAGTAAAACTAGTCCCAAATAAATAGTAATCTTAGCAGGACAAGCATTTCAAATCAAGGACAAGGATCCAAAGAGACTCTTGATGTTAGTGTTGTGGAATCAGTATGGATTCAGGACTTCTATGTGATCTGTTCAGCCTTTATTATTCAGGCAGTTGAGAAGTGAACTATAACATGGATTTTTAAAAAAAGAAAAAGAAAAGAAAAGAAAGGAAAATTGTGCGCTCCCGCTCACTCAAGCACACACACACACACACACACACACACACACACACACACACACACACACACACACACACACACACACACACACACACACACAAAGCCTAACACAAAATTTGGAGCACATCCCACAGAATTTTAATTATGCCTCAAGTCTGAGTGGATTTTGTCTTTTTTGCCTTGACTAGATAGTGCAGTGAAGAGCAGACAGGAAGGTGGGGAAAGACATGCAGCAAAGAGCTCAGACTGGAGTTGAACCCAGGACATTACTTTAAGACTTGCAGCATATGTTCATCTGCTCCAGCAGACAGCTAAACTATTGCACCCATGTGTTGCTGCCTTTAATTTATTTATTATAGGTTAATCCAGGCTTTGACTTCAACCTTCTTAAGCACGTGATTCAAACTAATGTTTGACCTCAGTGGACAAATAAATGCAAAAGGAAGAAAAGACAATGAGACATACTGTGCAATAAGTGATGCCAGGCAGCCATAGACAGAGGGGGTGTACATGTTTCCATTCTGGTTGGAGATTAGCAGGGATGCCTTGGTCTTCCTCTCAAACATATCTGTACTGGCCTTCATGAATGCCTTCTCCACATCCCGGTCAAAGTAGGTATCCTCTGGCTGTACATCTCTGCAACACACAATGAGTAAGAAAACTACTACAAGTGCTTTTCCCCCCTTTGTGTTTGTATAAAAGTACAAATGATGAAAATGTCTAAATATGTCCAAAACTAGCAATTACACTTGAGCTCACGACTTTAAAACAAACTATCTGGCCAGGTGCTTTACTTTGAGAGTACCTGAAGGCTTCGAGGCCTGTGAAGGGTCCGGTCTCAGTGTTTGGGCTGGGGTGGTTCAGAAAGTCATTCAGCATCAGTCTTGCCAATGACTTCTGTACCAGCTTGCAATAAGGAGAGTGGAAGACTAAAAAGCCAAAGTCCTCCAGGCTGAAGCTCTTATCTGAACCCTCTGTTAGAAAATATAATGATTAAAGACCATGTGAAAAAATTAATTTACTGAATGACACAATGGTTATCTTGTGTGTAGCTCAAGCAGTACTACCACACTAGGCTACATACGGCACAGGTGTAAATGACAGTTTGAAATGATAGATAAGAGTTTCACTCAAACCAACACTTCTCTTGAACATGTTTTTTCTACATACAACTCAAATCTTGTTGCACTTCTTCCTAGCCCAGCATAAATTCCTGCTAGTTTTTAGGGCTTGATTTAGATTCTTTGTGACTTCGGTTCAAAATCAAAACACATTGTTCAATAAAAAGAAAGGGGCAGCTAAGAGCTTTTGGCTCATACTCCAATTTACAGACCCCATACCACAGAGCAGTTTATACCAAACCGCTGACCTTGAGAGAAAACCAAAGAAGTAATTTTTCTGGCCAAGGTGTGTGTGTGTACTGGTTTTTCCTATTTGGGGGGGTCCAAAATACGAAATTTACTATTCTTTGGGACCAACAGGCCTGATGGGGACCAAAATCCATGTCCCCATGAGTTTGAAGACTCAAAATGTGGTTTTAGTGTCATGGTTACAATTGCGTTATGGTTAAGGTTTAGGGTAAGGATTAGGCATTCATTTTTGATGGTTAGGGTTAGGGTTAGGGTAAGCGGCTAGGGAAAGCATAATGTCAATGAGATGTCCTCACGAGGATAGCAAACCAGACATGTGTGTGTCTTTCTATATACTACCAACCTCGTTGCCACTGTGCATGGATTTTGTTGCGGTACACAGAGTAGCAGCGGTCCAAGGCACTCAGGTAGCACTGTATCGACAGCTTGCCATCTACAACAGGATACTCTGACACCATGTCTGGCTTATAGAAGTCATATGCATGCTGCATGTGGGTTCCCCGTAGGCCTGTATATTAAAAACAACAACTTCAGTCATTCCCTCATTTTACCACAAATGTCAAAAGACATATGTTCAGACACATTTTGTGCGATGCTCATTTAAAACGTTGCACGACTGAGGTCATTTCTAGATACATTTTATCTACTAACAGATTTAACACAGTCCTACTGGTGTATCCATTACAAGTGCTTATATCATAACTCATCTGAGCAGAAATAAACTTTTTTCCAAAAATGTATAATTTCTTTCTCAAAAGCTCTGTCTCAGAGACTGAGCATAAGAAACAAAGCTATCAATTAACTGACCTCGCTCAAAGGCCAGAGGAGCATTAGGCCCAATCAGGATGGCCACAGCACCAGCCCCCCCTGTAGGCCGGGCGCTTCCTGTGGCATAGACAGCAATGTCCCCTGCTACCACCAAAGCATAACGTCCTGCAGAGAAGAAACACAAGGAGCAGGAAATCACTAAGGCATTCTTTTTAGAAAAACAGAAGCTGCTTCAGGTACACTCAACACAGACTACACCAAAAAGACACACACATAAGATAAGATAAGATAACCTTTATTAGTCCCACACGTGGGAAATTTGTTTTGTCACAGCAGGAAGTGGACATTGCAAAAGTTATGAAGCAAAAATTAGAATACAATAAGAATAAATACAGTACACAACTGTACAGAATAGAATAAAATACTATATACAGTAGAATAAAATAGAATAAAATATACAATAAGATAAAAATAGAATACAAATGCTATATACAACTGAGTAAAAATACCTACATACCCCACATACTGCATATACAAGTCTATCTACTTAAGTTTTCATGCATAATATAATGTTTTAACTTTATTTAAACTTTATTTATACAGGTAATACCGCTGAGACTTAGTGTCTCATTTACAAGAGAGATATGTTTGAGTCAGCATGTCACTAAACACTGGTGAAGAGATTTAAAAAAAAAAGCCACTGTGGCTTTTCAAAAAGCTTACATGTGTTATATTTTGGGCGCTATGACTGCACACAGAGTCGATTCTAGACCTTTGTTCTCAAGTTGAGAACCCAGAGCGTTCATTCAGCACTTTTGTCTAACAGTCACATGATCGCACGACGGACACATCTGAGGAAACTGTTCAATTCACCAAGCTTCTGATTGGTAGACGCCCTGCTCACTCACCTAAGCCACAGCTCACTAACACACAATGATTTGTGAAATATGAAGAACTTGTAACACTAATAAGTGAACATTCATGAAATTACATTGCTGCATGACTTGCTGGGTAATGCTGAGTAATTATGCTTAACTGAAAGACTTTTTTTAAGTGGACTGGGATGATAACTATAGCAGTGCAATGCACTTTGGAGACTACTTAAGTTATTAAACAAAAAATGGAAACCACTCTGGAGCTCCAGCATCTCAAATGTTTACATTTTGTGGATTTCTTTGGTTTATCTAATTGTAAAATTTTACCTTTTGGGGTTTAGAGAGGTCAGCTTTGACTGGAAAACATGAGATATTTCTGGTAATTTTTGATATAAACAAAAGCAGCTTAACATTAACAAAAGCTTACTCACCATCCCATGAGCTGGATTCCACCCAGTTGACAGCGTTGAAGAGTGCAGCTGTACCACCATAGCAAGCATTTGTGGTGTCAATTCCCTCCACATCTGTATTGCCAGAGTTCTCAAATAGCTGCATGAGGGCTGTCTTGACAGACTTGGACTTGTCAATGATGGTTTCAGTACCAACTTCCAGTCGACCAATGCTGTTGTAGGATAGAGCATTCTTCTCCATCAACCTCTGGACCACAGTCAGGCAGAGAGAATTTATATCCTCACGGTCTGAACAAAAGCCCATGCGAGCTTGGCCCAAGCCCACGGTGTATTTACCAGTGGGCACACCATCAAACTCCTCCAACTCAGTCTGGTCCACATATTGGGATGGGAAGTACAGTTCTAAGGCAATGATACCCACATCTTTAGGCCATGGTCCCAGGTAACTAACTGGGGCTGAGCCAGGCATCCTGAACAAATTAGGGGACAAGAAGGGGTTTTATATTAAACATTATATTAATAACACACAGATAACACATAAAAACAGATATACTCTTAGTTTCCAAGCACACCAGTTTTAAAAATGTCAATAAACAGGGTGGATGGATACATACAGGAGTTAATTTATACTGATAATTTGTTAAACAAAATAAGGATTTGATCATATATGTTAAGTAGCTATATGCAGCAGTTCCAGTATCTACATCTGTGAGTATGCAGTTTTGGATTCACTCTCTGATGGTGAAATCTGAATCACTCTAACACAAGTTAAATCAGTAGGTTAGTAAATGGCACAATTTTAATGTTTTTATAGAAAATATGGAAAAATCCATATGTTAAGTATCACCATTCAGCCTTAAAATACTGGCATATGACCAGCCCCATTGACAGGTAAGTACTTGGTTATATCTCATTCAAATCAGTTTTATTTATATAGCACCAAATTACAGCAACATTTACCTCAACAGGCTTCCGACTAAAATACCCTACACTAACAGATGCTGATGATGAAAAGGGATAAAATTGGTTGTATAAGGGTTGAAAATGTACAGCCAAAATAAACTAATATAACAATATTACTTATGCACAGGCATCAGCACCAAAACCTTTACAGCTGCATAATTATGGGGGTACATTTTATTTAATTACAACAACGTCGCAGAGCACGAGTCATTACAGGCTAATAATCATAAACAATAAAATCCAACTCTCAAACTGTATGCTAGTTTGAGACTTATTAGAAAGTATTTAGAAAGCACAAAAAGTAATACTAGAAAAGAACAGTGTACTGATATTAGTCTATTTACTGATGATCTCTTTACCAATAATCTGACAGATAACGTTAGCCGACTTGCTGCGATTACGGGTGGCATTGCTAGCAACCACGTTAGCTAAGAGAACAGCAAATGTGATATACTTGCTACAGCTGTACTGATTCTATGACCTTCTTTCTTTCCTTGACTTTTACATAAATATCATCAAATGTTGACATATACTGTCACTCCACATGAATATTTAAGCCGGTAAGATTAGCTAGTCAAAAGGTCGGCCCAGCAGATTTTCAGAACCAAATCTTAAATCTTAGCTTAAAGTGGAGGACACGTTTCTGGAGCTGCCCATAACTATATATTTGCTTTCATACCATTCAGAATACGTACCTAAACGGCTACATAGAACTAGACGGGGACCAGATAAGTACAGTGGGCAACAAAATTGGGTGAAAGGGCAACGGCAACTGGATTTCCTGGAACTTAAGCAGTGCATGCCTGGGAGCCAAAGTATAGTCTACCACACTGAGTTAACGGGACACTTGCGTATGAAAATATGTTGTTTTCATTAAAAAAAATGAAATTAAAAAAAATTAAAAAGTAACTAGTTTGATGACATTCTTATGCAGGGCACATACTTTGATAGATCACAGTACGGACTACAAGCGTTTCTTCGGACAGTTTGCTAGTCGGAAGAATACAGCTGACGGACCAACTGAGGTGTATATATTTATATATGCACTCACTGTCATAAACCTGTACTAAAGGGTCTGACTCGCCATGTCTGCTTCAGTGTTAACATTCTTACATTAACTAAAACATCTATTTATATGTGTGTGTGTGTGTGTGTGTGTGCTCACACAAGAACGATTCTTTATTCTCATGTGAAAATCAGATTAACAGCAACGCACAATAAATTTATCTTGTGTTTTCTTCATAACTGAACATGTGTAGCTGCAGGATATTCGTAGCGATTCTCACCTGTATGTAGTCAACTTCAGCGATGAAGGTTATTCTCTTCGGCGTTTCTTATATCCAGCTCAGCAACCTCTAGCAGTCAAGTAGAGGTGTATTTATATCAGACAGTGACGAGGCAGCGTAACTTCAGTACTACAGCACCTGGCTTCCTGTCCAATCACAGCTCACAGGCACGATGCGGCGCTACGAACCCCCTGAAAGCTTCCAACCAATCGGAGAATACCAATCACAACCACGCATCACGGCCGTATTTGCTGTCCAATAGTATGACATGCATGATGTCTGGTGAGAAAGAAAGAGCCAATCAGGTTGCACAAATAATTCCTGGCGCGGTAGTGTGTAGCACTTGTAGTACAGAGCACCATGGTTATGAAAAATTGTAGCGGTCATAATTTCTGGTGAGTATCAATAGTTGCCAGGTGTTTTATACTGCAAAAACAATGTGAATTACAATAACATTATATACACATTACTTGTGCTAAAACTATATTAATCACTAATCAATAGGCTTCTAGACTACCTTTATATATTTTAACCTCCTAAGACGCGAACTCTTCCACGGCATACATTTTTAATTACTCTTTGATATTTGGGCTGATTGGGACCTTATGAATGTAAAAACAAAGAATTACCAGATTTATTTATTTTTTAACCAAATTTTTGTTTATAAGAAAAATGAGAGCCACATATGAGGATATTCGTTTAAAATTTTGATAGTATAATGTCCTCGTAATTAGATATAAGGCCCCTGTAGAGCAAAATTGAGTATTTTGGTCTAAATAACCCAAAATATGATGTCCACATATGTGGATGCCAGGTCCTAGGAGGTTAATGATGACAGGAAAATAATCAAAAGATGAAAGATAAAAGTAACCCCCTAATTGCAGAATTGACTAGAGTTAGTGGTCTGTACAAGTCATATGCGTTTTACATGCATATATACATGGAGATGTGTATAATTATATGATGAAATAATCTTCCAAGCAACATTTTAACACTGCAGCTAAGCCATAACGTGCTTAATAGCTATATGTTAAATCTGCTTGCCAACTACAGGTTTCCAAATGATAACCAGAGTGACTGTTATTTACTTTATTTTACCATTTTTCTGTGAAAAAACGAATAAACAAGCAAAATTAATTCGGTAAAAACACCACCACTTTAAGACGAGAATGAACACCATTACACTTCAATTGTGAATCTGGGTTGTATTATTATTCCAAAGCATAAAGATTTAGAAAAAAAAAAACAAAACTTCAAAATTATAGGTTATAAGGTAAATAACAGGTCAATACTACTGAGTCAGCAACCCCACTAAGAGTTGCTTAGTAGAGAGGAACAATTAAATGTAGTCTCTATCAAGAGCTACACAATGAATAAAAATGCATCAGCAAAAATCATGGGACAGATTAGGTATAAAATAGATTGATAAGAAGAGCACAAAATGTGGCAGGAGAAACCTGTGTGTGTGTGTGTGTGTGTGTGTGTGTGTGTGTGTACGTACATATATATTCCTTTAACAAAAGAATATATATTGATTTTGCTGATGGGTTAAAGACCTGATGATACCAAGTATGAGGCACTACAGCAAGTTGGCAACAAGAAATAATCACTGTTTATTTGCTATAAATGGGACACAGTGTAAACATTTGACCCTGTCAAAACTCTGTAATTCAAACTAACTGAACATCACAATTTCACAATAAAATGTATGATGAAAACAGTAACGTACATACATATTACAAACATAGTACAAGCATTTTTCTTTCATTCATTTTCTTGTCAGACATTTAAAAACCCTGTTTAGTAAGTTTTTTAAAGCATCAGATATTTTATTCTGAACAAACAGTTCATTAACACAACACTGTACCCTTTTGAATACATTCTAAAACTGAACTTGTGTATTAACAAGGGAAAAAAAATTACAATTAGTCAGCCCTTCTTCCATGCTCCTGCTACGTAGCCTTAGCTAGTAGAACAGTGTACCACTGAAGGTAAAACAGAAATAATGCGTGTAATAAGTAAAAGATTTAATTTATGCAGATATAACAACAGGTATGAGGAGATATAAAAACAAAACTTAATGAGTGTGGAGTATGGAGAGAGGTTTTTGGCTGCTACCTCTCATTTAACTTGACTCCCAGAATTAATTCTCCCATAACAACAGCAGCTGGCTTCCAGCTTGTGGCTCCAATTCCTACATTAGAAAAAAAAAATGGCAGAAAAGTTCAAAACAAATCAAATGCATAATCAAATTATTATATATTTATGAAAAATGTGTCTAATAATAACAATAATTAAAAAAAGGATCAGCTTTCAGTCCCAGTTTGTAACAATATGTATAGCAGAACATTTTAATCTTTTGTGTGAGGTTATTAAAATGTATTTTGATTGTTGCCTGGTTGAGGAATATACCTTACACCAGTGATTTTTAACCATCGGTGAGCCATGCCTTGAGGGGCGCAAAACACCTTTTTTGTTTTACACCTGTGGGCCGTGGGACATCATTAGTTATTAATTGAAGACACCAGGGACTACTGTTATCCATGAAAATCTCAGTTACAATACAGCTTCTCCCAGCTTGGTGAGAGTTGTTTAATCAGCCTCAATAAGCAAGCAGAAGAAGACACCCTGCCTGCCGTCAGCAAAATATATGGAGTAGTTCTTAAAATGCAAAAATGAAGATAAAAGTGACAACCCCCCCCCGCAAAAATTTTGTGCAAGTACAACCCTGACTTCCTGAATATGGGTTTGTGAACGGAAAAGAAAAGAAGCAGACCCAAGAGCCCAATGTGTGGAGTGTGGACTAATGCTATCCAACGAAGCACTAAAGCCTTTGAAATTAAAACGGCATCTCGAAACCAAACATCCCACACTCGCAAGAAAACCAGCGGAATATTTCAAGGGAAAAGAAAAATGGACAGCAGATGCAGGAACTGTCTGTTGTGTCACTGACTGGTAACTCTAAATGTGCTTTAAAATCTAGCTACCTTGTATCCAGACTTGTGTCACAGAGTAAAAAGTCTTTCACTATAGTGGAAGAGTTGATTTTGCCTGCCCCTGTACATATGTTTCATGAAATGATCGGAGAGGCTGCTGCAAAAAAGGTACTGACCATCCTACTCTCAAACAACACTGCAAGCCACCATATCATGGACATGGCCTTAGACATACAGCATCAGCTTCTAGAAAGAATAAAAAGTAGTTCACTGATGTCACGAATGGTGCATTATTGCTGGTTTCAGTTTGTTATCGCTGGGACAGCAGAAGACATGCTGTTTTGTGGAGAGCTACCAACACGAGCCACGGCTCAGGAATGTTTCCGCTGCATTGACAACTACTTCACTGAGAACGATCTGAACTGGCAGAACTGTGTTGGGGTGTGCACTAATGATGAAGCTTCAAAGACTGGCAGGCATCATTAGGCAGATCTTTGATTGTGCACCAGAAGCGAAATGGACCCACTGTTTTCTCTACTGTGAAATCCTTGTAGCAAAAAAGATGTCACTTGAGTTCCACGAGGTGATGGATGTAAACTATCAAATTCATTAAAAATAACTACAGATGTTTTACCAAGCTTTGTGAGGACATGGAAGCAGGTCAGGTCCAGCTGCTCTACCAGAGTGAGGTAAGCTGGCTTTCAAGAGGACTGGTCCTCAAGCATTTATTTGAACTGAGGAACGAGGTCTTCTCTTTTCTCACAGAGAAAGAAAATCTGCTCTTGCACATTATTAAGCCAAGCTTGCCTACCTCTGTGACATTTTTTCACTGCTGAACCAGCTGAACATCTCACTTCAAGGGAGAAACAGCAACATGTTTTTTGTTGCAGACAAAGTTGAAGCTTTCAAGGGGAAAATTGCTTTATTGACTAAGAGGGCCCAGGAAAAGAGGATGGACATGTTTTCACTTTTATCTCTCATCTTGGAAAACTCCCCTCAAGTGAAGATCAGTGATTCTGTCTGTAACACCTTTCACAACTGACAGAGAAATTTGATGAATATTTCCTATTTTCTGCAGATCCCACTCAAAGTGATGTCGCTTTGCCCTCACATCTCTAATCCCATCTTCTGGAAGTTTCCACCGATAGCACTTTAAAGTTGCAGTGGGGCAAACTGGACCTGGGCTCCTTTTGGATTGCTGTCTCAAAGGATGTCTGGCACTGAGAGCTGTGAAATTCCTCCCATTCACAACTACATATCTGTGTGAATCCGGATTTTCCACTGTGACCACAACCAAGACCAAAGCCTGAAACAAACTCAGAGAGCGAGTCTTTCTCTCTGCCTTATTGACCACAGTCTACAAAACTGTCAATAATAATATGCATAACAGTATTTCAAAAACTGCTCATCTACTGGGATTTCTCTAGGGTTTGCAGAGAATGGTCTGAAAAAGACAAAAAAAAATTTTTTTCCAGTATATCCAGTATCCATTTTTTCTGGGGAAGAAAGTTTTATAATAGGGTCAGGATTTGGGATAAATATGAAAGCACAGATTTATCATGGGCTTGGCTTGGCGCTTTGCCTTTTTTATTCCAACAACACTGTGGCCCGGTGCTGAAGGTCAAATTCATACGTTTGGTATTGGAAGTACTAACCTACTAACCTCAACCCCATCAAGAACTAGAATGAATATAATCCACCCACTGTTATCATCTTCAATGCCCTGTACCAACACAGAGCAGAGCAGCTACCTGAATGCTACTCCAACAGAGGTCGATTATCTTGTTAATAATTTTACCTCCTCACTATGTATGACTCTGGATACTGTAGCTCTGGTGAAAACATAAGGCCTCAAATAAGAAGTACCTGATTCTGTGGTATAATTCTCAAACACGTAGCCTAAAGCAGATGACTCGTAATCTGGAGAGGAAATGGCGTGTCACAAATTTAGAAGATCATCATTTAGCCTGGAGAAATAGTTTGTTGCTTTATAAAAAAAGCCCTCTGCAAAGCCAGAACATCTTACTATTCATCACTGATTGAAGAAAATTAGAACAACCCCAGATTTCTCTTCAGCACTGTAGCCAGGCTGACAAAGTCAGAGCTCTATTGAGCCAACCATCCCTTTAACGTTAACTAGTAATGACTTCATGAACTTCTTCACAAATAAAATTTTTATCATTAGAGAAAAAATTACCAATAATCATCTCACAGATGTAATATTATCTACAGCTACTTTTAGAAAACTGGCATGATTCTATCATGGAAATAACTGCATGGGATCAGGAACACTACCACAAATCACCATCTATAAATGCATTTCACCATGCCATCCACAAATCAAGTTCAAGTTCTCTGATACAAAGAAGAAGCCGGAGGCTATATGTAAATATGATACAAAAACGCCACCACCGTCTCTTTTAACCAACGTAAAATATTTGGTGCATCATAAAACTGTATATAGAAAGGACCACAACTGCTGAAAAGCTAAGATCCTCTATTAGACAAGAAGGGGACTAGAGTTCTCTCCCAAAAGATCTGCAAGTTTTAATGGGTGTTAAAAGAGGGGATAGCACACAGTAGGAAACATGGCTATGTCCCAAGTTTTCTGAGAAGTGTTGCTACCATCACCTTTTTCATCTTTAAAAGGGGATATTTGCTCAGTTTAAGCATTCGGTATGCTTTCTGTGTTTTTTGTGGATACAAAAATTGTTTAATGAGATCAGATTTTATTCACATTTTACACAACATTAAAACTTTTTGGAGTTTGTGTTTAGTTCTAATTTAGTGTTTGCAAATGATCCGTTTATTAACTGTTCACTGCATTCTCTGCTGGAGCAGTATGCCACTACCATTCGTGCTGGCAGTCACATTAACTGCTTGTACCAATATGTGAAAGAGCTTCTGTGCTGTGATGCACCCTGTATATGTACCTGCCCATCCCTGCTAATCTGGACCTTCTTGTTGTCATTCCATGGGTTGAGGATATGCTGGGTGCACTGGAAGGGAATATTTTCTTTGTGTATCCATTCTACACTGAAAGCCCCTCCTAGTTCCATGAGGCCCCAGTCATGACAGCTCTCCTCCTGACTGACGACAGACGTCATGCGAGCATAGCCCTGTGAAAAAGAAAACAAAAACACAAGTTTGGTCTTTCAAAACCGATTTTCTTTTTACTGTTGCAATTTCACAGTCAGCATCATGACTCTGGCACACATGATCATGCATACAGAGTGTCACCTGGAAGTGTCCAGAGCCCTGAACAGAGAAGATAAGGATGATGGCGCTATTCTCCAAAAAGGCCTTGGTGAGTTTGGTCTCATTACTTGGTGTAGTAGACCAGATGCCTTTTTGCTGAGAAATTTCCAAGTTCCTGATGTTGCTGCTTTTCATAATAAAGTATCGGACTAATGTCTGATGGCAGGCCAGCTGAGTGCACACAGGCTTCACAACCTGCTGCAAAAGTGGAGAGAGAAACATTAGCAAGCATTACCATCCAACCTCAATAACCCATCATTTAGTTAGTATGACTGTAACGTGCGCCAAGCTCACCTGTTTGTGTTTAAAAAAACCCCCAAAAGGAAGCAGACACTTAGAGACTCATTAGTTCATTTTGTTTGTGCTCTGTGTGTGTTTCCAAATCATATCAGATGCACTGTACTGAAAAATTATTTTAAAGTTGTTAACATACTGAACTGAGTTGAAATATTTGTTACTGGCAACACAAAAGAACCGGACTAAGATTGTCTAAGATATTAAATAAGATGAAAAACGAAAACATAGGAGTCTCAAATACATCTCAAATAAAAAAAATAAATACATACATAAATAAATAAATGATCCAAAAAGTAGCTATATTAATACTGAAACAAACAAGAAGGTAAAATATTCCCTCCAAACAAAACATACAGATTCTAAATGAGCAAATCAGTCCATGCATGATTACATTGATCAGCCCATGGAAAAGTCTATTAATGCTTATTGGACTGACAATTGTTGGTTTGAAAATTTTTACATATCACCCAACCTTAAAGGTTTCTGTCAGTTTATTACAGAGTATCTTGTAGTAATATTTAATAGAGATGGCACGATACCACTTTTTTATGTCCGATACCGATACCGATATCATAAATTTGGATATCTGCCGATACCGATATGAATCCGATATAGTGTTTTTTAATCAACAAAACTGTTTTTTTAAATATCTTGCTGCATTTTGTATAAGTTCATACTCAAGTTTAAAACAACAACTACACTAAAGCTATTCTGTTATACCTGTATGCAAAAAAAAAGATTTCATAGTTCAGCAATACTGATCAATCTAATAAACTTAAACCTACACCATCCTCCCTATTCTGGTATTTTAAAGAGTACTTAGCATAAATATTAAGCAACCTAACTAATAGGGTTCCAACTCCCAGCAACAACAAAAATAAAAAAATAAAAAAATAGGTAACCACCCCTCACGCTCCACCTCATGATGCTTAATCGACGTAATCAACCTTAATTTGATGCAGTGTGAAAAAAAATGCACAGAAATCAATTATTTTTCAAGAAATATTAAATAGATTCAACATCTTTCTTCAACAAAATTGCAGACTGCACAGATGGTACCTTCCCAAAGGAAAAAGTACTATAGCTTACTAGGGTATATATATTAGACTTAATAGTTACTATATACAGTAATTGACTTCTATTCATTTTACATCAAATTAAAACTTTGGGTGTCAGATAATTATTTATTAAAAGCTAGACATTTTAAATGAGAATAAGAAAGAAAAGTATGTCTTTGTGCCCCCTTTTCCCTGTTAATGCCCTATCGGCCCCCCTGGCTAAACTTTGCTAGATCCGCCCCTGCACAGTTACCAGCTGTCAGCTACGTAGAAAAAGATCCTGGAGTAGAAAGTAATATTAAATACATTCTAACAATAGCTGATCAAGCTTAAACGTGCTGCTGTTGTTCAGCCGCTGGTTTACTCTTTCTGGTGCAAAGTGGGCCAAAAACAAACTAGAGAGACGGACTCGCGACAGAAAAGCCGATCAGCTGATCGTTAAGCAGTTTCATGATTGAAGTAGCAGCAGGAGAGGCAGTCGCTCCATATATCGCTTGTTAAGCTTAACGCAGGAATGCTTTACATTCAGAGATGGACTTACACACTTGCTTTACTTCTCTCGGGGATAACTTTGTCGGAGATGAAATGCTGGGTTGCTAGCGAAGCTCCAAATGCTATCCAGACCACCGACAGGTCCCGCATGCCACAGCCGCTCTATCACGTGATGCATACTGCTCTGACGTGCTAACGTTCTGAGGTGAGTTACAGCGTGTTGCAAGTTTTGTGAGGTGCTTTCGTGATATTTAATGGATCGGATTACATTTTTTATTTTTCTCCGATATCCGATCCAGTAATTTAGGTCAGTATCGGACCGATACCGATACGTAATATCGGATCGGTCCATCTCTACTTTCTACTCCAGGATCTTTTTCTACGTAGCTGACGCTGGTAACTGTGCAGGGGCGGATCTAGCAAAGTTTCGCCAGGGGGGCCGATAGGGCATTAACAGGGAAAAGGGGGCACAAAGACATACTTTTCTTTCTTATTCTCATTTAAAATGTCTAGCTTTTAATAAATAATTATCTGACACCCAAAGTTTTAATTTGATGTAAAATGAATAGAAGTCAATTACTGTATATAGTAACTATTAAGTCTAATATATATACCCTAGTAAGCTATAGTACTTTTTCCCTTTGGGAAGGTACCATCTGTGCAGTCTGCAATTTTGTTGAAGAAAGATGTTGAATCTATTTAATATTTCTTGAAAAATAATTGATTTCTGTGCATTTTTTTTCACACTGCATCAAATTAAGGTTGATTACGTCGATTAAGCATCATGAGGTGGAGCGTGAGGGGTGGTTCCCTATTTTTAATTTTTTTATTTTTGTTGTTGCTGGGAGTTGGAACCCTATTAGTTAGGTTGCTTAATATTTATGCTAAGTACTCTTTAAAATACCAGAATAGGGAGGATGGTGTAGGTTTAAGTTTATTAGATTGATCAGTATTGCTGAACTATGAAATTTTTTTTTTTTTGCATACAGGTATAACAGAATAGCTTTAGTGTAGTTGTTGTTTTAAACTTGAGTATGAACTTATACAAAATGCAGCAAGATATTTAAAAAACAGTTTTGTTGATTAAAAAACACTATATCGGATTCATATCGGTATCGGCAGATATCCAAATTTATGATATCGGTATCGGACATAAAAAAGTGGTATCGTGCCATCTCTAATCCAGACCACCGACAGGTCCCGCATGCCACAGCCGCTCTATCACGTGATGCATACTGCTCTGACGTGCTAACGTTCTGAGGTGAGTTACGGCGTGTTGCAAGTTTTGTGAGGTGCTTTCGTGATATTTAATGGATCGGATTACATTTTTTATTTTTCTCCGATATCCGATCCAGTAATTTAGGTCAGTATCGGACCGATACCGATACGTAATATCGGATCGGTCCATCTCTAATATTTAAATCTTGGAAAACTGAAGAATAGAATAGAACATGACTGACAAGAGAAATGACTGCAAAGAAATAACAAAACAAAAAAACCCAAAACTCGTCAGTTTGTGAATTCAAGATAAAAAAAAAAGTACACTAATGGAGATCTTAAATACATTTTATGAACAGAGAATTACAAAAGTAGACTTTTAAAGTCTAGGACAGGGGTGTCAAATGTACGTCCCACATCCGGCCTGCGATACAATTATATCAAGCCCACAAGATAATTTCATATTCAGTCATTAATGGCCCGTCAGTACGTCGGAGCCAAAAAAGACAGCAAGTGTAGTGGTACAGGCCAGGTATACAGAAAGTTGGGTAGCCGGATTTTAATTAAGCATGTTGGAAAAAAAGTGAAGGAAGGAGCAAAAATGTGAATAAGCAGCATCTGGAAAGCTGAGTGTAGAATTGTGGAGGATGAAAAGATTCAAACTTGTACCTTAAAACTTGTGTGTTTTGTCTAGTAGTAGCAGATGCATATAAGGCATATAAGGCACAGAAATGTGTGCATGTAGCACAGAGCCATGGCTCGGTGTCGTGAGTGTCTAAATGAGTCTCACGGGCTTAAATGTGGTTCAAGCTATTTATACCTCTTAACTTGTTTGATCTGCTGCTCACCACAAACAAGCACAAGCAGAAATGTTGGACTTTTAGCTGTATTTTCATAAGTTTACCAGGTTTTTCTACAGATAAAAACCTCCCTTGTGGCCATTCATACTACACAAAGTAATAAAGCAATAAACAATTAAACTGTTGAACCCCAACACCTCCGGTACAGGGGCAGAACATCTGGTTTAGCAAGATGTACCGCCAGATGCTCAAAGAGTCATTTCAACAACCACCAAACAGCTAAAACAGCAAACAATTAACAAGAAGGTACATAGAGTCCACAAATAGATATGGACATACTGTCAGGAGCTGAAAGCAGAAATCTCGCAGATTCTGCAGGTTTCGTCACTCTGACAGCACTGTACACAAAACTTCTTTTTGCTGCTGGTTCAATAAAGTTTGGTCAGCCACTTTTTCTTTAGCCCAAAAATTACTTCTAACAAAAAAGCCAAATTTTTGCTACTTAATACCGAAGAAATTTCAGCTTTCACAAATTATGCCAAATTGCTAAATGCTTAGCTATGTCTCTAATAAATACTCTGTGACTTTGTGAAAAACAGAAGAGTAGCTGTTTTTCACTTTGTCTTGGTCCGCGGCTCGGTGTCTGAGGAGCGATTGGGATGCCCAGGTGGCCACGCCAGTCCATCAGTCACCATTCAGTGGTAACTACGGTTGATGTGGAATTTCTGGTTTCTATGAACTGTGTTAATCCTGTCACTGTTTGCTCAGGTTATTGTCCGCCGCGTTCAAGCCTTCACCTGCCTGTCCTCCTGGAGTTCAGAAAAACCGCCTATCATCCTCTCCGTCTTCCTGGAATCCTCTCCCGCGGACACTCACCCCTCCCTCCGGTTCCCACGGTCCGACCCCGATTGTAAGATAAATAGTTCTACCCCTGTTGTATGCCGTTATCTCTCCAGTAACTCTCTCCCCTTACTGTTGCAGCCTCCCACGGTCCTGATTGCAGCATCCCCAAATCATTTATCTCCCGGTCTCTTCTGTTCTAACATTAAAACAGCGTGTTCCCTTTGGTTATTCCGGGTCACCTTTAGTTAAGAAATAAAGTTAATTTGCGTGCATTCCCGCGTATTGTGTTTGCTTCTGGGTCCAGCTTGCGTGTTAGAACTACGGTTCTTGACACACTTATTACAAAACTTTTTCTGTAATTTTACACATTTATTTCTTACAATTTAAGTCCAAAGAGTTGTGCTGACCTATTTCTTTCACTTCATCATGAACAGTTAAATAGTAGTAGGGAAGTTTCACTGGTCTAGCCAGCTTAAGATCAATGTAAAATGAGTTTGACACCCCTGGTCTAGGATATGCATTGGGTATCCATCAGTAGAGTTTGAAAGGTGTTAGGAAAACATGATGTGTAGAAATAAACACTGCTTGGCAGACTGTTCATACCTTTCTTGAGAAGAAATGATCAACGGTATCTGACTGACAGTCCAACGTCGCAGAGCAGGAAGAAATACTGGAAGACGGATGATCAGAGAACTGATATCTGGACAGGGAGGGCTCATCTTGGCCGTGGGGTTGAATTTGATGTAGGTCTGAAGCTGTTGTTAGACAAAACCTAAAAGAAAATGATTAAATGGTGGAACAGTATGACCAACTATGTTACTCACTGTGACTAACATATAAAAGGTGTATCGAAAAGAATAATGTGGCTACACTGCAGGCGAAAGCGCATCAAATCTGACTTTTTTGACCCTATGCGACCCATATCCGATCATGGTATGACAGTGTGAACAGCACAAATCCGATATTTTCAAATCCGACCTGGGTCACTTTCGTATGTGGTACTAAATCCAACACATATCTAATGTTTTAGAAAATGACTGCTGTTTGAATGGTCATGTCGCATTAAATCTGTCTTTTACTTCACTGACACAAGACGGACGGCAATTATCAGCGCTGGAGAAGCGCTCGAAGACATCGTGAAAGCTTCCTGGCCATCCCGTGTAGATGTTAGTGAAACTGTTGGGAAGACAACGTTGGAGAAACGTGAACATTTTATTTGTACTGTATAATCTGCAGATTCTGACAGAAATTTCCAACTATCCTTTGAAGCACTGCTCCTCTCTAAAACAGCAATAAGGATCATTATTAGGCCATATGTAAATAACAAAATAACTTTATAACTTAAAGCAAAATTGGGAAACAAAGTCCAAAACAAGTCTTTATATTAAGGGCCATCAGTCAAACAATACTGTTTGGACTGGGTCTAAACAGAGCGCGTTTTGTGTGACATCTTCTTTTGCGCATGCGGGCCGCTTTGAGGGTTCACACTAGAGCGCGTTTGCTGTCACATTTTATGTTGGGTCTGCACTTCCACAGGCCAGGCTAGTTTAGAAACTTCTCGTTACATACAACAGAGGTAGAGCTATCTTGTTAACGACAAAAACAAGACAAACATCTTTTACTTGCTAGCAAGGGAAGGCTTGGTTGGAACCAGGCTCTTGGAGCTCAACGCTCCTCACCTGTCTCCAACCCAACTTGTTCATCAAGCCGGCCTCCTCGCAGGGTCATAAAAGCAGGAAGCTTACCACACAAGAAACAGATCTTTCAGATAGGATGTGCCTAATAAAGCCTCCCCCAGCACCTGAGTAGCTGGGGAGGTGGTCAGAGACAAAGGAATGTCTTTGATCCTACAGTTTGAACTAAGACTTACAAATTTAAGAAACACAATGACAACATTTAAAAATTTGACTCCAACATTTATTTGTAGTGTGAACAAGCAGACAAAAAAAAAAAAAAAAAAAAAATTGGATTTGATCAAAAAATTGGAATTGAGCATTAAGACCTGCAGTGAACGTAGCCTATGATTTCAAATTTTTTACAGTCTGCATCATTTCACTGGTAACAATTGAAACATGTACAATTAGAAAGAGGGGATTGGTGAGTTTCACATGGTTGCTGGGGAGTATTTTAACAACGCAGTGGTTGCATGGATCGCAGACATGCTCGCAAAAGTATGGAAGGAGTATAAACTATTGTACAGACATATCCCATATGGAAAAGAAATAGTAAAAACTTATATGTGATTACTCATGAAAGTGGCCACTTTCGCATTACTTTCATATATTGTTTTAGTAAGTATCCAAAACATACAAGTTTCATTATATAATTTTTCAAGGGATCTTATATCTGTTTTCACTCTTATATGCTTTTCATACAAATTTCACACAAGACAGATACAAACTTTATAAGATATAATATATCTATATCTATCTATCTATATATATATATATATATATATCTATATCTTTTCCATATGGGTATGTCATGCACCCAGAAGGGGACTCACTGAGTACTTGGGAACACTATAAGCTTTGTATATAAAAAGCGGCTGCTGAGACACTATGCACCTCAGCATCCGCTGATCCACTCTGTAATCTAATGGTTGAATGTGGAACATTTAGGTGCTTGATTTTATACACCTGTGGCCATGGAAGTAACCAGAACATCTGAAATCAATGATATGAGCGAGTGAATACTTTTGGCTACATAGTATACATGTTAATATTAACTAAAATCTCAAATCCACAACCACACAGTAGAATTACAGTGATTTGATTCTTGTTTTGTTTTTATTATTATTTGATTCAGCTTTTCCTTTGCTCCTGCTAAATCGCTTTAATAAAATATCCTGCTTTCAAAAAGTCTAAATTGTGGAAATCTTTACCATTTGATTTATTCCTTTTTAACTAGAAAGTAAAAAACATTTCCCCTTGAATTCTTGAATAAAATATTTAGTTTCTTAATATATCAGCTGTTATCGAGATGGCAAAATAATAACATATCTACTGTCGATATCTACTCTTTTGTCCTTTTGATTGATTTCGGATTGACAGGACATAATAACAACAATAGCATTAATTACACTGCGGTGTAAAAGCTATTGAACTCTAACCTTTCATTGGTGGTGGAGGTGGTGGGAAGTCGGGGAGTATTTTTGGGGTTTTTCACAGAGGTCCTTGTTCCTTCTTCTAATGGCATGGGCCTAGGCCGCTGACCAATGCCAGTGGGCTGCTGCAGGCCTGCTGCCTGCTCCTCTGCTCCAAGCACCTGAGGAAAGTTAGTTAAAAATGGCAGTCACTGAGAAAATATAGTGTATCCAAATAAGTGAAACGTAAATGGAAAGCAGAAGAATAAGACATACAGAAACCAGAGTCTGAATGACAGCCTCATCCTGTTGTGACCAGGGCTTTGAAGGACAACGGATCCTCTTGATAAATAGGCTTTGCCACTTCTGCCTCAGTTCAGACAGCAATCCTGCAGCCTGACCACAAGATACAACTTTATTCAGAAATGTATGTAATAGTTTATACCAAAATATTAATGTGACAAAATTCAAACAACACCAGAGAATATAGAAAACATAATTACAAAGTAAATAAAATGTATAAAGCTCTTTTATAGACAAGCAGTCAGTGCTTGGGAACAAAACAGGATAAAATAAGAATATAAAGTGCCACAACAGAAATACAAAATTAATTTAAGACAGAATAAAGTTAGCTGGTAATTTAAAAACAGTTTCATCAATAAAAAATCTGGTTAAACAAAACAGTTTTAGCTGCTTGTTAAAATAACCCACAGAGTCATTTATAAGTAGGTAGAGTGGAAGGCTGTTCTAAAGCCTTTGTGCCACCAACTGAAATGCTCCGTCTGCTAAACTACATTCTGAGCCTTTGATCAAAGACTGCAAGCAGCAGTATGTTTAGTAAGAAGCTGGGATAAATAGTCTGGCAACTGTCTTTGTATGCATGTAAACAAATACAGCCACGAAGACCACATGTCACAGCTTAGAACTGTTCATTAAATGAAAGAAACAGGAATGAGATTTTACATGTAAAGGCCCAGAGAGGAATAAAACACTACACCGCCATTTCAAACACTGGACTTGGCAGCTGAACAAAAAGAAGCAGAGTTGGCAATTTTACGCCAGATAGGTTTCCTAATGCAATATCCAAAGGGATTTGTGTCTCGGAGGGAATAATTTATTAGTTTGCCAACTTAATGTGTAAACCACGGCCTTGCCTCAGAGAACTGTTAATCATAGATGGCAACCATAGACCAATGCTAGTTGGAGTCTCAAATAGGATGGAAGGAGGTAATATCTCTAATAAGGCATGATGAGGGTCTTCTCTAGACTATTACTTTAATTTAGTCATTAAGTGTAATTGGCCAAAAAGAACTAAATGACTCAGGACACTGAGAACCATCTTCACAAAGGGTTTAACTTGAGTAGATTTTGGAATTCAATTATTTACAAAGTGACTGAGAAATGCAAAGCAATTAAAATCCTCCTCCTTATTATGATTTATGAGATTAAACAAGAGGATTTTTAATCACTGGCAGACAACAGCCCAGATGTTTTCATATAGGGAAAATAACAAAGGACTCCAAAAGGTAAAAAGTTGGCATTGGAAGCAATGTTCCCTTTGTTCCCACCTCTCTGTCCATTTCAAAGCCGAGCCAGTCATCTATCCTTATCTCGGATAGATCCTCTGTCTCACTGTCACTGATGTCATCCAGTGGATTTTCTAAAAGAAAGAAAATTAAGACATTGACTCTGTGATTCTGCACAGTGTGGGCTTATAAAATGTGGCATTTAAAAGATTTAATGTGTCTACATTTTAGGTTTTTTTGTTTTTTTAAATTAACAATGGTCAAGAAGACCATGTCTCTAGGAAATTCAACTCAGGAGTCAGGTCGTGAAAGAATAACCCAAGAACCTGAACCATGACCTATCTCAAAGTGAAACTAAAGCGCTTGAAATGAATGATTGAGAGTATCGTTCCTTGTAATAGTCTCTGAAGATGTATGCAATTTTTTTTGGTTCGTTATTGGGCTGGTTTGTTTTCGAATCATCCATTTCATTAAAAGTTATGTGTGCTTATTGGCTTCTTAAGTCTTCTTGTCCGTAATTTTATGGCCTGACTCAAGATAATTTTTCTTTAAATACTTTGCTTTTGACTCTGCTCATATAAGAATAACTCATAATTTCCTTTCTTATTGTGTTTATTTGTTGTTGTGTTCATTGGTCAGCTTTTCTGTTGTGTTTCTGTTCTAAGTATCCAGAAGTGATTAGTTTAGCCAATAATTAAGATATATTGTTGTCAGTAAACAGTGAGGTCTAACAAGCAGGCATTGCCATATTTTTCCCATGTTGCATGTCAGCACAATAATCACATGCACGTTGTGGACAATCTTAATCTTTGAATTCAGGTGCTTTTAGTCTCTTTGTCAAAGGTATAAAATAAAGTACCTAGATATACTACAATGCACTGTAAGTAATATTGCAAAGTGGGAAGCATTCAGAAATTCAGCCACAGAGTGGGAGACCACATAAAGTTAAAGAGTGGTGCAACTAAGTGCTGAGGCCAGAGTATTTTTGTTCATATTATGCATGTATTGTACACAAAACTTATATTAACATTACCAAGCTGAGCTATGTAGTATTATGACTTGCTTACCATTAGTTTTCTGTACAGCAGGTTCATGGAGGGCAGAGCTGTGTAATCTGGAACAACCTCCAAATATGGCAACAGTGATAGAAGTCACAAGGGTGCAACAGCGGACAGTGACCATCCTGTGGCCTCGGCTCATCTCGTCATAGATCATCCAATCTGTGGGAAGGGCCTGGGCCATTCTGGTTTGGTTCTTCTAAACAGGAGAAACACACATTCACACGACTAAAACCCTTTCCTTGCACTGATTTAAAACATTTTTAAATGTTATGTAAGAGGGAAAATAGTACGGAAATAATGAGCCAAGTGTGGTAAAAGAAGAATTAGATGATACCCAAGCACCTGCAATGACACATGGATCCAATGAGCTGAGAATAAATAACATGTTCTAGGTACCCCAGGTGGAAGGGAACAACTGCACGCACTCAAAGCTGAGACTAAGTAACATTAAAAAAACGAGTGCTAGAAAACTGAGAAGTAACAGGGCTTGATCGAACATCTATAGCAAATGTGCAAAATACAATCCAAAGTGATCAGAGAGGTAAAAGGAGCATTAAGAGCAATAATTGTACAAATGGCAGAGCAGCTCCAGCATATTCTAGGTGAAACCTCAAGAGGTTTCTGTCCAAAAGAGTGCAATCCCTTTTTAGATTAACTACTGGGCTTTCATCAGATTTGAAATTATCTTGTAGGAGAAGAATTAGAAAAGTGGAGAGAAAGTAAGAAACAGCTCATATTCCGAATATCACATCTGTCAAACATAGTGGAGGGAATGTTTTAGCATGGGCATGTAGGACATCCAATAACATCAGGTCACCAGTGCTTATAGATGATCTGACTGAGTGCACACACTGAGTGTAATTAAGTGATGTACTGCATTACTTTTAAGAAAAGTGTTCTGTGTAATACGTCTTCTAATTACTTTGTTGAGTAATGACCCCAACACTGATCACAAAATAGAGGAGACATATACGTCTAACATGCAACAACATGCATGGATGTAATGTCTTTAATATGCTGCTTAGAGATTGTTGCGACTCTCAAAGTTGAGGCAATAAGAAGCGATAAGAGAATCAAAAGGAAATCGAGAACATGGGAATAAGTACTTCACAATTAATAGAATACTTTTGTGAAACTGCTTGAATTAAGGCTGAAAGTTTACACCTTGAATAACATTTTGTCTTTGTTATATAAAATCCACTTTGGTGGTATACATAGGAAAAATGACAAAACTTAGGTCATTCTCCAAATACCCATAAAGCTAACTGCATGTATGCATAAGACTGTGTGTGCGTGTGTGTGTGTGTGTGCATCTCCTACCTCCTTAAACTGAAACTGGCTTAGGACAGATGTGGGATGAAAGTGAAGCTTCTTCAGGGAAGACTCTTTGTTGAAATTAACCATATTTGGGTACATGCCAGCTACCAGGGCTGCCTTCACCATGGCCCAGTTTTCCGAGTTTAGATTCACATCACGGATGTCACAGCCCCCACGGGCTCGCACAAAACCTGGGGGACAAACAGACTGCTTACCTTAACTAATCCCTAACCCTTCCTTGTTATTCAAATTTCATAGTAAGGTATAAATCAGTTTTAACCTTGGCCAAAAACCACAGGAATGTTTAAAAACACTGGCGGCTGCCATTGCGACCCCTCAGCCTCCTAGTAAATACACCTATAGTATCAATTTACACCACCGTTTACTCAAGTTATCGCAGTTACACGATTTTCCAAAAACCTGACCTCTGACCTTGAGGTCAAGGTCACCAGGATTCAAACTCATCTGAGATTTGATTTGAAAATCCTAGGTCACTTAGATATTTCAAATTTTTCTTTAGTTATTGGTTTCACAAAATTTTCAGAAAACTTTACCTCTGATCTGGTCGAGGTCACTAACATTAGAATTTATCCAAGATTTTTAGGAAATACACCTACAGCATTGAAACTGGCACCAACTTGCATGTATGCATGCACTCATTAACCCCCTGTGCTACTTGACTGAGCAGATCAATTTTCCATAAGTTTAACTGACTTGATGCTATACTCTTGTTTAAAAAGCATTACTTAAATTTTTTGAGTTGGGTAGTAATAATCCCTGTAACAGTCATAAGATATATCTAATACTTTATGTAAATTACAGTGTTCACAGATATTCTGTCAAATTCAAGCATTTTCATCAACTTTGCGTTTACATGCTGGTACTTTACACTGATTAATCTGGCACTGACACACCAGAATTCCTATTGTAAGACTTTAGCCACTTCTAGTAGCCTATCAAATAGAGGACAGTACAGAAAAACACACCGCAGTGAAGGAAGAAACTCATTGAGGAAAAAAAATGGGGGGCACACAACGTGCAAGTAAATTAGAGGCCCTATTAAGTGAACTGATATACAACTTTAAATGATAATTTTTTTTACAATCCACACAATGCTGTCCAACCCAATTATGTTAAATATCTGATTTTCATGATAAACTGAGGAGGATTAAATAAAAGAAACATTGAGAATTTCCCTGCTCAATGCTCTCAGGGACAGGAAATACCTAGGGCTTTGCCCTAAACACTGAGAGCCAGTTTCTAGAGAGCAACCTGAAGGACTGACTCAAATCATTGGCACTACAATCAGTGGTGTGAGCTATCACCACACAGTGATCATGTTATTGTTCCAATAAAAAGTAACCATGTTAAATGCAAATGAGCTAAAACATGCTTCAACAGAATGTAACATAATAAAACCAATATAAGGTAAAAAGGAATTTAAAGAAATTTGACATCAGACTTGATAAAATTAAGCAAAGAAGAATAGGTTTAAATAAAATATATTGATAACATAACAAATGATTTCAAAACCCAAAAAGCAAAAGCAGAATTTAAAATGGCCATTTAAGACTTATCCAATAATGCCAGCAGCAGGGTTTGGGGTCAGCGAATCTAACCTTTAGTGAGTTATGTATGGAATATCACAGAAAAAAGTAGAACTGACCAATTGCACGGAGTTGTCCTAGCAGTTGTGTCCTCATGCCAAGTATCATGTCCATGGTAGCCTGGGACAAGAAGTTCTTCTCACAGAAGGCTCTCTCCCAACCTTCACTGCGAGCCTTTTGCCATGCCTGGCACCACAGAAGACAAAGATGTCAGAGAAATGTTTAACAATAACTTTTAATCACAAGGGACTGACCTCAAATTTGTAATCCAAAACATGTATAAAAATACATTTTTATAGATCATCCCAATTAATGAGTCAATATTTTTTAAATCACTGATCATGCATTTTTGGTAGATATCTGTTAAAAGTTGTCTTCTTAGTGTCGTTAAGAAATTATGAGATTTACTTTTGAAAGGGAGATAGGAATAAATCAACGCAAGCGTCGTAAAACCCATCATTACAACATTGTTAAAATCAAGCACTCAACCTAAAACACTCTTCGTATGGGTTTCTGCCTACCTGGAAAGCTCTAAGTAAGGCCATGTGATCACTAAAGGTGTTGGAAGTGAAGCGTTTTCTGCAGCTTAGAGCAGCTCTCTTCTGTGAGCTTTGGGTGGGAAGAATGAAAGGGTCACGATATGCCAGGGTACAGGCAATGGTTAGAATGGGGTCCAGACACTTAAGAACAACAGCACACAGCACCATCTTCCCCAGATTGGGCTCCACAGGTAGATCAGCCAGGTGGTAGCCCAGATCAGTCAGGTCTTCAAACTGGTTCATAGCATCTATTTTCTAAAAGTGAATAGAAAGAGAAGAGTGGTGAGAGTCAATATGGACACAAAGGCTTATTGCCAGATTGTTTCAAATATTACCTTCAGCATTTGCACAGCGTTTCGGACAGCATGTGTGGGAGGTGGCTGGGGAGCCTTGGCCAAGAATTCAGCTACTGGACAGGAGGAGGGAGCCAGCAGTTTGGTCTGCAGACACAGTTCCTTACACACACAACATGATCTAGTGTTTAGAATTATTGGGATAAACAACCTACTGTACTGTAACACAGGTAACACACATCTATGTTACATGTGGAATTTTAAAAGGTGAAATAAAGCATCCTGCTCTTTAAGTAAGCCATAGTCAAATTTTATATCATGTAGCCATCATGATACAAGTTTTACAAATACTTTATTATTGCACAGTAGCGTTTTCTGCTCAGTGGCGCTTGATAAACTGCAGATTTAAAGTTTATGTGTAATGGCATCATTTTAATCACATATTGAATTTGTATGTCAAAAACACATCACATACAGATGCATTTTCATTTAGTAATGGTAGGTTAATTCAGGATAAATAGGTTAGTTTGCAGTGATGAGTTGACAGTAAAGCTCTGTGTTGAACTGGTGCACAATGGCAGTGGTGCTCATGGTTAATGTTAGGTTACACAAGTGTAGCAGAGATGAATTTGCATCTAAACTGATGATGCTTAGAGTCCTTCACTGAATTCCAACTTCAAACCAACTGTATCCTGTCTAGTTTAAAGATGGTATAAACAGTACAGTGTCAGTGTAGGGGATGGAAATCAGCCAGGATAGCTGTGAAACATCTGCTGATATCTTGTTGAATTCAGCTGTGTAAATCCACAAAGAGCAACAAGTCAGCTGATCACAGCACATAAACTAAGAAAACCAACTGGAGCTCACATTAGAAATTATTGAAAGTTATTGAAAGATTCTTTCCCTATGCTGAGCCACTACACAGATCTTAGAGTTTCACCACCTGTTGAATTCCACTGTAATCCCTGACTGTACTCATTTTACTGCTCAGGCGTGGAGAAAATATAGAATTATCTTTCACTGCTTGTGGCCTACATAAGAGATTCAAGCTGAGTACATTCCTTAGAATTTGAATTTAGATTCAAATAAAATTTGTATTCTTATGTACTAATATTATTTTATCATTATATTAATATAGCACAAGGTTCAGTTACCTCTGTACAAAAATGGACAATAGAATTGTCCCTCAAGGAGCTACTTTTTGCTTTTTTAGTTTGAGTACATTTCAAAACCTGTACTTTTTTTACTTTTACTTGAGTAAAGAAGTTTCTTCAGTACTTTAACTTTTAACAGAGTATTTTTTAACTCAAGTATCTGTACCTCTACTTCAGTACAGAAAGTCTGTACTTTTACCAGTTCTGTAGATAACCATCAGTTCAACATAAGTGTTATGACTCTGCATGTTCGCTATAAAACTAATAGTAATGTTTTTGCACTATAGCCAGAAGTTGTAAGCATAGCTATAGGCTTTGATAAAGGAATATATATTTTACATATCATTCTGCAGGTGCAGAACAGCAACCAACTCCTGCACAACTGCAGGAATAGATTTAGACTTGAAACATGAACATGTAGTATGTTTCTACCTGTAGAGGCATCCGGAGGAGCTGTGGAACTTGGAATTCCAGCATATTGTTGAACCTGAGTCGACTAAAGAGATGGAAGCAAACCCCTGGCCTGCAGCGCCCAGCTCTGTAGACATGTCATTTGTTTAACAGCAATGGAGTAGTATTTGGTTGTAAGAGTAAAACCCATAAGCCAACAATGTAAGTTTTAGCATAGTTTTTTTTGATACTTATAATAAAAATATGAACACTACAATACCTTCCTTTCCTTTGCAGAGCACTGGCTTTTGAGATCCACACAGTCTTTAGCATGGACACATTGCTGAGAGTATCAAAAGACTTCTGCAACAGGCAACGTTTCAGTTAAATACTAACACCTTTATGAAATCCATAGAGTCATAATTTAAATCCAACTTTCTGAAGTGTTAGTGTACCTCTTTGACCTTTCCAGAATCAATGACGAAAACAACATCATTGATGGTGATGCTCGTCTCAGCTATGTTAGTAGAAAGAATCTGAAATGAAAAACTGACCAGTTACAATCTAGTTTCATAAGCACATTTCCTTCAAATATCATTTTGCGTTATATTAAATGAATAAAATACTCCTGAGCGATGGCACAAATCACTAGATTACAGCTTCTTTTGTGAAATGATGTTGAAACTTCCAAACTTCATAAAAGAAAGCAGACAATGCTGAATTAAATTAATGTCGGACATACCATTTTCCTTTAGGATACATTCTTCTGGGTAGGAGAATGAGGTTGTTTTTTTTTTATATATACACTTCACAGGTTGGTTGTTCCAAGTATCCTATTCTTCTTGTTCATTATTATAGGTCAAACATGTCTCGTGTTAGTTTTGGGGGTTTTGTACTACTGTGGAATAAAGTTCTAATCCAAACATTCAAATATGAACCAGATCTGAAGGCTGCACTGCACTGTATAAAGTTAGTATGAATACAGCCTATGCAATTAAACAGTCAACAAAATGGCTCAGTAATGGTAATAATCCCTAAATACCGTAATTGTCGGGCTATAAGCCGCTACTTTTTGCACAAGCTTTGAACCCTGCGGCTTTTAGTCAGGTGCGGCTTTTCTATGGATTCTCCATGATTTTTGTCATATCATAAGACGATTTGTTTTGTTTGTTCCGCTGTTGTACGCCACTACGTTGCCTGGCGGAAGGGCACTCCAGCAGTGGATTCTGACAGCGTGGAAAAGTGTGAAAACATCCATGATCACCAACGGATTTCGAAGTGCTGGACTGCTGCATGATGGAGAGGAGGACACCGCCACGGCCCTTCAGAGGGTGTTTGACTCTGACACTGACAACGAGGATTTGTTTGGTTTTGAAAGTGACAACGAATGAAAGAAGCTGAGAGTGGATGACGAAGCCACCCTGAACCTGTTCGTTCCGACACTGGAGAAGAGGACTTTGGTGGTTTTAGTGCGCAGGAATATGGTGGTGAATGACTGACTTTTCTTCTTGTTGAAGCCGTGTCACTGCACCTGAGCCTAAAAGGTAGTCCGAATCTATTTTTCTGGTGTGCTGTAGGTTATTGTTATGTACTACATTTGTTACTCATTTATGAAGCACAGTACATGTTTCGTACTTGTAATTACCAGTACTTGTACATATACCTAAAAAGTTATGCAAATATGTACCCGTAACTTGTTTTTCAAAATATTAATAAAATATTAATGTCTCCAAACAGCCATCTCTTTCCTGACAATTCCCTTTGTGCATATTCTCTTACATATGATAAGTCAACATTGAAACACCTGCGGCTTTTAGTCAGGTGCGGCTAATGTATGTACAAAACAGGATTTTCCCCTGATTTTAGCTTGTGCGGCTAATATTCAGGTGCACTTTGTAGTCCGGGAAATACGGTAGTTCAGTTCTGCTAAACTATTTGAATTAACTCCAAATTAAGTCTGGACCAAATTTTTGGTCCAGACTTAATTTGGAGTTAATTCGCATACACATGCACGCATACACACACAATACACCATTATACATCATCTGAAACACCAGTGACTCACTATCTTCCTGACACCAGGAGGAGAGGTCTTTAAGGCTTTTTTCTGATCCTGAGTCTGCATGTCTGAATGTAGAGTAAACACATGGTACCTAAGAAACAACACACCTCTATCAGAAAGCATGCACTTTTCTGCAAGCTTTTGTCTTCTCAGCACAACTTAATAATGAAACAAGCTAAGCAATGAAAATTAAGGACATATTTGCATTACATTACATTACATAATTTCCTATCAGCAACTAAATTGACCATGTGGTTACATTCCCAAATGCTTACAGACTTTTAGAAAAAGGTGCTCCAACGTGACCTGATACATGCCCCAACTTTTCTGAAATGTTTTACTGGTATATCAAATATGTTATTATATAAAACAAAGACAAAAAAAAACTCATTTCAACTTTGGGCTTAACATAATACCAGAATCATTGGATTGTGTTTTTCTTGACATTTTGAACTGTATCCCAACAGAAACCATTTTACCTTTCACTTTGGCCAGAGAATCTCTTATCATCATGGAGAATGCGGTCCCTGAGTTCCACTATTTCATCATATCCAGGAAGAAAAATTAGGATGGCACCTAAAGACCAAAAAAAGGCTCACTTTCTAGCACAGCTGGTGATATCTGTTAGATATACTAAACTAAGTAAGGGCATTGTGAATTAGAAAAGATTAAGACACTGCTATAAATCACAGGTTCACACCAATCTGCATTTTATGTTGATATTCATGTGCTACCAGATTTCCCATTGCTTTCTATGCTGTTTCATGTTACAGCAGAGCCTGTTGTAACCAGACTTAAGAGTATTGCACTGGCTAGCACCCAAAAACTTTGGCAGCCACCCTTTCATTAAGACCCTTTTTGATGAGGTGTCAGTGAACAGTACATGAATTCAAGAGCTCCTTGAATTCAGCTCCTGTGTCAGGTCTTTGCTAAATGTTTTCCTATTTCTTAAGGACATCTCTTTCAGATTTTCAGATACTATTCATCTGCTGCCGACAGTTTTGCTAGGCCTGCCACTTGTCTAGTTTCCTTAAGAACAGCCTGCACGCTAAGCAGAGATGTGCCATATTTTTGGCTAATAGCGCTTTGGAAATAACTTTGTTGATTCAAAAAAATGCTATTTTTGTGTCTTACAGTTGACATTTTCCTCATATCAAGAAATGGAAACAAATCATGGCTGACAGTAACATAGCACCTAAGGATAGAATTTAAAATTGGTTCTTTGCCAAATTCTTGCAGTATGTGTTATGTGCCTTTTTATGATTAAATGGTTCACAGTTCAGTATTAAATGGCTTGACAAACAAAAACCCTTCCTTTGAAAATCATCAGGTGCCATGAGTGAACTTAAAATCAATGTAAAAGCAGACAATGTCCACAGAAAAAAAGACCTTCAGAAAGTCTGGAGAATTATTGCTCAAAACCCCTTTAAAAGGACAAAATAGAGTCTGTCTCCCAAAGTAAATATATAAGGGGTGGCTTTATCGTCCTGATACTTACCATCACTGGTATTGGAGCAGATGTTGTGCAGCAGATTCATGATGAGCTCCAGGTCTACCCACTGATCATCAAAGCTATGATGGTACAGCCTGAGAAGTTCTTGGTCTTCTAAGCTCATCTCAGGGTCACACTGCACCAGAGCTGACTCATTGAGGTTGCTCACCTCTCCCAAAGGACTGCACAGTAACAAAAATATTCAGTTGCTTCACAAAGAATTCATAAACCTTAAAGTTTTTCACAAGACTCAAGTGTTGTAAACATAAATTACAATGAATAAAATTAACATCTGAACAACTAAAAAGCTTTTAATTTATGTATCTGGTATTTATTACATTTCAAAAAATTATAATCAGAAACTGACACTTCCCACACTTCATGATGCATGCTCAATCAGCCACGTAAGAAAATCCCAAAATGTTGATTCTGTTCATCTGGACATAGAGTTTTCAGTGGGAGAAACATTAAGTGACCCATCCAAGTGACTTACTCAGTCTCAGCTGACTGCAGGTTTCCCCTAACCTCATAAATAGTAAATTTGCATAATGACTGACACTAAATGGTAAATGGACTGATTCTTATATAATGCTTTTCTACTCTCCTGGAGTACTCAAAGCACTCTATACAACATACCACATTCACCCAATCACACCCAAGCACTGTTTCTATGCTTTGAAGTGCTAACTACAATTCAGACACATTCCTGCTCTGATGGATTGGAGAGGAACTTGGGGTTAATATCTTGCCCAAGGATACTTCACATGCAGACTAGGGGGAGCCAGGGACTGAACCACAAACCTTACGATCAGTAGATGACCTGCTCTACCTCCTGAGCTACAGCCCCCCCCCCCACTGGCACCACTAACGAAAAATGGGCTGTGAGGTCAGTTTCTTTCATTAATACGCAAATTGTCATGACCATTTGCATATTACTGATCAAGAATCACGCTACGTCCAGATGAACAGAATCAACTTTTTGGAATTCCCACACTTCAATGGGGGAGTTTGAGTTTGTGTTGCCAGAGTGGGGACCACATCTGAGGAGGTAGAGATTTACCTGGAGTAGTGTCTATCTGTGTGTCTATTATTTTACTATTTCCATATCATTATATATTCAGTACCAGTGTGTGTTTTGAGTTATGAGTGCACTTATTGCAAAATGCAGTGCTCTGATTGGTCAAATCTGTTTATTCCGATCCAAAAACTAGAAATAAATAAACAGGACAATGACCCCAAACACACATCAAAAGTGGTAAAGGAATGGCTAAATCAGGCTAGAATAAGGGTTTTAGAATGGCCTTCCCAAAGTCCTGACTTAAACCCCATTGAAAACATGTGGACAATGCTGAAGAACCAAGTCCATGTCAGAAAGCCATCAAATTTAACTGAACTGCACCAATTCTGTCAAAAGGAGTGGTCAAAGTTTCAATCAGAAGCTTGCCAGAAGCTTGTGGATGGCTACCAAAAGCGGCTAATTGAAGTGAAAATGGCTAAGGGACATGTAACCAAATATTAGCACTGCTGTATGTATATTTTTGACCCAGCAGATGTGATCACTTTTTTTTTTCTGTTAACCCATAATATAGTCATAAAAGAACCAAATTTCATGAATTTCTTTTGTGACAAAGAAGTATCTGTTCCATGTACTCTATCAGAGGAAAATCAGAGTTGTAGAAATAAGGCTGTGTGATGAGCCCTTTCCTCTACTCCCTCTTCACCCACGACTGCAGACCTGCTGATTGTTCCAACACCATCATTAAGTTTGCAGATGACACCACAGTGATTGGCCTCATCAGTGACAACGATGAGGCCGCCTACAGGGAGGAGGTGGATCGTCTGGCTGAGTGGTGCGACAGAAACAACCTGCTGCTTAACACCGAGAAGACTAAGGAGCTCATCGTGGACTACAGGAGGAATGCTGACCCACATCGACCCATCCACATTAAGGGGACGGCTGTGGAGTGTGTGACCAGCTTCAAGTTCCTGGGAGTCCACATCTCCGAAGATCTCATCTGGACGACCAACTGCTCCAAGCTGGTCAAGAAGGCTCACCAGCGCCTCTTCTTCTTGAGGACTGAGGAAGAGCCACCTGTCCTCCGACATCCTAGTGAACTTCTATCGCTGCACCATCGAGAGCATCCTGACCAACTGTATAACAGTCTGGTGCGGGAACTGCTCTGCCTCGGACCGGAAGGCGTTGCAGAGGGTCGTGAAAACTGCCCAGCGCATCGCCGGAGCACCACTTCCTGCCATAAAAGACATCTACAGGAAGCGGTGTCTGAAAAGGGCTGGGAAAATCATCAAAGACCCCAGTCACCCATCACATGGACTCTTCACCCTCCTGCCCTCTGGGAGGTGCTACAGGAGCCTCCGGACTAAGACCACCAGGTACCGGAACAGCTTCTTCCCCACAGCTGTCAGACTCCTGAACTCTGCCTCCTGACATCTGACCCACGTTAAACTCATGGACTGAACATACACACACCCACAACCACCTACACTCACACACACACACACACACACACACACACACACACTGGACAACTGTACCCTCAAACACACAATAATAAAATGGACTGAACCACCACTCACAACCACTAGCACTTTATATAGGCTCTGTAGAAATTATCCACATATCTTGCTTATCTTAACTGCACTACTGTATAGCTCTGTGTAAATAATCATTCTGTACATACGATAATTTTTAATCCTACAACTGTTTATAACTTGCATAGTTCCCATTTCTGTATAACTGTATATCTCAGATTTCTGTATAGTTTTTTATTTCATAATCCTGTTCATAGCCTGTACATAGCTTGTACTCACTACAGCCTGTACATACTTATAGTTATAGAATATTCATAACATACTTCATACCGTGTACATTATAACACACCATAATAGACCCATTTCTGTAATATACTTGCATATCTATATTATTGCTAATATATATTGTAATATATCTATATCATGGCTAAAGAAACTGCATTTCGTTGCCCTGTACCTGTGCAATGACAATAAAGTTGAATTCTATTCTATTCTAAATAACGGGAAACTCAAGAGAGCCGTAATATTTTGTTCTTTACAAGTGTATGTAAACTTTTGACCATAACTGTACATAGCTATGACCAACAGATGCCATATGTAAAAGGGAAAAACTCATTTAGAATTACAACTATAAGACATTAACACGTGTACATGTCTGAATACTTTCCAAAGGACAACATTTCAAAAAACACTCACATGGATGATTTCAATAGATCCACAGTATCAGTCTGCTGGAAGTGCTCGGCAAAGTCTAAGGCAGTCCTGAAAACAGAATAATAAAAAACAGAGTCACGTGTATGAAATTTTGCAGTTTATGCAACTACATTTTTGATTATTTTATTTATTTTGATTTCTTTCTTTCTTTATTTATATTTTTTTTTTACAGGAAGACTGTAGTAAACTGTAGTTACTGTTAAAGATTACATTACTTAATAACTACTACTACATGCTTTAATAAATTATAAGATATGCCTTGTCTATTTCTATGGATGATGAAAGAAAACCAAACAACAGGGCTGTGAATCACAGACTGGTCACTGTCGATTAATAAACCGGATTGTGACTGTGTTTTCTTACCATCCATTGGATGCCTTGATGTTAATGTCAGCACCCAGACTGAGGAGTTGCTCCAGCTGTGTAATAAATCCTCGACCTGCTGCTGCCATCAGTGGTGTGGTCCCTGTTTCACTGTGCATGTAGTCCACTACATAAAAAGATTTGGGAAATCAATCCAAATCAAACTGAACTGGAATATCATGTAATGTAAATAAAACTATTTCTCATCATTATTTTTTTTTGTAGTTTTATGATAGTATCTCCAGCTTTACATCAACTTAACACTGTTAGTGTTAAATGTTATTTTGTTAACAACGACACTTAAGATAACCCATCAGATTCATACCATTAACACTTTCACTGAGGATCAGATTGAAGAGCTGAATGAAAGAATCTTGGTCCTCATTTAGGAAAATGCTAGAAATGCATGAGTCCATCTCCCTCCTCAGCCATGGTTCCATCTGTTCAGTGTCCTTCTCATTCTGTAACAAAACAATATAAAGCATAACTTGTCTGGATAAAACAATTTGCTGACATATAAACAGACGTCTGTTTATATGTTGCCAAAAATCAAAGTTTGTGTTTTTGTGTTTACACCCATTTCCATTATCTGGTTCAAGAGTGTCAAGATTTCTATATGACAAAATGTAACCATAAAACGCTTCATAATTCTTCAAATTGCTATGGAAATAAGTATAAAGGCATCCAAACTGTAACTTGCTCTATAGAATTAACTCATGCTCCACCTCTGCTAAGAAACGGGCACGTATTAGATTCATTCAGGATAATAAACATCTTAATATCATTTTAAAAGAAAGTCCACGGAACACAAGCCTGTGTGCTCTTGTTTACTGGTACAAATGTCAAGTCTCTCCACATGCTTTTCCAAGTCACATCTGCGTCCAATCACTAAACCTGCAGCCTCTCATTCAGCCACCGCTCTGCAGCTTCATCTCCTAGGCTCTCCTGCTCAGGCCTGACACCCGATTGGCTGCTGTGCTCTGGATTTTTATTGGCTTGGATTAGTTCTCCACACTCTGGACTCTCAGCTCAGTTCAGCACTGCTCCTCAGAACAGCTGGCAACCACCCACTTCCCTATGGGTTTGGTCACATACTCCCTCACTCTGATCTGCTCAGTTCCAACTCAAAATATCATCCTCAACACAGCAGTAATTATTCATCTTTATAAGCTCATTTTAGGTAGAGTCATAAAGTATGAGATGATGGGATTTTATTTAACAGTTTTACAAATGTCAAAATGCACTCTTGGCAGTCAGTATTATTTAAAAGCTACTTTCTCATAGTAGCAAACCAAAGTGCGAGCAATGTGAATATAGAACTATAATATTGTTCTGATGTGTGTCTATACCAGGGGTCGGCAACAATAAAAGGCAGCAGGGCTGCCAGAGTCCAGAGTTAAAAGAATATCATTAAAAATCCTTCAAAGTGCTGTGTCAGTGATATGTAGTGATTTAAAACCAGATTGAAATTTTTCAGAGATCTTGTTAAAATCAAGGTGGGCCTGCAACTGTAAGTAGACCACTTTCTCCAAAACTTTAGAGAGAAAAGAAAGCTTTGAGATTGGCCTGTAATTGGACAGAAAAGTTGGGTCCAGGTTACGTTTTTTAAGAAGAGGCTGAACTATAGCTTGTTTAAAGCATGATGGGACATACATGCTTAACATAACATAATATAATTTACAAAACACCTAAACCCTATATTTAACTGAAAACAACATCTAATGTTAGAACCTGCTAATATTAATTTAATACAATCTTTCTTGAATATATGCTCATTATAAATTTATTGTAACACTTTTCAAAACTGTCGAATCAGTGAAATGCATGAAACTTCTACACAACGCAAGGCTCGCAAAATTTCAAAATCTCTGGTAGCCCTTTGAGCCGGCACAATTCAGTTTTTGGTAGCCCAAAATAAATTTAAGTAGCCCGAATAAAAAAGAGAGCATTTTTATTTATGTTTTTGTTTCCGTGGGCAATAATGCATTTCTTGCATTTCTCATGGGTTCTGATGGGGTCTTTCTTAAAATGACTGGTCCCAGTAACAAAGGCACTTGTTGACTCACAAATCGAATGAAACTCACAACACACCTGGGAGAACATCATGTTATTTAGCTCGTCATATTCCAGCTACAGAAATTCTTTTGTCCATGAAACCAAAAAAAGCTGCGCTTTTTTTTTTTTTGCCTCATTGTCTGATTTGTCATAACTTTTCCATTTTGTGATCGGCTTTTCTTTGGCTGTCCCTTCTTCACCCTGACCTGTCTTATTTGGCTGAGCAGAACTAAAATACCGGCTTAAATCTTGCTGCTTTTACACACGTACTTACATAACGGTCAGCGATTCTCTGCGCGATCAACTTCTCACATGTTTAAGCTTGCTGCGAGAGATTTCACTTGTCATGTTTGAATAGTAAGCTAATGAGTGATAAGACTATGTCAGAGGAATTGGTGCGCAATTAATCGTCACTCACCAATCAGTGCTGCTGCTCTCTACACACCGTTCACGCGATCGCAAAGTGACGGTGAAAGCAAAAAACAAGCGCAAATTCAAACGCGATTTCAATATGTCACATATTGACAGTGGCTCATCAATGCCAATGACATAATTACCCAGCTACATTTTCGAAAGAATGCAAAAGCATTGACATATATTTTTCCTTCCTATGATAGCCCGACGGGCAGGGCAGAGATAGATTTTGGTAGCCTGACTGGAAAAATTGCTAGCCCTGGGACGTTGTGCTAGCAATTTTGCGAGCCCTGCAACGAACATTGGCTTTCAGTCCATCTGTGTCTTTTGTTAATGCACTAGAATTACAATAGTTTAAGATGCTGTTAGAAAACTTCAAGAAGTAAGCAGAAATCAAAACAAAAGTCAACTTCAGATATCAGTCTAAATGGTCAGTAAAGGGCTCCAACATTGGCATGGGTAATTGAAAACATCTGAAAACATTAGACACCCCTGTCTAACAGCCCTATCCCTCTCCTTAGTTTGTACATGTAACCTTTCTCTGCAGAAAACACAAAAATAATATTTTTTATTATTCTAGGTGTAACAGAGAACATGGTGTATTTTGGTGGTGGTGGTGGTTTACCTGCTTAAAGCCGCTAGTCCCACAGTCACTGTCAGGGAGGAAGCCTGTGGCATGGGTGCTCTGTTTCTGCCCAACAGAACTGGTCTGTACTGCTTGACACCACTCTGTTAAATATTTCTGTTCTCTGTCCTCTGAGAACCAGAATGTGTGATACACAAAAGAGATTAAGACAAGACCAAACAAACGCTGTGTATATGTGTGTGTGTGTGTGTGTGTGTGTGTGTGTGTGTGTGTGTGTGTGTGTGTGTGTGTGTGTGTGTGTGTGTGTGTGTGTGCGCAGTCATACTTTTTTCTGTCTCTTCCTTGTATTTCCTCATGTCCTTTCTGGTGAAACCTGTCAGCCTCAGAATATCCTCTAGAAAGAACTCCTTCACCTCAAAGTGTCTTCCTTTGACTACAGGAAAAAAAGGAACATTTTTGAACCCCTCAAGTTATATCAAATAAAATGAAAACATGACTTTTCAACACATATAGACAATCCACAAACCTTGGAGAAGCACACTCATTTTTTTATTTCCCAAACATATGAACTTATTTTTGAATATGGAAATGAACTGTTCCTGAAGGGAATCCATGAAAGCATGTCCATTTATCTTATCTGTATTAAAAAATAAATGCCTTAATGTGAGCTGTAGCTGCTGTACAGATTTATGTTCAACATCGACATGAATAAATCTCCTTCCATGTAACTTTGCTCAAATTACAAATGAATATAATTTGAAATTAATTTTGCATTTTAATTTCATCTGGATTGATTTAAATCCACTGTTGACTGTAGAGCTGCAAAATTACAAAAGAAGTATCATTATTTAAATAATTATGGACTATATTTTGGGCAATGGCTACTGTTAATCTAGAAGCTTTTGTCATGTGTTTCTTTGTTTATATAACGAAAATATTTATACTATATCAAGTATATATAACTGTTGCTCCATTGGTGAAAATAGTAGTCATTTCATTATTTGTAAGTGTTTCAGGACCTTGCTCTAAACCGCAATCTTTAATCTATTATCTCAGTTGTTCAGCTGTGACTCAGACTATGCAACCTTGTTTCCACTAGTACAAAAAAAAGAAAGGAGCTGTCATAATGAGCAAGCTTGCTATACTTATGACTTTAGATCATTATTATGACTTCTCATAATTACAAGATTTTTTTTTTTTTTACTACACAGGGTTATTTTTTTAACCTCTACTTGTCGCCATTATCCCAGATTTTGCTCTTATTGTAAAGCATTTCCTCTCATTGTAGTAAAAACAAAGGTAACTAATAAAGTAAGCAAAGTGCTAAAGCATCACCAGCTGGTATTAATTTTGATTTCACTAACACTTTGTAGACAGGTTTGTAGACTTACGGTGAATAACTGGGCAGGAGCCAAAGTATTGACGGAACAGGTCTATATCCAGAGCTGCACTAGACAGGATCAGTTTTATTGTGGGAATCTTCTGAAGCACATCCCGCATCTTCGTGAGGAGGAAGTCAGTCAGACCATCACGCTCATGCACCTCATCCTGTTGAGAGTCAGTTTTATTTTCTTTTAACTATCTCCATTGGTTTAATGTTGCTTTCTGTGACATGTTGTACTACATCTTGCCTACTATGTGAGAAGAGGTAACTTCTTGAAAAAGCAAAGAAGGCAGCAAAAACACTACATTCCACTAGGACAGTTTTCATTTATTTACTATTTATTTTATATACCAGAAACATAACCAAGTATAGCCAAAAATCTAAATCAATTGGACTGCAACTGTCAGCACCAACTTGGATGCCGCTGCTTGGCCATGGAAACCCATTCCATGAACCTCTCTATGTCCTATTCTTGAGCTAATCTGAAGGTTATGTGGAATTTGGAGGTCTGTAGCTATGGACTCTGCAATAGAACCTCACTAGTAGGGATGGTATCGTTTAGGTTTTATCCGATACCAATACCAAACCAGTACTTCTGAAACGGTGCCAGTGCTTAAACGGTGCTCGAACCAGTGCTTAAAGAATGGAGAACACACAATTTGTCCAAAAACCTCTTATGTTCAGCTGTTTTTTTGTGAAAAGATAACAATGTTAGCCTTTTCTGCAGCTATAGGGCATATATGGTATCACTCTTGGCTGGAAGCAGTGCTTAATCAATTGAAGAAAAAAAAAAAAAAAAAAAAACTTTGTCCAAAAACCTTTCATGTTTAGCTGTTTCCCACTTTTTCTTTTGTCATTTTAGCCTTTTTGGCCAGGGTGAAGGGAGTATCTGCCATCAAACAAGAAGACAGCCGCATGTAACTACGACTGTGTTTGCTAGTTCACCTTACATGCATTAATGTAATAACGTGATTAGCCTACTCAACGTAAATTACACACGAACAACATTAAGCTACTCCCTCAGAGAAGAACGGCTGCTGCTGCCGTCATCATCCATCATCATTTCTGCTACACTGGCAGGGCTAGGGGCCAGGACTCTTCTACTCGGGTTCTTGGGGGATGTTGCTAACTCCGCGTCCGATAACAGGCACCACACCCGCAGTAGATGTGCTCGGTGTGTGGTTCGCAGCAAGCTATCAAATACGGCGCATTTCTCGGCTTTTAACAAAATGCTATACGTCGCCAGGTGTTTCATCAGATTCAAGGTGTTACCTCCTTTGCACAGTATCACCTTAAAGCACTTGTTGCAGGCTGCTGAGTTTGCATCTTTTGCTGTGAAGTACAGTCAGACTTTTGACCGCTTCGCCTTGGGCATTTTTAATCTGTAGCTCTGCTCTAAAAGAACGTACGCACCTGTGCCCGCCTACTACGCTTGCAAAGGTAAAATGATTGGCTAGAATCCAAAGTGTATGACATCTCAGGGGGGGGGGGGGGAAGCACAGAAATAAAGCACCGAAATGTGCGCTGCTTTTTGGTCTGGTTACTACAGTTTATGTCAGAACCGGTGCCTTAATAGCACTGGGTACACTGCTCAGTGATTTTACATGGCATCCTAAACTCCTAATTGCTTTCACTTTGTTTTAATATCACTAACAGTTTAATAGATGGCCTCCTATCACGGTATTATGCTATTATCACTGAGCTCCTGAGAGAGACCCATTCTTTCACACATTTGGAGAAGCAGTCTGCGTGCCTAGGTGCTTGATGTTACCTTGATTTACACAAGTGGCCCTGGAAGTGATTGGAAAAGCTGACCTCGATTATTTGTATGAGTGAATAATGTGTGAATACTTTAGGCAATATAATGTAGATGAAAATTTTTTTAAGACTATATGCTGTCTGCTTGTATAATCCTCATACCCACCACAATGACGTGTGTGACAGTTGTCAGGCTTGCATCTCCAGTCATCAGTGTTCTGAGGAGTACCCCACTGGTGCAAAAAGTCAGCAATGTCTTGGGAGATACCCTGAGAAATGCAAAGTATTCATATTTATAATTCCATTTTAAGAAACATGTAACTTCCAAACATAAATCACTCTTCAAAAAGTGCGAAGCATGTATTTTAAAATGAATTTCGTATTTAAAAAGCTCAGGTTTTTCATTGGCTCTGTCATGCTTCTGACATCACTTACATGTCAGTACTGTCAATGCTTCAGCTGAAAGTTCACACTTGTAAAACAAGCTGAGAGGACCTCAATGCAGGCGACTGCAATATCAGGATGAAAATGTTTGCTATTAGACTTGCATTGAAGCCAGATTGATTTTATAATTATTTGGGAATAAAAACACTGTTAATTTGAGATCTTTAAAAGGCAAAAGAATGAGATCACGGATCCCCTAGTGACAGGATGAGGAGTTCAGTCAATCAGCTTAGAGTAGGGCTGTGTTCATAACATTGACATTGTTGGCATTGTCCATTAAACAGTTCAAATTTAACGTAATATCTGAGTGTTTCTTAGTTTTAGACTGTTCAGTCAAATTTTCTTTTTTGCTAGTTTAGTCAACTGAGAAATTAATCGCTAGGAGCTTCCTTACAGCAAACACTCTCAAGCAGACAGGAAAGGAATTGCGATAAAACGAAAACTATTTTATAAACACTGGCTGATTACAACATGTTAGAAATCTCTCAGTGTGCACCATTAAGCTCATCTCGTCTATTCCGCACTGAAACAAACAAACCTGAGTTACTATGGTTTTTGTGTTTCAGTGTGGTGCCAGGCCATTTACTGTAAATTAAGCTAATTTTAACACCAGTAAGCATGACTTATTTTGTGTCAGTAGCTAACTGGAGTGTGCATTGATTTACAATGACAGGGGAAGATATCAGAAGACGTGCGTAACTGGCACAACAGGATGTCTCAACACTATGAGCACAATGCTCAAACTTTCCAAGAGCCAAGCCTCACTATTCCACAACAACACAGGGATGAGGAGGACAACCCTAATGCAAGGGTTTTCAAAAGCAGAATGAAAGGCAGAGCCTTTAGCTATAAGGCCCATTTACTATGGAATCAGCTCCCAGATTAGATTTGGGAGAGAGAAACTTTATCTAATTTTAAGATTAGGCTTAACATTTTCTTTTTTGATAAAGGTTATAGTTATGGCTGCCATAGTGTTAGGCTGCTGGAAGGCTTCCCATGATGCACTGAGCGTTTCTTCTTCGCTCATCTTTTTTTTTTTTTTTTTAACTATCTGTGTGTTTATACACCACTACTGTATTTAATCACTAGCATTATACTCTGGCTCTTTCTCTTATCGTTTGCCTTTTCTCCTGTCTTTCTCTGTTCTCTTCCCATTCCCCTCACCATCACAGCAAATGGCTGCTCCTCCCTGAGCCTGGTTCTGTCACAGAGTGCTTTTTTCTATGGGATTATCTAATTGTTGGATGTTCTTTCTAACATTGTAGGATCTTTACCTTACAATATAAAGTGCCTTGAGGTGACTGCTGTTGTGAACTGGCCCTATATAAATAAAATTAAATTCAACTATACTGTTGCTTTATATCCACAGCACATTATTTACAAAGGGACAGGTCTGCTTTTATATTTCGGTTTTGCCTCTAATGGTTTTTTTGGATATGAATTTTTTTTTAGGTTTAACTCTGATTATTTTATCAGTTTAAAAATTATTTACAGTTGCATGTGTACTGTGAACATGTTACAAGTCCTTTGCTTAACTGAAACCTAAATATAATTTGGTCATTTTTCGCTTTGGTCTTATCTACCTGCTCTCAAGTCTGATGTGATAGCCGACAGTCTGGCCCACACCTTCCCCCCTCTCAGCTGCCACTCTATCAGCCACAGCAATGGCAGCCAGGCGTCTGGGCTGAGTGCAGAAGATCCTGCAGGACTCTCCTTTCTTGCTGCAGTCATCCAGAAGGAACTGTGGGATCTGGATAAAATATATCAATATGTATAACCACATTGAAAATGGAAAACCCCAACACAGTAAATTTTAAGATCTATTTTTCCCAGACACAATATATAATTATGACTTTATTTTTTTTAAAACATGCATTAAATATTTTATCAACTATACTTTTGAAAAGAAACCCATTCTAAAAAGATATTCTTTGGATATTTTTAACATATTATAATATTAACATAACATATAGGTACAGGTTGAGTATCTAAATATTTTACTTGTTATAAGCAGAGGTACCGGAGGTAAGGTTACCAAGTAACCTCCACATCCTAAGAGCAATTACAGCCAGAGGCTACTGGTGCGTTGTCTACGTTTTCAGTGTGTATCTTAGGATAAACATCTTAATAAATAAAAAATGTAGAAAGCAAACATGACTAAGATGTCAGAACCGAGTGTTGGAATATCTATTTGTCCACAGACACACCTGTGTTGTTTTTCCAGAGCCAGTCTCTCCCAACACGAGCACGACCCTGTTTTTTTTGATAATTTGGATGATCTCCTCCTGGTGTTCATGCACAGGCAGGGAGCATCGAAAACTGTCCAGCTCTGATGGACTTCTCCTCCGAGGAACCATAGGAATCCCATTGTTTAAACGTCCGCTCGCTCTGTTCTTGTCATAACTGTTGTCTGAAAGAACACAACAAAGACAGGCTAAGAAGAATGCAGCTGCTGACTGAGCTATATCCAAAGACGAAAGGTGTCAAAAGATATTTCTGTTTCACTTTGTGTGTGTGTTTGTTATTATTTTACAATTACTGTTACAGAAGCACAATATGGGAGATTTGGTCCACATCAAAAAGCGTTTCAAACCCATATGACTAGTGCCGTCAGGCTTGGAAACACACACACAAAAAAAAAAAAAAGACAGCTGAAAGTGTGCACAGTCTTTAAAGCAATTTGGGTCTTTATTTTGAAATGTCCAAACTGGAATAATAAGCAAAGTTGACTTTATTTCTGTCTGTGACTTTGTACCTTTATATTTTAAGACATAAAGTTATAGCCAATGTATATCTACCAATGTTCTCCCCGTGCAGCCCAGTAAGCTAAGAGTCAACATTTTGCTTTAACATCAGTTTGGTCCTTTTTTTGTTGTTTTCTCTCCAGTTCATAGAGAATATTAGCAGTCATCAGTAAAACACAGCTGTATTTTATGCACACACAATGACAGTCACCAGGTTCTGCAGGCACAGATATGCCACTTTTTTCATTGGGTTGTATATCTATTCGTTCCTTCTTGCTGACGGGAAACCTCTGTAGCAGACTGCGGATGAAATAGAAGGTATTCTGGGAGAGTGTCATGGGTATGGTTGGCTGAGGATTATCCGTTTCATTCTTCTTCCTGATGGTGACAAAGCGATTTGGTCCCTTTCTGAAAGACAAGGAAAACGTTCTCCATTACCATACTTATTAAAACTTGTTTTGGTCTATTGCTCTGGGGGTTTCTGTAATTGTAAGTTAGGCTTGACAGCTCCTCAGTCCCAGTCTAGCTTGTGGGGATGTGTGGTTGGTCTTCAGTGAAGAAGTGATGTATTTGAAACCCCTGTTGTTAGGTTCACTAATGACCTTCCCTTTGCGTGTAGCAGTAAAGTGAGGCATAAGTGATAAAAGAGGATTTTGAAGGAACTGGAAAGAGAGCTGTTAAGGACAGAAATGACATAAAAAGCATAATTTAATAAATGTGTGCCAGGAACTGGTCATGCTGCAAAAACTGAATTGCAGTATTGTGAAAAACAAGACACTGTTCCTTGTATTAAGTGGGACTCACAGACAGAAACGTCTTGTATTTCTTGTTACACTGCTGTCAAGTTTTTGGGTTTTTTTGTGAATTCAACATTGGTTATTCAATATAATTAAATTTCTTCTTTTAATTACCCACCAGTTTACCAGCTGACAGTAAGATCTGACAAGTCTGACGAGAGGTATGGTGGTGATATGTCTAACTTAGTTGCACATACCTGTTTAGTTACCTCTAATGAATGTGGCTTAATTAATTTTAGATAAAATGTATAATCTTTAAATGCTAGCGTCTCAATCACCTCAGAGAATTTTATAGTTCCTGAAATAATCTAGAATAATTAACATTTATTAAAATTTAACCAATACTACTTTACTAGTCTTGCAGTAAATCACATAAAAATGTTTCAAGGATTAATTGAAATCTTTGATGAAATGTTCTTTTTAAATATTCAAACCCTGTTCATATCACATTGTGATTATACTTAAACACAAATTTGCAAATTGATTATAATTCAGTGTCTCTACAAATGCAAAATCTACAAGGTGTGATCAAAAGCTATTTACTGATATAATTACAATGGACTATGTCTGTACTCCTGTAACTGGAATTAAATTAGATAACTTTAATTAATCCTTGTGTAAGTGCTGAATAGGAAGCAGAGCAGTTATTCAAGCATGCATAGTTGTTTCTGAAAAGAAGGCTTTTGTCAACTTTTGGCATCTCTGAGGTAAATTGACCTCAGAGATGCCAAGTGCAAAGTTGCAGGAGAAAACACAAACAGCACAATTTGTAATGACCACTGGCATCTATGTATTCACCCTAACACTAATAATTCCTAAGTATTATATTTCTTTTTATTAAGGAAGTCCAGATCAGCAATAAGGTATGGCTATAGACATTATATGCAATTGCAAAGTCACCATTAAAATCACTTAAATCAAAACTACAAACCAACTTTACTGCAGATTAATGCTCTGTCTCCCTTTTAAGAAAGAGGGTACATTCATTTTTAAATTACTCAGCTCATTTTCAGTGCTAATTACTTACATTTAGCACAAGGTGTAATGACTAAGATACTGATGAGCAACAATCCTGGAGGAAGAACTTACCCTTTGCTCTTAGAAATGTAACCCAGAGACTGGGCCATTCGATGAATGAAAGCCCTCTCTGTACTGGTCAAGGAGGAAGGAAATTCCGTCTCTGTTTAGTCAGGGAAAGAAAAATAATAAATAGTAGCAAATTATTGAGTGACAACCATAATTATTTTCTGCTCATTCTGGGAGACGTAATGAATATGACACTGGCAAAATGATGTCAGATACTATAAGAATGAATGTTTTTCATTTTCTTATATAGACCAATAAAAACAGCTTATACCTTTCTGGTCACTGTACTGAAACCTCTCAAAAGCCAAGGTCACTGCTATCTTGACTTCTTCATCAATATGAATTTCTTTAAAGTTGCTGACACTGGAACCATGTTGTGGTGCATTATGAGTCATGGATGGTTTTTGTGTAGCTGCACCAATTTTTGACATATTGCACTGCAAGAAAACAACAGAAAAAGTGTTGTGAAAACATACATGCATGCATCATTTCCTGCAGCCTATTTGTTGTTAACCTCTAAACAAACCAACATAAAAAGAGAATCTATAGATTTGCATATCTCCTGAATGTTATTTTTTTTCCCCTGAGACTGTGACTCTGTTCAGCATCCCCACAACCACTGGCATGACAACAGCTGAAGCTAAGTAAGCAAGAAACTTCAGACAATCTTGCCTAATTCAATGGTAGAGGAATGTCTGAATGCACTAGTGATGCTCTAGCTAAAAAGAACTTTTAAAAATCAAATATTGTAGTTAATTTTTTTTAATGCGTGATTCAAAATGTTCTACTGTCTTTTAAGCCACTTAAATCAATCAATGTCAACTCACCACTATGTTATTGATTCATTTGTTTATTGTATTTCCATCTAGCTGTGTGAGGTGGTATTGCTATTGGGTGCTTCAAAAAGGAAAGATATCAGAAAAGATAAGGTGTTAAGTACATTAAGCTAGCTGTTAATTTACTAACAAATACAAAACATGACTAAAATGAATGAAATAAAAATCAATAGAGTCCGAAGTTTCATATATATGCATTTATGTGACATAAATCGCAAGCACACGTTTTTCCCACGAGTCCACAGGTCAGCCACATCTTGCTCCCTCTGTGAGCTGTATAATACCTGTTACTGATTTATGAAACACACCCATGTTAACTGGTGATCGTCACAGCTTTACAAAGTCAGGTGCCTGCTCAACATAATGCACCATCATACTATTATTTTGTTCAAAATAAAGACACGATTCATTTTCATCGGTTCAGTTATGCTGCTGGATTTCTTAAGTTTATGCGCGCGCTGTTGTGAGTATCAGTATCAGAAAAAAGTCAAATGGCAATATAACTAACAGATGATTTTTGTGGTGAGTGGAACTGCAGTACGATTGTATTGGACCTTATGGAAATCGTTCATCCTGATCTGTACTTTGGCGTAGATGAACCTTCAAACTTTAACCAGACACATGATCCCTTGTGCTTCCCGAGTGGCGCCAGCCCTACCTAGTTATGGTTTGGTCTGTTTCAGCCACTCACAGTCATAGAATGCTTCGAGACTCTTCTTTGGAGATACATGTCGTTTTCGAACAATTTTCTTTCCCGCCAATTACAAAACCGTAAAGGTAGCATCCACAACTAATGAGTTTAAACATTTTCAATCATAACCGAGAGAACTACAGAACTACAGTTCTCGGCATAGGGTAGTGCTTGTGGATCACAGTGTTGGTAGGCTAAGATTATACCTGTTTTGACCAGAAGTTGGAATACATTTTAGACGACTTTTACTCTTGCTTTCTACTTATATCATAGCTGCGACTTGAAACCTTTGGACACGTTGACATGCTGCCAAAACATCACCAAAAAGCATAAAAACAGTGAAGTTGGGACATCAATACTAATCTACTTTTGATTTATTTTTGAAAAGTTATCCAAAGAGTGCAACTTGTGTAAGCCGTGTAACTTCTAGCATAAAGGTTACCACTACATTACTAGCATGCTATATAACTACGAAACAGGTGCAGTTCTCGGCGAGAAGCATCTTACAACTTTAGACAAAGCAGTCTTTCGGTTAGCTACGTTTGCTTTAAAGAGCCCTCTTAACAAGTGGCTTAAGTGTTTCATTGTTTTGGTGGCCAAATACAGAAATAATTTAGCTAAGAGGAAAGGAATATCGTCATAAAATGTAGCTGACTGTAGGTCCAAACCTGACAAAAAACGAATTTAGAAATTATATCGTACCTTGATTAGTGAAGACGTTCGACTGTAGTCTCAACAATTCACATAGTAGGATGATTCACATGAATACGCAAGAAGCCAAAGCTGAATTGAGTTTCCTTTTTATGTAAACCTTAGACCACCGCTAATCTGATCCATTTAAACCCGTGTTTTTGTGTCTTCTTCTTCTTTTGAGTTTATTAGCATTACCGCCGCCTACTGGACTGGAGCATGGCTCCGAAGGCTGAAAATTCAAGTAAACCGTTTGTTTCAAGAATATAGGTGTTATGTATATGTTACATAGATGTGTATTTTTCACCAAGAAATTTTTCTGATGTTACCTTCAAGTTATTTCTCATGCGTGCTTTATAGATAGATAAATGTATGAAAGAAGTGATTTAATGAATCTATAAATCAAAGAAACATAGCTGCACGAAGGTATAATACAAATTATGTTTAGAATCCTATGTCTAACATGTGTATTCACCAGTCACAGAATGAAGAATTACCACAGAGCTTTATAGAGAACGGCAAGAATGATTTTCTGAAGCGTTCTTCATGGCGGCGAATCGGTCTGAGGGTGAAGGAGAAGTGTGGAGTTGAGTGGGAGTGATGTCCATGATGTAGAGCAGTTTATTCAGTGACCTCCTGTCCATCACTGACTCAAACACCTCCAAATTCTGACCAGTGATGCAGGGTTGCAGATGAGTTTGTTGATCCTGCTGGCATCTCTGGCACTGATGCTGTCCCCTTCCCTCCACGCCAGCAGCAAGCTATTTCCTCCTGAAGTCAACCACTATCTCTTTTGTCTTGCTGACACTCAGAAGGAGGTGATTTCTTTGAACTCAACAAAGTTCCTTAACAGCTTCCTGTACTCTCACTCTTGTCCACCCTTAATACACCCAACTACTGCAGTGTCATGTTTAACTGTTGTAACGGAAATCTGAGGTGTACAAGGTAAACAAGAATGCCAATAGGACCATTCCTTGTGGTTCCCCAGTATTACTAACCACCACATCAGACTGGGAGCCCCCCAGGCTTACAAACTGAGCCATCTCACAGGGTCAAAAGTATATACACAGGTTCAAATATAACACCCCCATGAATTTTTTATTAAATGTCTCTTAGGTACAGTAGTTGCACCTCAACCAGATGCTTTTGGTAGCCATCAAAAAGTTTCTCTGGTGGTTCTTGGCAGAACTGATTTTAATTGGTTGGTTCCCCAGCACAGACCCAGCTTTAAAGTCAAATTTTTAATAGGGTTGAAATTGGGATTTTTGGGGATGCCATTTTTCACAACTCAAATCAAGTTAAAAGTTATATTCCAATTCACACACAGTAAAGGTTTGAGCTGTCAGAAATATTCAAATTCAAAGCCACACAGAACAAGCCTGGAAAAAGTAGGAAGTGAGTGCTGTTACCACTCAAGAGTGGTAACAGCAGCATTAGAAGTTAAAACTCCAAATCTAGAAGAGTGGTTCCAGCAGATTGCAGGCACAACATTAGAGGTCTCTGTGCAGAAGAGTGTAGTTTTAAGAGCAGCTAAGACACTGTACAGACTGTTCAAACTCCCAGGCCTCTGGGTCGAGGACCCAAACTTGAGGATCACACACATATCAAACCCAGAGGATTAAATGGAGTAGATAGTAGTAGTGGTAGGCAAGATTTTTCAGATTGATGGGAAGTACAGCTGTACTACTTAGGGCAAACACCTAATACAGTAGAAAGGACTACTGGGATGCTATATGCATGGCGAAAGGAGGGGTGAGACTTAAAGTACAAGGCTTTCACTGAGTTGCATGTAAGGGTGGACACTGAGGAACAGAAAAATGACTTGTATTGATTGGCTGAGCAGAGAGACTGAGCTAGAAAGGACATGTAGCAGGTTAGGTGGTTAAGAACAGAGATGGAAATGTGCTAAGTGTGCTAAGTGAAGAGAGTGTTGAAAAGATGAGAGAGCGAGGACAGATGGAGGACAGATGACGAATTGGAAAATGCAGAGAAATTTTTAAGGAGCAGCTATGAAGAGAATGATAAAAGGCAGTTGGCCCAGATGACATACAGCATGGGGAGGTACAGGAGGTATGGAGATATTTAGGAGAGAGGGCAGTGGACTTTTGGACCACATTGAAGGGAATTTTTTGATGTATGATTTTATTTTAAGTAAGTTAAATTCTGAGACTGAAAAAAAGTTTTTATTAACATTCTCATTTAAAGTCAAAACACCCCAAAATGAATTACAGTCAATGGTAAAAGTAAGTCCCAGGGATTCACTTTACTAGAAAATACATCAAATGCAATGAAATCATCTGTAAGTGCATAATCCCTCCAAGGAAAATGAGAACTGCTTGAGATGTGGTTTGAAAACAGTTACTCTCAGTGAAACTATAATCTATAAAACTGCCCTTGCTTTTGTTTTCTGATCTAGTGGCTCAATGGTGCCATCCTCCATCAAAGTAAATAACCCAAACTTTTCCAGTTTTCATGCCAACAGAATACCATAGCAGTCAGATAGTGTTGCTATGACTGAGAACTTTTACAGTTAAGAAATATCACAGGAAACATGGTAAAACATGGTAGATGTGGTAAAAGGCTATAATTAAGACTGTTCGAAATAGACTGAGAAACACAGGTCTGAAGCAGATCGCAAATCAGTCAGATTGAGCTTTAATGATATATGAAAAAATCATCTTTGTACATTTGTACATATTTGATGGTGAAAATGCAAACATGACACCAAAATTAAAACTATTGTGTATAAGTGCTGCACTACCATGATGCTAATTAAACTGAATGTGAAATTCACTTATAATTTCGTATTTAAACTGGAAGATATTTGTGCAGTCCTCCATGTTTTTCATTTGAATTGTCTTCGATTCAGCTAACTCTAATCAAAAATAAAAGAAATATCCTGCTTCATGGTCATTCTCATAATGGCAGACCTTTTCACTTCTTGGATCTGCAATCATCAGCTTTATATAGTGATTTTAATATTGGCAGTCATAGAGTGATACAGTGACAGAGTAACATGAATTTAATGGCATTCAATCTAAAGACAACTTTATTTCTTTCCCAAGTCATTATTCAAAGATGTTATACAAAGTTCTATATTTCTGCATAAAATCTAAAGTTTCTTGAGAGGAAAAAAACTGAAGAACACTGTAATATCATTAAGCCAGTTTCACTGTTAAAAGACACCGTGCAGAAAATGTTTGCTACTTAACTGAATGACTGGAGGAAGCTATTATCTGAATATATTATAGCTTAAAACCAAAATATAACATGACAAATTCAAAAAAAGATTCGCTGGCCAAATGCACTAAGGATTAATTTCCCACTTTTTACTGTCATCATAAATGTACTTAAAAGTTCAAAGTAAATGTTTTCAAAACATCATTTACCTGTAAAAAGTTACTGATTTACCTGCGTAGTCCTCTACTATGGTTTACCTCTTTCAGGAAAACTTACTCTGAAGTGAGAAAGGCAACACACATGCACATAAAAAGCAAGTCAAGATGAGAAGGAGATGGTTTAGTTACATCCTTAATATCCCTTGTTTACTCATATCCTTAATTTAGAATGTCTCTTGAGTTCAAGGTTTGACGTTACAGAGGAGGCACAGATCAGCATCAACGATATCAGTAATCGAAACTCTTCATGATGGCGTCTCTGTCAAATCTGAAATGTAGGAAAGCCTTAGAGGACAGCATTGGCTCATAATCTCTACTCTCTTGATGACCGCAGGAGCTGCTTGGAGCTGCATCTGTTAAAAAAAAAAAGCCGTTTAACTGTGTGATGTGGCAATTGGAGGCTATCACAGTGGTCATCATCTATGAAATTAAATTAAATTAAATTAAATTAAATTAATCTTTATATGCATAAAATGGAAAGCACAGAAATTAAAAATCATTTGTCACACCAAATAAAATTATTGCTCCATACGTAACTTGATGCATTAGAGTGAATGGTCAACCATTCAGGTCAAAGGGATGACTACATAACTACTGTTTGCCTTTGAGAACCACATCACCATTATTTCAATAGATTCAGATGAAATTTACTTATAAGCAGTTAGATTTATTGCACACACTCCTATTGTGAGCATTACTCCATTAGATAATGATATATTACATGCATTTTATTAACAGTGTTAATAACATGTGATATGAAGGATGCAAGGAGCATTTGCCATTGCTGACTGTCCAGAAGGCTCTTAGATAAATTGCAGTGAAAGGAATATCTTGTCTTTTTAAGTGCTCCTTTGGTCAAATGAGTAGAAATAAACCCTCGATCTATGTAAAGGCTTTCGACCAAATAGAATGTCAGAGTGCTGAAAAATCATACCTCTTTCAAAACTGTCTTGTAGTCTTCGCGGTTGAAGTCTTTTATCTTCCTTCTGTAGAATCGGTTAAAGAGTGTGATGCTGGTAATTCATTAACTATTTACATGATGCCAAATTTAAATGCTTACTAATATTATATATTCAATAAAAACAGCATCTGAAACCCTTAATATTAGCTAAGTTGCACCAGCAGAAAGTGCATGTGCTGTTTTTGACTGATGATCTTGAGACTTTTTCTGGTTTAAATGTCAGCATAATGTCATAGGCTTCTCTGGTTACTAAAAACCGCTATCTGGACCAAAAATGTTTTGGCACTTACTAATATGGTTTTCACCTGCTGGTTGCTGGCTCCATTGTCACAAGAGCCTTTCTTCATATAAGGCAAGTCTTGAAATTTCTTCCCATTGCCTTTCACATTTGGTTTCTACAGAGTAAAGAACAGATTTTATGAGATGACTGTGGTTATAATAACAAATGACAGATTCTACTTCCATCTTATACCTATATAGTAATTAATAATATATTTAAATCAGACGTATTTAATAAAGCCTTGGCAAAGTCTGGACCTGAATCACATTGAGTACTCCACATGCAACTAGAACATAACAAATGCCTGTTCATACATGTTTATCTTTCTCATTTGGACTTGCTGAGACATACATTTTCTATGAGGACATAGGCTGAAAGAATCATTACACTTACTGATAGATTCTTTCCCTCATTTTTAATTATCTGCCTGCTGTTATCACATGGTGACTGACTGTAGTCTTTTTCTAACCTGGTTCAGTTCAAACTGGCCCAAAGTTTTCTGCTGCTTGTGTTTTGTCCAGCTCTCTCCTGGAAAGGCATCGCTACCTGGGAGGTGACGAGATTTTGACCTATGAGACAGAAGGAAGAACAAAAAGAAATTGGATTTTTGAAATTGCGGCAATCTATGAAAGTGTGGGAATTTCACTGAATTTCATTTCATGTTTTGATTTGCTTATGTTTATACATAAACATAACAATGCTTTTAAAAGCATTGAGAGCCCACATGGAGTACTCTCAGTGCTCTATGTGCACATGATGGTAAATTGCTTAGTCTGCCCATCTCAGAGAGACAGAAAAATTCCCAAATATTTCCAAAAACTAAGAGTGTCAACATTATCGTTATTATGCAACCTCACAGTCCATTCCTATGCAGAGTTCTAGTGATTGTCTACTTTGAGTGTGTGGCTTTCCGTGAATTTCTTGATGATGTTTCTCACTCCAGCTTTTTTACTCCAAGTCCTGTGATAACTGCACATCTTTTATGGGGTTGTTCTTTGGCTCAGGGAGGGGTGTGCAGTGGGTTCCAGGGGCAGTACCAGGGAAGGCTATTCCAGTTGCACGCCAGAGAGTTGGAGAGTCAAGGACATCAGAGCTGGCTGGTCTGTGAACTGTCGCATTGTAAATAAAGTAAAATCTGCATTGTGAGCCCAAATAGTCTGTAAGTCTGTTTGGGGCTAAGATTACACAAAGCCTGTTACAAAATCCATGTCCTTCTTTGTGAGCATCAACAGTTGTTTTTACTTGACTTCACAAGGTTTGAGCATCACAAGGCTAAAGCACATCATTGCACAGTAGAGCAAAGAATAAAGAATAAACCTGCTCTGTTAAAAAAGCACTTTAGGTGAAAACTTTCAATTTCATAGGGGGGCTTTTGTGGATGCATGTCTCTAGATTTTTTAAGGACACCAAAGAACCTGGAGACAAAAAAACCCAAACATTATTTAAGAAACGGAATAATGTTCTGCATAAATGGGTCAAAATGCCTTTTAGTCTTTCATGCTTTGAATGGTAAATGGTAAAACTAGAAAAGCCTGCTGCTAGGACTGAGGCGAATGTGTCGAGCTCCCAGAAGGTATAAATCTCGGTAGAGCTGACGGGAATGGCAGAGTTGGTGATACCTGACATGAGAGATGGCTGCCCCTCCCTGAACCTGCTTGTGCCAGAGGTTTACTGTTAAAAGGGAATTCCTACTGTCGTCAAGTGCTTGGTAATAGGGGATTGGCTGATTGTTGGAGTTTCTCTCTAAAGCCTGGTGCGGACATGAACACAGACGGGTGGAGATCCGACAGCTGAGTAGTCATTCCTGTCATACTTCTTTGAAGTCCACTGCCTGGGCGTGTTTGTAGCTGGGGGATTGTGATGTAAATTTTCTACAGACGAGTCTGTGCAATCAAAAAACCAAGTAGTTGACCCTTGCTGTCACTATCGCATAACAAAATTAACCTAACAGGGACCCAAGCAGACCCTACCAGACTCATAGATTTAAAAATTATAAAACCTGCTTAACCCTCCGAGGGTTAATATTGCAGGGTCTTTATCCTATAAAATAATGCGCCTTAAGGTAAAAAATTTTGTAATTAGGCCTTATATAAATACAATTGACTTGAACTGACTACCGTGTGGGATTTCTGTTGCAGAATTGTTTGTTTTTTTACCGAATGTTGCTGATGTTTGCAAAGTCCTCATCACTGTCTGTTGACTCGCCTTTCCTCCGGCTAATCCAGTCTCGCAGTGGTCTACACAAGTAAAGCAGAAGATCTGCCATTAGACATAAAATCAAAAACATGACAAACAAGACGCAAAATTTTATTTAGACAGTTCAGAGGTTTGACAGACTTCATGGATGCACAACTGGTTGATCAATATGCATTAACTGGACCAAATTACAAAAAGAAGGCTAACTTATATGGGTAAGGATCATTAGTTCTATTTTCAGATCTGATGGCCCTGAAGAACAGATCGTCTCTGACATCCATACTAATTTCAGAGCAGCTGCTACTTTTGATCCATTTCTCCCTCCATGAACTTGTTCATTTACTATTATGGATTTCATGCCAATTTCACTGAATATTTAAACTCAGTACATGAAACCACATCTTCACACTGACATTCTGACCCTGGGGAGTACCCAAACCCATGGATGTGTTAAAGGAGATGAGCTGAGATGAGAAATACTTTATTCGTCCATCGTATATTGATATTTGAAATTACTTTGCTACAATAATAACTGTATTACAAAGAGTAATGGTGATCATCTTAGTGTGACAAAGAAATTGACATTTCTTCTCTTCACAATTCCATGGTGAGACTAAAGAGAGCACATTAGCACGCAACTTCTAGGAAGTGCTGGTAGAAGTAGAAGTATTATATGGTATAAGTACTAAAATCGGCTCAGTGTCAGTGCAACCTTTTTTTTCAAGTCTTTACGATAAGCTGGGCTCAACACATTTCACCTGAATTTCAGACAGACACAAGAGTGACATTTATTTGCTCATCTTATTACCAGAAAGAAAACAAACGTATACCTTGCTATAACTGAAAACTATCAATGGACAATAAAAATGATTAGATGTTGTTTTCTAGAAACACACCTTATAAATGGAATGGCCATGAAAAACCTGTTTGGGGCAAGTCCAAGTTTAGACTTTGGTGTCATGTCATTCCTGTGACAGGGAAGCTTCTCGATAGGAAACCATTCAATGTTCTACAAGAAAAGCAAAAAAACAAAACAAAAAGCAAAAACAAAGTGAAAGCGTAAACATTTCTGTCAGCTACAGACAGTACAGATCAAGGACCAGAAAACTTCTGCTTCACTGCAACACCGAATAATCTTCACAAACATTAACAGATGACTGACTACAGCTGAAGCGAGTTGACAGTAGGGAGAATTAGCAAAATGCCACAAATGCAAATAGTCTAAGCCATTGAGAGTAAGGTTTTTTCAATTTTTCAATAAACACAGTCATGATCATTGCAATCTGTTAAGACTAGTGCATATAGTGTGACAGACATGATAAGGGTGTTTGCAGGAGCAGTGGACAAAAACAATACAGCCTCTTTTGTTCACTATCTACAGCTTGTGACAATAGGTGAGGGTTGTAGATATATCAACTGGTAAATGGACAATTTCTCGCTCAGTTCTATTTTCATCACAACAAACCATTTCAGTGTATTTATAACTGCACAAGCGGGCCAATTTTCTCTGCCATTTCCCTGCTCCCCTCTTCCCTCACTCGTGAACAAGACTCCAAGATACTTAAACTCCTCCACTTGGGGCAGTGACTTGTCACTTACCTGGAGATGGCACACTACCATTTTTCTGGCTGAGAACCATGCCTCAGACATGGAGGTGCTAATTCTCATTCCTGCCGCTTCACACCTAGCTTAGCTTTAGCATGCTGTCTTGGCAGATGCTTGCAAAGAACCAAAATTGTGTTAGCAGCATAATGCAGTTGTTTCTGTCCTGGATGCAGTTTTCCACTTTACCATTTATCTTGTCCTTTTGTGTAATAAAAATAAATATCCATATGTCTCTTTATTTTCCTCCTCTGACACATAAACTGAAATCTGCTGATTGTAGTGCAAGTGCAAGAAACGATAAGCGGAATAGATATGCAGGCAGACTAACAATTCCAAGGAACTGGACAACTGGGACCCAGTTTTCTAGAAGAATGGGTGCTCGATTCCTCTCCCCACCTTTATTGATAAAGTGAGGAATTCAGTCATCCAGAAAGGAGTCAAAGTAGAGCCACTACTCGTCCTCATCAAAAAGAACTAGCTGAAGTGGTTTGAGGATAGGACTACGATCCCTAAACCACCTTATATGAACATCCCTGGTAAGGTGTTCTGAGTGTGTCCTACTAGAAAAAGACCCAGGGATAGACCCAGGACATACTGGAGAGATTACACCTGTTAGCTGGCCTAAAAAGGTGTCAGCTAAGAGCTGGAGGAGGTGGATAAGGAGAGAGCTCTGGGCTTCTCTGTTCCCTCCTTTTTATTCAGTGCATTTTAATTCATTTTCATCCAGAAAGTGACAAAAGAGGCTTTGCACAAGCTCAAGACATTAATAAATCTGGACCGAAAGGTAGAAAAACTGTTGGTTTTTTTTACCCTTATCTCTTTTCTAGTTTTGGGGTTGAATTTTGTATCCTTGGACACTCCTGGTATGATGTAGAGCCGCACTAGTTGGTCAGTGATTTTCTGCTCTATGTAAACATCTTTGCAGATACGGTTCTTGATGTCAAAACCCGTCTCCTCCAACACCTGGAAAGCAACCATCATTATCAAATAAGAACTAAAGCCATTTTAAGATATGTGACTTTTATTTCTTTAAATTGATATAAGAACTGCCTGACTTACTTCACGAACTGCACAGTCATTTGGCGCTTCATCCTCATTAACCTTCCCCTTTGGAAAGCCCCAACCAGATTTTGCAAGGTAGCCCTGAACAAGCAGTACCTGAAATTGAAATAAAACAAAAGACCAGTAAGTTGAAACACACAGAATTCTTTTCATTCACCAAACACATGCACGAGTGTTCACAGGCCTCATACACTTGATAATTTACAAAAGAGGCAGCCCCTCTCCCCAAAATATCAGTGTCTCCCTGGCAGAAAACCTAAATCAGTTCTTTGCCAGGTGTGAGGAAAAAAGACCCAGCCGGAACACACTGATTCCATCTGACAACAGCATGAAACCCCTCGCTGTATAACAGCACAAAGTGCGACAGGTGCTTAGTGCAGTGAACCAGAGGAAAGCTGCCGGCCTTGATGGTGTGCCGGGTAGGCTACTCAAGGCATGTTCTGACCAACTTACAGAAGTCTACACAAAGATCTTCAACACATTCTTAGCACAAGCCAACATCCCACCCTTCCTGAAGTCTGCAATCATCCTCCCCCTGCCCAAGAAATCCACCCCTGACAGCCTGACTGACTACAAACAGGTTGCACTGTTGCTATGAAGTGTTTTGAGAGGCTGGTATTAAGACGCATTAAAGCCAGAAGCCAGCCAAAGCCTTATCCTGAGACCCACACCAGTTCACTCACAGGCAAAATCAAATGGAGAAACCATGTGCGAATGCTCTTTAATACACTAATCACAGACATACTCATAAACAAACTGTCTGCCTTTGATCTCCCCCTTCATACCTGCATCTGGATTAAAAAAAATTCCCCCCAGATTGCCAACAAACAGTAAAGCTCGGCCCCCACCTCTCCTTCACTCTCAACTAATTTCTGTGTGTTACACTCACACCTATCACCAGCTCCCCACAGGCTGCGCCCTGAGCCCGGTTCTATACTCACTATACACTCATGACTCACACCAATCCACGCCACTAACTTCATAATAGATTTCACAGATGACACCAACATAGTTGGACTCATCCAGAGGCTGTCCACCTGGTGCTCTGTGAACAGCCTCACCTTCAACACAAAGAAAAAGAAGGAAGTCATCAATGATTTCAGGGAGTACAGAGCAGACCATCTCCCTTTATACATCAACGGAGACTGTAGAAAGAGTCCAGGATTTCCGACTCCTAGGAACCCACCTAGCAGAGAACATCTCCTGGACTGCTCACACCACTGCCACAGTGAAGAAAGCTCAGGAGTGCTGGCACTTCCCTAGAGCCTGAAGAGAAACAAGTTGCAGCCGGAGCTACTGGTGAGAGCCCGCTATCATACTGCATCACAGTGTGGTATGCAAGCTCCTCATCCACAGACAAAAAAAAAAAAAAAAGAAGACTACAGCACATCATAAACACAGCACACAAAAAAAGTCACTGGCTGCCACCTCTCATCCTTTCGGCAAATTGCAGTTAAACACTACATCAGCAGGGGCATAAAAATCGTCACTGGCTCTTCACATCCAGGCCATAACCTGTTCCAAATGTTGCCCTCAGGTCTCTGAAGACGAGAACCAGTAGGCTCAAAAGTTTATTCCCACAGGCAATAACCCTGAACAAAAACAACTACACAAAAACAGTTCAAGTGCAATAACTACAGTCAGTGTAATTACTTTACTGTGTCAAATCTGTTCTCAATATGAATAAAGTGGAGATTTTTTAAATATTCATTTTTAGTATTTATTACAATGCACATTTAAATGAATCTTTTTCCTACTTTTTGTTTATTTATTTGTTCACACTGCTTACATGTGAGACACATATCTGGGTGTGTTTGGTTGCCAACCGGGTGATGTGATTCAAATGTCATTGTGTTTTCAAATGCAGTGACAATAAAGGCTTTGAAATGAATTGATACATATCCCTGAACAGGGTCCATTATCCATATCACAGTGGGAGACATCCAAGAAAGAGTCAAGCATGAAGAGTTGGATAGCACCAGGTGCAGATATGATCCACACCTACAGGCTTAAGAAGCTAACTGTGCTTCATGAGTGCCTGGCAGCATAAATGAACCAGCTGCTAATGGATGAGACACAAACAGAATGGCTAACTGAAGGCCGGAAAGTCCCGACACTCAAGGATTCCCAGAATGGACTGGCCCTATCCAACTACCAGCCATGAACCTACCTCATCGAACATCTCAGACATCATAGCAGCGTTGCATGTGCGTTGCATTACTGCAGACACAGTAATCCAACAACATTTCTATACTACATATTGTTATAGCATCCCAATTATAGCATGGCATCTAGGTTTTGTATGAAAAACATAGCACAGCAGGCCTGTAGCAATTTTGATGTAGAAGCCAAACCACATTACTACGCATCTATAGTCATTGTGTGATGCATGCTAACCTAAAAAGAGGATTTTAATTCCTCAAACAAAAAGCACCTGCCAAATATTCAATACATTTTTCTGCCCACTACAAACCCAGGAACATTATTTACCATTTAAATTATAAGAATCTGTTGCAGTCAATACCATTTTTTATACTGGAAGTTTAGAAAACGTTTTCAAATAAACTAAGACCCATCCTAGAATCTACTATCCAGATTTCCTTAAGAATCAAGTACCAAAACGATAGGGTCCACAGAATAAAAATATTCCACTTCCACACTAATTACCACACCACTTGCTGAGATTTTTTGCCATATTGAGGAGTTGTTTTCTCTAAGTGCTACCAGATCTCAACATACAAATACAATACTGTCACTAATTAACACGGTGGCTAAAACAGAGGAAAAGAATTCACAGCCATTGCAGTGCATGAGTATACAACAACTCACATTTTCAAGGGATTCATCTAGAATGATTGCACCATAAGTGGGTACACCCATTTTGTACTCCTTCCACTGCTCAAGAACTTTCTGCACATCCTCTCCGTGAGGCAACAGAAACGGACAGTGATGGAACAGTTTGCAGCAGTCAAGAAAAATTATCTCTGCTAAAATGAAGTAACATAAACAGCAACTACACCTCATTTGATCATCTGAAGAGGTGCTGGACAACTACACTGCCTATTGTCATTATAAAAAATGCCTTCAAAAGTAATACACATTATAAAAAACTGATTTTTTTTTTTAAATCACAAGTTATTTAAAATCTCTGTAACATGTAAGGATATCAGCTTTGGCAAAGTCTCTTATCCCGCAGTGAGGAATTCCTGGAGTGTTTTGCATGCAGAAGTCCAGGTAGAACCAGTGGGCTAGCTCAATCTGGAAGCAAACTCGGATAGCATTGTCCCTTTCCTCACTGGGGATGTGCAGGATGAACCGGCTGGGGAAGCACAAATAAAGAAATGGGATTAGGACCAGAAACTGTATGTAGAGCTTCTCCTTTCACAGTACTGTCATTATACTTTGTGTTGCTCTGCAACTCAATGTTTGTACTGTGTCTTGTTACTTCATGTTGCGTTTTTTTCCATTTTAAAACTTAAAGGAAGGACATTAACCAGATTCTAACAAATTAACTGCAGACAAACAGTTTGCATGGGAAAATGAGAAAAACTTTGCTAATGCTGAGAGGTGCTTTCTTTGTGATTCTTGTAAACAACACTGAACATATATTACCAAAACCTTCCTTGACAAAGGGCTATTTAATTCTAATGCTGTTTTTGTTTGTTGAGCATCTGGTTATATTTAGGGAGTTAGGCATTCAAGTGTGATATGACTGGAGTCCATCTTAAGACATATGTATCGATATTTGGCTGTATAATCAACCAAATATACTTAACAGCTTTGCTTTGCTGTTAAGTAAATGTGTTTCAGTCTGTGTATCTACTGGATCAGTGCTAGTAGCAATGTTCCTCCAGTTAACAGTTAAAAGCTTCTTGGCGAACAATAGGAACATGTACTCTTTTCTTACAGCATTTTACTCTAAGCACCAACACCGTTGGGTCTGTAGAATAATAAGATTCTCCCCTTTCATATCCTGCCAATACCCCAGGCCCTCTCCTCAGTCATTAGATTTAATTCAAGCTCCCACTTTTTTTTTTATACTGAGTTTAGTGCCATGTCATTTACTAGTGTCCTATAGATGTGTGAGATACGAATCCAAGTCGTCAGATGTTTTTCAGTTACCGTAATAACATATTAGTCAATACTCGTTCATCTTTTCAAGCTTTCCCACTCACAGTGGGAAAGGGTGTAGTGCCTTAGATATAGGTAGCAAATCAAAACTTATGGGAGACGTGCAAATTGGTATTGTAATTGAGCAAATGACATTATTACCACGAAGTCAAAGTTATTGTATTCAAGCCTTTATTGTTTGAATCCATTACCCTACGACGATAGGTTGAAACTGATGTTACCAGCCACTGGATTAACTCGTGATACAGTGCTTCGCCCACGCTCCTTCTAAAAGGGTGGATTTCGGTTTGATGTAGTGGTCATCCTACGGATAAATAATATTCAGTGCACCCTTTACTATGTTCACAGTACACATACTGACTGAGCTACGGAGAGCTACAAAGATAATACCATGCGCCATAGACGCCACTGCTCTTGATCTTGTACTTCTGTTCATCGTGATACCACTTAATCGGTTTTTGTGATAACAATTAAATTAAAGTAAATAACAGTGTTAGATGTCCCCAGGAAACATCAAGTTACCTGCAGAGATCGTCCAATACGCTGGAGGGTATCTCCACTCTTTTTGTTTCCATGTTGGTGCCAGACATCCCGATTCCTTCTCACCATCCAAGTACAAAAGCCATTAGAGTCGCACACTAGTCCATTGTTTTTTAGTTTACGTTCTATTTCTAGCGCGATAAATCTCCAGCTTCAAACAAACTAGGAACGAGCAGCTTTCACTAACTACGAATTCGCCGTGCTCCTCCGGAATATGATGTTGAGGTTGCGTTCAAGTCATGTAGGATAGATGAAAATACATTGAAAGATAGTGGTTTGGAGAAGTGACGGGTACTAATTCAGCTGTGTGACTGTGGGTGTAAGAAAAACAAGTTTTTGTTTGTAGATGAAAACACTACACATTAATATTATACACCAACACAATGCCCGCTGAATGTGAGTTTATTTACACAGAATAGTGGACCTTTCCTGATTTGTGGTATTTCGAATGTTATATAAAAAAAATTTGACTCTCACAGGAAACTCGGACTCTCCCGTGATGCCAACGCGAACGCCATGTACAAATTAGAAGTTTAATATTACAACACCTTGAAATAAAATGAACGCCACGTTAGTTCACAACCGGATGTTCGTCATTTGGCTTCCCTTTCGGTCACATGATGAGCTCAGTCTGACGCATTTTTTTTCTTTCAATGAACTTTATTTGTCAACAACAATATAAACATATAAGGCACCGTTATTAATGCATCTATTCGGTTGAGCATTACAATAAGAGAAAAAGAAACACCAAAAAAAAAGAGAGAAAAAACAAAAGAAAGAAACAAGACAAAATTGAGAGCATAGGTACAAAAAGTGTTAACAAAAAGGGAAATCATGATCAATATCTCAGATAGGGAGGCCTCCTTTTAACATAAACTGAACTTACTGAATAATACAACAACTTAGCGGGCTTTTTTGTCATTTACAAGTTTCAGCGACTTACTCCAAAGTTCTGCAGCATGGGTTAGTTAGTGATGGGGTTCTTGTGGCACAACTCCAAAAGAAGAGCTGGCTCTTTTGGGTCCCAAATGGCTCTAAATTTAAAAACAAACAAACATCTGTAGCCTCATATTTTATCTTTAATTGGCAAATATGAATGCTTTGTGTTTTGATAAACCCTTTTGCATTAAAATCAAATGCCTCAGCTTAGATGGGCTGATTCGGTTTCTCCTCTTAGTTAGTATCTGCTTCTTCTTTAAACTGCAGCCAGATGCTGCTTCATTTACAGTTGTCAGTCATATGAGTTTTTGCGATGCACTTGCACCGTCTCACTCACTGACTAAGGGGTAATGACATGAGAAGCAACCCTGAACCACAACACTTTTTCCAGTTTAAAAAAAATGAAATATAAAGTTCACAGATTAAAAAAAACAAAACTGTAAAAATTGATACTTCATTTCATGTTGCAGGATCAAATATGAAAATATCAATATCTGATTGGATTAAATTGGTTTTCTCACTCATAGTCTTAGAGAGACCAAGACTAGTCTTCCCTGCACCTTCTTCACATATGATGGGAGGCCAACTGTGTAGATAGTTGTTAAGCTCTGAGGTTGTTTACCATAACACCAGGATCTTGTCCTGCTTCAGACAGGCTGTAAATACACTGGGGTCAGCATCCACTGACCCCACTCTGTGATGTTATATGGCCTACCACTTTGGGAATGACAGCAAAATAATTCAGGATCACAGACCACTGTTTAGCACAGTCCTCAATAATAATTATATAATTACTATATAACATCTGTCTTTCTTTTAGACCAATGACTGTCCAATAACTCCAGGGGTAACAGAAAATGAAAAGAGAAAATATTCAATAAGTGATCCTTGCTTATATCCAAGATCAAAGAAGACAGCCAGATTGCTTTGAGAGGTGAAAGCACAACTGAGAAAACCTCGTGGGTTTTTGTTTCCATTGTATGTTAAAATAAAATAATAAATTTTGTCCAAATCAAATAGATGAGGCACATGTAATAGAAAAAAAGAATATAAGTTTAATACAACGTGCAACAATATATACACATTAACCGCATATCAAATATTACAAAAAGAACAGTGATCACACGAACACATTAAATGTATTCTGCAAAGTAAAACCCCTCACTAATGTTTACAAAAAAAGCGGGGGGAATGAAAAAGCTTCTGGTTTCATTGGATGCCGTTTGTTTTAAGTCAACGTGTGAAAAGGAACCAAACCTCAACTCTCCACATTGTAGCATACAATTAGAAAACCTTTAATATAACAGTTGTAATTTAAACTAAATCAAAATGAAACAAATGTATTTCTGTTATAGGATTAAGAATTACAGATTATCCACCCCACGGATCCTCCGGGCTAGCTGAATGTCACGAGGGAATACAGTGACTCTCTTGGCGTGGATGGCACACAGGTTGGCATCTGAAAATATCAAGACGAGAAAAGCCTCTGCAGCCTGGGAGGACAAGAATGTAGAAAAGTTTGATTGGCAAGCTTTACTATGGCTTAATAGGAATATGTAATAATTACACAATATACACAATAAATAATTACATTATTTAGTTAACAAAAAGAAAGCCAAACAACACCAGCGACAAACTTGGAGAGCAATTGTTGCTGTTCAGAAGTGGGTTTATAAAAAGAGTTGTAAGGCCATTTCTAAAACAAGTCCATCAATGTACAGTGAAAAATATTATTCAGAAATGGGAAACATTCAAGGCAGTCACTAATCTTACCAGGAAATTTAACCCAAGGTCAGACTATGTAATGCTTCGAGAAACTATAAAAAACCCAGAGAGCTACATTTCACTCTTAAAAAAAGCTCCTAAAATCCTCAGTTACAGTTAGCACGTTACGTTTGAAAAAGACTGGACAACCGCATATCAGGACAAACACCTTATACCAAACAAAAGTATAACATGTAACTTTTTGCCAAAAGTATTGAACAAAGGCTGTGAATACTTATGTACATGTTTTTGTTTTTATTTTTAATAAATTTGCAAGAATTCTAAGCAAAAATTGTTCACTTTTTCATTATGAGATGTTGTGTATAATATTTTGAGGTAAAAAATGAATTCAATCCATTTTGGAATCAGGCTCAAACATGATAAAACTGTAACAAGTGAAGCACTGTGAATACTTTTCTGTCACAGTCACCTGTGTGAAAAGGGTACATAAGCTATCAACTGATCCCCACCTAATGGCAGTATGGCGATCTAAATGGCCTTATTTAAGGCAAAAAAACCCCAAAACAAACAAAAAAAACCCCAAAACAAACAAAAAAAACAAACAAACACTGCACACCATCACACTTGTAATTCTAGGTAAATGTATCAAATAGACAAGTGAACATTACAAGTGTCCACAATTCATCAAAAGGCTAATGGAGATGGCGTCTTACCTCTTGGAGGGCCAGAAGAGCATAAACCTGCCATCGAAGCCTTTCTCTAGAAAAGCTTTGGCACACCTCATGAACCTAAATCAAAAGGAAGAACCAACATCTTTTTAAGAAACAGAGGCTTCAGTCACATAGAAACCCCCCCCCCCCCACACACACACACACACACAACAAACACACAAAAAACCCTCTAGACAGTGATGCTTTTTCAACACCAACTATATGAGTATGTAACTGATTTGTTAAAAAAACAAACAAACAAACAAACAAAAAAAACACAACTGCACATGAACTCAGAAATGTTGGCACATGTCTGCCGTAGCAGTATCCCCTGAATGAGATGGTGGCCACCAGAGGTGATTACAGCTGTCAAGCTGAAGAAGGAGCACTGTTCGGACTTTGTTTGCCTGCCGGACTCCAGAGACAGCTGACAGGTCCTGACATCCCAAGCAGAGTCCAGCTCTGGTAGTAGCTGAAGCAAAAACTTGGGTGTGAGAGAAGTTCCCTGCCTGATCTTTGTGTTAACACTATTATTGCTAGCTCTTTAAAGGTGAAAAATTAGATTGCAGACACAAGCGGCAAATATGATCTTTTTTCAAAATGTGGCTGGGTTTTCAGGCTTTAGAGTTCAGTAATTTGATTTGGTTCAGAGTAGAGCCGCTGATCCTCCACGACGAAAGAAGCCAGCTGACGCAAGCGCCTCCCAGATAAAGTATTCTTACTGGGCAGCCCAAAACCTCTGCTTTCATAGAGGCGCTCACATTTCCTACTGATCAGTAAATCAAGTGCATTTGATTAGTAACACCTGGCTGTTACTTTGTGCATAGGCCAACAATACTGGACCTGGTGAAATGTGGCTGGTATTGGACAGCACCACAGGCCCTGGTGTAATGTGGATTGCCTTAACAGGGAAAGTAAGTTCACCATTACTTCTTCCAGTTTTTTCGCAGGACTCTATGCGGTCCTGCATCATATGTACAGTCCTTCATTTGACTGTATGCATTATGCAGTTAATTTATTTTTTATTTAATAACTATTTTTTGTGCCTGCAGGTCATTGAGAGAATCGACTCTGATGGCACCAAATGCCCGAATCCTAGTCCTAGATCAGCCCCAAAGAGGACAAGACTAAAATTCCCTCGTGTCCTTCAAAGAGATTATAGACATTGAATTGTACAAAAGAATCAGCTCCTTTTATCTTGGTTCTTTTTGCTGCCAGTTTCAGCCTCAATTCTGTGAACACAGTAAAGATTATTTACATGCTATCATCGTGAGGATGGAGACATAGATTTTGTACCGGACAAGTAGATATCTATAATGGTTATTAACATTAAGACCCGAGTTAAGAGACAGAATATATGAGCATATTTGTAATTACTGTAGTTTCTCTTTCTCGTACTTCCAACAATTAAAAGGCATTGAAAAAAAAGAACACTTCTATTGATTCAACTATAAAAATAAATAAATAAATAAATGAATAAATAAATAAAGACTCCCAGTGGGTAAAAAGTGACTTTATCTGTGTCTGGTCTGCTGTTGTCAGACTCACCAAACGGGCAAAGGGCGCCTTTCTAAGGAGGAGATCTGTGCTTTTCTGGTACTTGCGGATCTCCATCAAAGCTCTGGTTCCTGGTCGAAATTTCCTCTTCTTGGGGGAAACAGGAGGCTGTCCTAAATCCACAAATACATTTTGTTAGCAAGCCAATTAAGTAAAATCTTTGATAATCAAATAAGCCTTTGATTTTAAGTGCTGAAAAGTGTGTGTGTGTGTGTGTGTGTGGGGGGGGGGGGGGGGGGGGGGGGGGGAGAGAGAGAGAGCGGTCTTGCTCTCACACACACACACAAAATAGATTAAAAGTTACTCTAACCTGGAACTCCACTGCGACTTGGGGATGTTACACTGGAGGTCCTTTGGGCTGTTACACTGGAGGTCCTTTGGGCTGGCACTTGGGGGCGCCGTTGAGGGGTTTTACCCTTCCGACGGCTGGCAGATAAATTATGACGCATTGCTACAAATGTACAGGCACAATTACAAAGGGAATAACACCAAGGTCACAATTTAACTATATCAGATTAGGGACATTACTAGAGGCACAAAAAAACAAAAAACAAAGAACAAACTTTCAAGTTTCCTTTTCAGTCAGTAACTGTACTTATTATTTTATCAGACAAGGTAAGCAGTTATTTTGTTTTCATTTTATTTAAACTTTATTTATCCAGGTAAATAAAGGTATAGAGGGAGGTATAGATTCACCCTCTCTTCTGATAAAACAGCTTAAAAGGCCTAGAAAAGATCATCAGATTACAGAAGAAAATGCTCGGTAGATTGATTTTGTCTCAAATGCATTCAAAGTAAAAGGGGAAGTGTGGCTTACTTCAAATCACAGATCATTAGAAACATCAAGCTACCTTGACACATGAGAAGCAGCTCTTGTTTGCAAAGGTACTCATGCCAGTGGAATACGTCATTTTATAACTGCTTGAATGAGAAGGGAAAGCAGGACATGTGCCAATCTTATCCAAGTGTGTCAAGTCTTTTTTCCCCCCAGACACCAACTACTTCAGCTCCATCTTCAAAAATTACTTTCTCAAGAATACACCAACAGTCAAAAGTCATTTAATGTTTTTTGTTCCTAGGATCTGCTGGAGCCATTTGCCTAGCCTAGCCTGGAGTTCACTGCTCAGATTACCACTGTTACCCTCATCGTCCACATCTTCTCGAGTTCTTCTCTCAGCCCTCAGTACCTCTCCAGCAAGTTCCTTCTTCCTGATGTTGCTGTCATTCAGTATAGCTACATCTACCACTATGGCTGTCTTCCTCTGCTATGTACAGTTGGTTAGCCATCACTAGTTTGTCCGTCTGTATCTGGAAATCCCATGGGATCTTAGCTTGGTCATTCTCGACCACACTAGGGTGGTCATTTTAACCTCGGGACTTGAGTTTAAAAGATGTTCCTGTATAATATGGGTGCCTGCTAGCATTTGCACCCTGCTGTTATGTGCTGAATTGTCTCAGGGGTATCTTTACACAGCCTAAACATGGGTTCTTGCCTGGTGTGACAGACCCCTGCCTCTATGGATCTTGTACTCAAAATTAAAAGCCTTGGTAATGTTCACTTCACAGCTAGTTGCTAGCCCATACAGACCTTTGCACATCAGTGGTTCCTTCCTACATTGAGAATCCAAAGCATACATAGCTAAAGGACATCTTATAGCTTAAACGTGTACTGCACACCTGGCAGTTGGCTTGAATCCTGGTCAAATCACATTCACACCATAAACAAACCAGGAGTTCATTTGGAAACGTACAGAGACCACCTTCTCCAAAGGGTCTCTGTGGGATTACGGTGTTCACACTTGCACAAATGAACTGCAACAATTGGGAAAACAAAACAGAGTTCCATTTAAATGGACTGAATAACCCATCTGTGAAAGTACCCTAACAAATTAGTCACAAAGAATATCCTTAGAATGCATCACAAACCAAATTTTAAAAAATGGATATAATCCATTTTGGATAAAAAGCTGTTATACCATAAAATGAGGACAAAGTTATAGTTTTAAGTGGCATTGTTGTCATGCTCTGCACTGTCCCCCTTTTCTAATCTGACACAATTTCTTGTTTCTTATACAGTCTACAACATGCAATTCTGAGATCTTCTCTGGTACCTTCATTCAAGCAACTGTTTCAAATTACATTTTAGAAAAACAGAAAATTATGACACGGGCATTATAAATAAAGCCTAATATAACTATGCTGGGATGCTATGTCATATTCCTGCGAAGAATCACAGCGTTTTAAAACTACTGTATACAAGGAAATTGACAAGTTGCAGTCGCTAAAATACAAGCTACGCTATATAGCTAATACATAGTGTTGCTATAATATGAGCAAACAAATTTTACTAAAATATAGAGAAAGCTAGAGATAAGACCACCTTGATATAAAATATTTGATCTATTCGATCGAACCATTGGGTCCTGTTGCAAAAACTCGTTCGGAAATGGCAATAAAAAGGTAGTGAGGATTAACAATTTCAAATGGGTGACTAACTGACATCAAATTATCCACAAGAAATTGCACGGGGAAAAAGTATGAATGCCTTGTACAATATTTAGAGCAACATTACTCGGTTTCCACAGAGACGTCTGCTAAGGTCACACATGAAGCTTAAAAATAATAACGTGTTTAGTTTTTATTATTATTATAATTATTATTTCCCCACAAAATAAAAGTTTCATGCACGACTCGTACGGCCAAATGGAACAGAAGGTCCTTGCTTTGCAGATTGTTTATCTAAATGACATGTTCTAGGAGCTATTACACGTGAACAACAACACATTCACCCTTGAAAATGTTTCATTAGAAAAGTAAAATAATAGTACACGTACCTGTTGGGTTCAACACCACTTCTCAACTTGAAATACTCGAAGCCGATATAACTACCCGAAAAGCTACAAACGCCACACACTCCAGACTGAAATTCAAATAACGCCCCCCGCTGGCTCAGCCAATCAGCTTTGATCCAGCTTGCGGGCCAGATTCTTCTTCGTCTTTTCCCGTTTCACGTATGGCTCACAACTTGCGACACACGCCTGCTGGCCTCTACTGTTTATATCCAAGTTCCGTTTGAAACTTACTGAAATGTTACCACTATAAAGCTATTCGGTAATTTTTGTTCATTGCCATTTTAGGCTAGTTAATCCAAGATGAGCAAGGTTTTGAAATTGTTGTCCAGCCGCTCACAAGTCTTTAATCAGTCTCTAAACTCTTCTGGTGTGCATAATACCAGTAAAAGAGATGTATATCTTTTATTAAAATAAAGGTAAAAATAAAATAAAATTCTTGCAGTGGTAAAGATTGAGTCGTCATACTGGTTTTGAGCTGTCCCTCTTATACTTGCCTACCAGATGTTTTCCATACAGGACAAGCCCTGTCTTAACTATTTGATACTCAAAAATTAAAGAAAACCTTTATTCTTCTTTTATAAACTATGCTCTTAGAATCAGAAAGTATGTACACAGTTTCTGCATTTAGATTTTGTTCCTTTCATTTTTGTACTGGAATCAATTTTCCAAGTATTCTGCTCAGTTTCTTTACCTAAATTATTCATTACAGAAGTGTAATCTGAAAGTGGGTGTTGTTGGGCAATTTGTATTCTTTTCTCATGACACAGCATTTGTTGCCAAGTGATCTACAAACTTGTCCCCCTGTAAACTGCATGTGGTGATGCATAAAAAAGCCATCTCACTACCTGCTTAGTAATATCTGTGTGATAAAGCTCTAAAATTGTATCCGTTTGGGACTTGGATTTTATTTCTCTTAAAATAGTTAAAGCTATTGTCGACCACTAAAATAATAATTCCTGTGTGTTTGCTGTGAATACCCTTACTGTGATCTGATCTTCCATGTACTTTTTCAGGATTCATTAAATGTTGCTCACCCACTTTTTGGATCCTTTGGTGGATATGTGTAAATCAGTGAGTGTGCATTGTCTGGAGCTCTTTAGAGATAACCCTTTGGAAGCTATTGTTAAAAGACAGAGAAGTGTGTGACATAATACTCTTCAAATTATTCAATAAATAATCAAATATATACTATAAAGCATAATGCTGTGACATTATAAAGCTCAGCAATTAGCAATGCATGAAAATAAGATTTTATTGTGTTTTCACAGACCAGTAGGTCACCAAAAGTGATTTTTAATAAATTCCTTAATAATTCTTTAGACAACGGATCATGTTCTGCTATATATAGATTTTTTTTTTAGTAAGAAAAAGAAATAGTTACCATCTTCCAGTATTTTTCAGCAGTAGTCACTAAATAAATTTGCGAACACTAATCATTTAACAAGGTTTTTTTTATTCATCCTATTCTACTGAATACATTTTATTCTAGCTGAAAAATGCTGCTGAATTTCATTCAGTGTCCATAATCTGAACAGATTCATTGACCACATCCAGGGACAGGGGTGTCACAGTTTTGGTCAGGACAGCGGTGGTCCCAGTCTTATACCTGTACTGCCCTTCTCTGAAAAGAAAAGACAGAGAGAGAGAGAAAATGTAATGCATTAGATTTATCTAATTGGATTTGGATTAGATATTTCCTAAAGAAGAAAAACTGTCAGGTCAGTTTCAGATTTATCCACACATTCATGCCTATATTAAGCAGAATTTAGTGATCATATTAGTCTTTTTGTCCTTTATGAAAATGCCCATGTGAGTGCTCTGATTATGTGACCAGCAGATTAACAAACGAAAAAACACAAATTAACAGTGTAATAGAATAATGGCTCACCTTTTTCCCTTCGTTGTGGGCTTGTCATAGCCACGCAAATATTCCACTCCAGCTTCAGTGATGACACACAAGTCGACGTTACTGCCTGAACCCAGGTCACAGAAAATCCCTGCAGCGATGGCATCTCGTACTAGCTGCTTCGCCTCTTCCAACTGAAGACATGTTATTAAATTTCATTCAATTTATATGTCTTTCCGATTCTGTGGACATTATTACTTCAATTTGTTTATTCTTAAAGATTTGACTCTTTATTTAATTACCTACAGTATGTCATAAGAGGGAACATGACAATGCCTTACCTCCATATTTGGTTTGAACCTGTCCTCAAATACAGAGACAGCAGCTGCTGCTCCAGATCCTAAAATCAGAGCCAAACATTGTTATTATTACTATTACTGTCACTGTCTGTTGCTAGGCAAAAGTATTTTCATTCAACTGTATGTTAATAATGATAATTTATGACTGAAAGTTGGAATGCTGTATGAAGTATTAAAAAAACAGGATGCAACGAGCTGAAAAAATGATTTGTATAAACTAAGAACATGTATAATTTTAAGAAATATATTATAATTTTTAATGGAGCAACACATCACAAAATGATAGATTCAGAATGCAGTTTAGCATCGTCTTGCTGAAATATGCAAGACCTTTAAAAAACATCATCTGGATGGCGCTTTCCAGATGTGCAAACTACCAATCCCATCAGAGATGCAGCCTTTATAAACAAGATAGATAGAATAATGTTTTTCAAACATGTAAATATATGTAAAATAACAAGAGATAAGAAAAACTTAAAAACATCAAGTTTTCATGAATATCTCTATGTCTACACAATGTTTATGCTCATAAAGGAGTAGGGTGAAGTTTACACTTTTTCTGTTCCTTCCGCCTTATTTCAAATTCCATTATTTACAAATCAATATTCACAATTCGACATTATATGATCCACACATGTTTGACTGTATACAAGTCTAGACTCATATACAACACATAAACATACACACACACAAAAATTTCAGCTTGTAAACCAAAACACTCTTGCCTCAGTCTATGACTTTGAGGACAAGGCTTCAACAGAACACAATGAGAGGAAATTTCCTATATTCACGCAATTTATCATTTATTAAACAATCACATGAATTTTTGTATTGATGTCTTTTTCTTAACTTCATTTGTACAGGAGTTCCACACACTAACTGTTGTGACTGTAATGCTGTGACATTTTACATTAGTCCTAACTGCTTGCTGAACATAAGGATTCTTCCCAGGTTATGAGTATTTGGTCTTATCTGGAAAAAGTTCTGAATGTTGTGTGGCAAAGTTTACTTGCTGCTTTGTACATTGTACGGTTCTGAGGTCACCCAAATCCTTAAATCTGAGAATATTCAGTTTAATAAAAAGTGGATTTGATGGTTCTCTTGAGGTGGTTTTATTTATTATCCTTATTGCTCTTTTTTGCAGAATTGGATGGGTGTGTGCTTTATGTGTGTTTCCCCACACGTCCACACAATATGTCATGTACGGGAGTATCATAGAACAATAAAGAGTATATAATGCATTTGATTTATACGATCCTTAACCTTGTAGAGAATTGCCAGAGAATTGCCATGTTATTTATTGTCAGTTTACTATTGGTAGAATATGTGTGATTCCCAAATATTATGAATTTTGTTCTACTCAGGTTCAATATTAATTTATTATAGTCAAACCAGGTCTTCAGATTATTTAGTTCATTTTCTAGTTCATTCAGAAGTTGTTCCAAGTTACTTCCACGGCACAGTAATTTTGTATCGTCTGCAAATAATATTATTTTCAAAGACTTTGAAATTGCACACATCTCATTAATGTACAATATGAAAAGCAGTGGCCCCAAAACTGACAGCATATTCTTTGATTTCAATAGCAGTTGTTACTGTATCTATAAACTTCATTAACGTATGTGTTGTGGTGCTTTTGCATCTAATCTGCTATTCATTGTTTTTTGTGATAAACTCATACAATCTATTTTAAAAAATATTTTTCCAGTATCTTAGAGAACTGTGGTATTAAAGAGATGGGCTGATGGTTTGCGAGAATATGTTTATCTCCAGCTTTATATATTGGAACTAACTTTGCAATTTTCATCTCAGGGAATACACCATTCTGTTATGACAGATTACAAATGTAGGTAAATGGTTTCACAATACATCCAATAATACCTTTATTTCAATTTATAACAATGCCATCACAGTCAGTTAGTTAATTTTTTGGAGTTAAAGGATGTAGCTACATAAATAATTTCCTCTTCATCTACTCCCCTTATAAACATTGAGTTTGCTACATTAATAGTTTTAGTTTTAGGAGCATGTCCAGCTTTTACAATTCCTTAAGCCAAGACAGGATCAAAATCAAGAAAAAAGTCATTAAAACCATTTGCAATTTCTTTTATGTCACTGATCATTGTATTTTGTATTTGCAAGTTATTTTGATATTCTAATCCCTTAGTTCCTTTATTTACAATGTTATTTAGTATTGTCCACATGTTTTTCATGTTATTCTTATTTTCATCTAAAACTTTACTGTAGTCATTTCTTTTGCTGCTTCTTATAATTTTTATCAATTTATTCTTATACCTCTTATAAGTTTGTTCAGCTTCTATTGTTCTTTAAAAAAATAAAATAAAATTATACAACAGAGTTTTCAAATGCCACATCTTGAACATAGATGTTACTCCAGTCTTGGCTGTTGAGGCGGCAAATTGCTTCTTGTGTTTTATGTCTAATTAATTTCTTATTAGGTTCACATCTGTTAATCCTGGCATAGTTCTGTAATGTTGCAAAAACTGGTAGATGGTAACATATGTCATTTATTATTAATCCACTTAAAACATTCCTGCCAACAGCATTAGTGAAAATATTATCGATAAGTGTAGAAGTTATCGGTTATTCAGGCTATTCTTGTTGGACGGGAGATTGAGGGATAAAGACATAATGCTAGACATTGTATGTGTGATGGCTGCACTTACAGCCACACAGTGGTAATGGCCACCATATTAGCGTAAAGGCTTATACATAACACTGCATTCACATTTGTCTTTAAATATAGGAATTAATTTACAGGACAATGAATAACTGGTTTTGGTTTAGAATTAATTAACATATCCACATAACACTGCATTCTAAAATAAGTGCGCACATTTTAGTTTTAGTTAAGTATGATTAATCTTTGATTTTTGAGTTACCTTAGTTGCAGCTGCTCCAGTCCCTTGATTGAGGAGCCAAGAGGTGGAAAAGGGGCGGAGCAAGCCTTGATGGAAAACTGCAAATTTGCTCATTCCATAACTCGGGACCATGGGGGGGAATTGGAGTTCGTTATGTTAGTTTCAGTTAGGTTTTTTGTGTGTTAAACATGTAGTTTATACTGTGATGAGCTATTCAAGGTCTTCACAGTTTTATGAGGAACAAACACTGACCTGACTCATTTAAACATTAAAGAGGAACCTAAAGGGATGAATCTGTTTTATGTCTATACATATAAAAGACAGAAAACATACCAAAGAACCTATTTTAAATTGTATCATTAAGAACTTTGTTACTACCAGCCTGCAGTTTATACAGGATCACCCCAAGCAAGTCACCCCAAGGCTGTTTTTTATTGTGAGGTAAAGACCCTACAGTATTAGAAAGAAAGGAATTGGTGAGGAGTTTTAAAAAATATATATATATATATTTAACAGGAACAGGAACAAAAGCCCAGCAGAACCAGGCTCAAGGAGGTGCAGTTATGTGCTGAGGTCATTTGAGGTAAGGGGGAAAGGAAGAGAACAGAGAGAGGAAGAACACAAAAGGCAAACTACAGGAGAAGCCAGAGTTTATTAATTGCTAATGATTAAATACAGTGGTGGTGTATAAATACACAAGAGAGTGAAAGGAGATGAGTGAAGAAGAAATGCTTAAGCCTATTGCAGCATTACTAAAGGAGGATTTAGGGTCACCTGATCGAGCTCTAATATTAGGTTTTGTCGAAAATGAGAGTTTTGAACCTAATCTTAAAAGTAAAGAGGGTTACTGTCTCACGAATCCAAAATGGGAGCTACTCCATTCATACTGGCAGCTCCTCAAATGAGCCCTCCCAGCAAGTAAAATTATTAAATTTGGAATGAAGAGAATGAATTGGTGCTTCAGGACTGCTTTGATGCTACAAACTGGAGTGTGTTTAAGACTGCTGCCCTGAGAGAGCACAGTTCTGTGAATTTAGAGGAATAGCCAGTATGCATCAGTGGTTACCACTGATGCATACTGGCTTCCCTGGTTACCATCAGAGAAGCCAAGAGCCAGTACAGACTGAAGCTGGAAGGATATTACAACAACTCAGATTCCAGATTCATGTGGCAGGGCCTGCAATACATCATTGATTTCCAGCAGAGGAAAAGCAGGGTCACAGTCAGCTGCAACACATTACCAGACGAGCCGAATGAGCTCTACGCTGGCTTCGACACCTTCAACACCAACCAACACGGAGGCATTCTATCAGCAGAGGCGGCACAGAGCTCTTTGAGGGTCTGCTCTTCAGAGCTGGCTGATGTTTTTACAGACATTTTCAATTTGTCCGTCACCCAGTCAGCTGTGCCTACATGCTTCAAGTCCGCCACCATAGTGCCCTTTCCCCAAGAGAAACAACATAACCTGCTTGAATGACTATTGCCCCATCGCACTCACTTCAGTTGTGCTTTGAGAGGATAGTCATGACCCATATCAAAGAAGCCATCCCAGACACATTACACCCTCTGCAATTTGCATATCAGAAGAATCGTTCTACTGAAGACACTGTTAATGCAGTCATCCACACAGCCCTCTCACACCTCAAAAATAAGGACACCTATGTTTGAATGCTGTTTATAGACCTTAGTTTAGCATTGAACACTGTCATCCCAAACAGACTGGTGTGAAAGCTCTCTACTTTTTGACTGACACCCCCCCTCTGAAGCTGGGTCCTGGACTTCCTCACAGGCAGACATCAGACACAAACCAAGTACTCCCCAAGGCTGTGTTCTCAGTGTTCTCTGTGTTCTCAGTTCACTCCTGTACACCCTCTTCACCTACGACTGTGTCCTCTCCCAGCAACACCTAAGTTCGCTGACAGCACAACCTTCATCAGGCTCACTGGTGAAGAGGAGACTGCTGGTATTCTCAGCTGGTATTCTGGTGCCTGGAAAATAGTCTCTCCTTAAATGCTGAGAAGGGTATGATGATTATTATTACAATTATTATTGTTGTCTGGGTCTACTTTGCTAGCGAGAGACAGAGAGTTGTTGAAAGGCTGCTCCAACAGAAATTATTGTTTCGGAGAAAAACACGAACACAGTGTACAGTCGAGTCTTAATGGCTTACTTACAACTGGGCTACACTGCCCATGAGGCTACATTCTTTAGAGCTATGCCTGTAACATTCTGCCTATTGCCTTCATATTAAATAATTTTTTGAACAATAATTTTTAAAAATATTTCTTCACGTCATTATGCGGGCCGCAAGTAGAGGTGACATGGGCCGCAATTTTGAGACCCAGGCATTAGAGCCTCTTAATGCGTGTTTTCTTTAGGGTTCCACCGGCGTGGAATTACCAAAAATAGAGAGGGCATAGCCTAACATATGAAACAGGAAAAGACCGCCGTGTAATCCCGTTATTTCAACAATGTAACTGTATTCTGAATACCACCTTTTTAAATGGTAACTGTAACGGAATACAGTTACTCATATTTTGTATTTTAAATTCAAACATGTATTCCGTTACTCCCCAACTCTGTTGACTGATTATTGACCCGAGGATGAGGAGAGGCCAGCACACCGCACTATACATCAACGGGACTCAGGTGGAGAGGGTGAAGACCTTCTAATTCCTCTACAGGTGCACAGTGGAGAGTATCCCGACAAACTCCATCATAGTATGGGAACAGCACCACTCAGGACAGGAAAGCTCTCCAGCGTGTCATTAAACGGCACAATTCATCTGTGGAGTACCCTTCCCACCACTACAGGACATTTACAACACTTGGGTCAGGAAAAGGGCACACAACATCATCAAGCACCGCACCACCCCACAGCACACATTGTTCTCACTCCTGCCATCTGGCAAATGCTACAGGAGTGTGAAAGCAAGGACAACCAGACTAACAAACAGTTTCAATCCAAAGGCTATCAGGCTACTGAATTACTGACTTATGACCTGTAATTTGCAATTTTGTACAGTTGTATACAACATAACACAACTTCAGACACTATCAACATTTTAATACCACATACTCTGTATATATTACCACTGTGACAGTGTTGCAACTACTTGCAATTTAAATTCTGACTACACCTACACATAAGCTACAAGTGCTACAAACTTGTACTTGTTTTACTTTATTTATTATTTTCAATGCTATATTCTATGCTCAGAGTTAAGTTTAGTCTTTATTTTTATTTTTATTTTATGTTTGTTTTTATTTAGTTGTGTGAAGGGAACCTACAAAGTAAGAATTCCATTGCTCTGCTTAACCACTTGAATCTCTTGAATCTTTCACAGGAGTTGGGCCTAGAAGCTGAAGGCTCTGTTACCCATTCTATTTTTGAAAACTATAGAATATGGCAAAATGGTAAATTGTTATTGTACATGTACAACGAAATTGTGTACAGTGAGGAACTACACTAAGCCTACAGTATAAGTGTTGTGTTGGGATAGTAAGGTAGTATCAAGTCTCTAAGATATGAGTTTTGGAATATACTTCCAGAAGCTTGGAGAGCATGAAAGCTACTTAAAGACATTACAAGAAAGCTTGCCTAAGAGAGGTCAGATTGTGTTGTAAAATAAAGGTGGTCATCCCAAATATTAACTTTAAGCTTGTTAGACTTGTGCAGGGGCAGCATTGTTGCCGTACAACAAGAAGGTCCACGGCAACTCCAGCATCTGGGCCTTTCTGTCTGGAGTCTGCATGCAGTTTGAATCAATGCGAGTTCTCTCTGGGTAATATCTCCCACAGTGCAAACACATGCAGTTAGTGGGGTTAGGTTAATTGGTAATTCTAAATCGCCTGTAGGTGTGTATGGTATATGAGTGTGAATGGTTGTCTGTCTCTGCCTGTAAGCACTGCAAAAGACTAGCAACCTGTCCACGGTGTACCCAGCCTCTTGTACTATGGCGGCTGAGATAAATTCCAGCCCCGCAAGATAGATAGATGGATGGGTGGAATTGTCCAAACTCTACATTTCCCTTATATACTGTACTTGCATATGTATTTGCACATTTCAAAATTACCGTTTCTATTTGCTACTTTCATAGCAAAATAAAAAGCAATAACAGGTGCCTCAAGACTTTTGCACAGTACTGTTTTTATCATAAAGTAGTAAAACATCTCAGTTTAGGCATTTGGTATGTTTATAATATGTTATATGGTCAATAAAATATTAATTTATGAGATTTGCAAACTGCTGGATTCTGTCTGTGAAGGTTCTCAGTCATCCAGGTCATCGTAGTCTAAAGAGCTTGGAAAGAAAAGCATCTGGACTTGTTTAAGTTGCTTGAAGACGTTGCACCTCTGTCTGCCATCTATAATCCAGTTTTGAGAACCCTTCCTAGATGCCTTAACGCCCACTCACATCCTGGGCCATCTAACCTCAGGAAATCACATGATAGGATGGGGCCAGGTTTCACAATGAGCTCACCCGAAACTCTGGCTGATTGTGACCCACACCTGTTTTCACACCTCGGCTCATATGATTAGGTAGAGGATCATCAGGGGGTCCTTTGTCCCTCTTTGGGGGGGAAACTCCCACTGGGTTTATATCTGGGACTCTCCACCATTTGACCCTTAGAACCGAAGAAGCTACTCAGATGAGAGGTGAAACGTCTTCAAGCAACTTAAACAAGTCCAGAGGCTTTTCTTTCCAAGCTCCGTAGACTGGTGGATTCTGTTTTTTTGTTGATGTTTTAAACCAAGTTCCAACTTTTAAAATTATTTGATTTTTCTTCTAGAAAACTCTTAGACACCTGCCACAGCATTCTGCACATATAGTAGACAGTACCCTAAACATATACATACCCATGGTGAGAAAAGGCAGTTTGTCATAAGAGCCATGAGGGTAAACACTGTACAGGTGAGCTCCAGTCACATCAACTCCTCCAACAATCAGAGATGACCCCACGTGACCCTGGTACCTGACAAATCAAACAGATGGCATTACCACAACATCCAGCTTTTTTTGTTAGAGGAATACGGAGCACATCCTCCAAAATGTGCACATGTGAATAAGCAACAAAACAAAAACAATAGAGTACAGAGACAATGAGGGTACACGAATGCTTATCGCTCCAGCAAGCCCTAGTTCAGAAGCTAATGATAGAAAATTATCCAATTTAAATTTTAGTAAAATAATAGTGTGTAACCCTTGTTTATTTTCCCATAATAAGTTAGCTTTACCCAACCATAGCAGCTCTATGCCCGACAATTTGAATATTGCTTGTTTAGCATCCAACTATTAGTTACTTATGCTCTATTGCTCTCACCTGAACAGCATTTGTTTGAGCTGTCTGGTAACCATAGCAACAAGTGGGGGTCGCCCAGTGTTGAGCATGTGAAGTTCCACATTGGATGACATGATTTGTGTAGTTATCTCTGCATCTGCAGCAACACCAGCTCCACAGCAGCTACAAAACATACAAAAAAATTGTTAGACAAGTCAAACAATAACCCGTTTGACGAACATGGCATAAGTATCTCTGCTTAGCCTTTGACGCATAAAGAAAAAAAGCCACATTTTTGTACTTTTGTACATTTTTATGCATTTTTTAATTTCTTTTGTTTTGGAGATACATGGCAGAACGGTATACCATGTATTGCCTCAAGTCTTATTATCCCTCTCTGTTTTTATTCTTCTTTGTCTCTTTGTTTTTTGTGTTTTTAAGAGAGAAGGAGAGAGATCTGAAGAAAGTAAATAAGCCATATAGTTGCTGAATCTGTCCTCATTTTGAAAATTAAGTCTGTCCTCCGAAGTAGACCCTTGCCTCAGCAAGTATAAGTGTCAGTATAACAATGCATCCATAGTGTCTATAGCTGTCCATGTGTATGACACCCAGGAAGGTGCCAGTTTGCTCTGATGATGTGTGGTGCATCTCCTGCCCTGGAACTGGAGAAGCATCAGACAAAGGGCACCAGGAGACAAGGAGGAGGAGACATGAGAACTAAGGAGGCATTGGCCAAGTCAGGAACTGAAAAGTCATCAGCAATTTTAAAGAAAAAAATTAAATGTTAGCAATAGTATTTGCATTCTAGCTATTGGAATGTTTTTCTCTGAAGAGAGAATGATGGCAGAATCAGCACTAGACGAGCAGATAGGGGCCACAAGAGGTAGACTTTGGAATGTGACCATTTAGTTTGTAAGCTGATTCAGGCAGATGGCTGGCTGATGGGCCATACTGGTTTAAATCTTGACATCAGGAAAGAAATCAAGAAACTGAATGAAATGAAGCTGGCATGCTAGGAGCCTTGCCGCCATCGGGGGTCTTGTTTTCTAGTGAGAGCTATCTTCAAAGTGAGTGAGGAGTCAATTCGACTTGTCCTGTAAAATTAATGAGTAAACTTACTAGATTTTTGGAGCAATGTAGTGAATTTTCATGCAGTTTTTGTCAGCCACAACCATGTCATCTGTAGCTCTGGTATCTGCTCCCAAGATGACTCCATCCTAACACCACAAAAAGGAAATATAAAAGTTAACACACTTTAAATGATAATTCAGCTTCCTAGTGTATTACTAGTGTTGTCCAACCACTGATGATTAATCCAAACCTTGTATACAATTCCAGCAATGGTGGTGCCTGTCTTCCTGGCATTAGGAGCTTTGTAACCAGCCTGAGACAAATTAGACTCCAGCACGGCATTCCTGGTAATGACACGGCAGAGAAAAGGGAAGACAGAGAGCCTCATATTAGTGTGAAATCGCTAATCTTTTTTTTTTTGTTTGTTCCGCCATTAATGTCGTAAAGCCGTTTTTGTAAACGCTGTTAAATCCAGTTTGTGTACCTGCGGCTGTTCTCAAAAGAGAAACCTCCCGGCTGAAGCGCAAAGGAATTCAGACTGTGCAGCATATTAGGTGCTGATTCTAAAGTAAAAGACTAAAAATCAAAGAAAACCCTTGTCGCGGTGCGTCAGTTTGTGTAGGTGCTTCTCAGAAGTTTTCGCTTTTACTTTCACTTCTCAGAACAAGTCCCGCCTTACCCGCTGTAAAAAAATATCCACATCCGTCTGACATTTGCTCTTTTCTCTTATCTGTTCTCGTTGTTTATTGTTATTCGTTCTAAACAATTATTCATTTCCATGAAAAATGTGTTCAAAGAATAGTAAAGATATATGAGTTTTGTTAATTTGTTAATACGAATAATCTCATAAACCACTAAAATTAACTTCTGAATTACATTGGTAATGTTTCTTTGCAGTGTATTAAACGTTACCTGCAAAGATGGAACCTGCTCCCGGAGGCTTAAACTGGCTTAAAGTGGCAGTTTAAGTGAGGCATCAGGATGAAACCTTTAGTCTGGGTTTAGTCTTTTTCTCCTCGCTTTTTTTTTTTTTTTTTTTAAATGTTAAGGCCTAGACATCTATTGTAGACTATCTTTTCACCATTAGTGGTCAAGAACTGAACTGGAATTCAAAAAATAAAATAGCGTTATGGCACCTTCAGTAGGTTATTAAATCTGTCAGTTTAACTGTCTAAGATATTTTTTAATGTACTGCAGGCTGGCGACAATAACAAACGGACATCAGTCTCCTTACACCCTAAACATATCCCTTTTTTTCTCCTCGTGTCATGGCGCAGATGTTTACGTTGGGCTTGTAACATAGTTAAAAAGGTTCAAGTAGCCTTTTTGTTTGTACTGATACATAAAGAAAGTTCTGCCAACAAAATAAAAATAAATAAATAAATACAGCTAAATAGGACAATGTCACCATCTAGTGTCAAAAGTCATCCCGCACTGACTAGAAATGGCAAATGACTGTGGATAATCCTCAGCGTGATGAAGGATTAACGTTAGTGGTGTGATACGATGTTGGTATTCGCCCTAAACCAGGGCCAGGGTCATTACTGCCAATGCCAATACTGATATAGATACTTTTAAATTCAATTCAATTCACTTTTATTTATACTGGTTGATTGGTGCTGCGGCACTGATGCGGATGCTGTACCAGTATGTTGTGGTGAAGAAAAAGCGCTTATGTATGGAAAGATTTTCACGGACACAATACATACTCAACTCTACTGCTCCAGCCACAGATGCATTTTCCTTACAAATGTGGGGCCATTTAAGGAGACATAAACAGGCTTTAAACAGTGTGAGATTTACTGGGAACAAGCATTGTTACAACAAGGAAATCATCAACCAAACATAAGTGTCTAAAATTTTTGTACTAAGTTTATTTGGCCAATCTGCACAGCTTTATGTTGTGTCACATATATCATTTCAGAAAGGGCTCTGTAATACACTTGAAATGGGCCACACGTTGGAACAGAGAGTAGCAATGTGGCTCTGAAACAAGTATTAGTAGAGAAATACTTAAATATATCTTTTGATATATGTACAGCGGTGCCACTGAAGCAGATAAGGATGCTCAGCTCACAGCTGACTCACAGTTCAAGATGAAGGCAAACATAGAGAATCAAGGCTGAGATGGTTTGGACATGTACAGAGGATGTTGAAGGTTGAGCTGCAAGGTGCGAGTAGAAAAAGAAGACAGAAGAAGAGGAGGTTAGGGTGAGTGTGAGACCTAACAGGACCTAAACTTAATTAGTAAAAAAAAAATCTTGATCAGTCGGTTTATTTGTTTATTTATTTTTGCATGAAGAAATTAATGATAGTTTGCTACCTACTACAGACACATGGCTGTCTGTGATGACACCTCAAAGGAGATGTTTCTTTTTTGTCTGTTGTTTTTTTCCAGCCTTGTGTCTGTTGTGTTTGTTGGTGTCAATTTTGTCTGTCATATCATTGTTTTTCTGCTCAGTTTCTGTATGTTATTCTTTCCAGAAGAAAATTGATGGTTTCTTACTCCACCTCTACCTTTGAAATGAAGTGATGGTTAAAGCTCTTCCTATTGTCTTTGTAAATTGGCAGCAGATTTGGCAGCTAATGCTTCCCAAATGATTAGGGAAGACTAGCTTCACTACCTAAAGAATTACAATTCTCTGAGAATGTATATGCCCCCTTCCTGATTTCTGACATTTTTGCCTTGTTTTGAGATCTTTTAGCCTAATGTTGTTCATGAGACTAAAATCATCTCACTGTGGTAATGTAAATATAATATGGCCAATATTATATGTATTGTCAGATTATCATGATATAACAGCAGTGAGCTTGAACTCTGGGTCAAAGATTCAAGTTGCAGTTATTTATATTTCCTATTACCGTAAATCTTCACTCAAAGACAAGTATCTGTGACAGTATAGATGTATTATATATAAGAGACAAATATTGTTTGTTTAATATGTTGGCATTACTAAATTTGGCTCAATGCTTACATACATGTGTAAAAAGAAAATGTACGAGCTGTGAAAACTGTTTCTGACAAAATGAAGAGTAGACTGATATATTAAATATTCCTTTATTGTGTGAGAAAATCAGACCATGTCATAACTGCTTTAAGTCATACAGAATAGATATCAGAGCCTTAAACAGGATGACTTCTGCTAAATCGCTGCAGGGCACTGAAGCTGGTTTTATGCATAAAACCGGAATAGTGTACGGGGAAGGCCAAGTTTGCGGCCTACAGGAAGCGGTGTCTGAAAAGGGCTGGGAAAATCATCAAAGACCCCAGTCACCCACCACATGGACTCTTCACCCTCCTGCCCTCTGGGAGGCGCTACAGGAGCCTCCGGACTAAGACCACCAGGTACCGGAACAGCTTCTTCCCCACAGCTGTCAGACTCCTGAACTCTGCCTCCTGACATCTGACCCACGTTAACACATGGACTGAACATACACACACCCACAATGGACAACCGTACCCTCAAACACACAATAATAACATGGACTGAACCACCACTCACAACCACTAGCACTTTATATAGCCTCTGTAGGAATTATATCTCACTTATCTTAACTGCACTACTGTATAGCTCTGTGTAAATAATCATTCTGTACATTCGATAATTTTTAACCCTACAACTGTTTACAACTTCCATAGTTCCCATTTCTGTATAGCTGTATATCTCAGATTTCTGTAAAGTTATTTATTTCATATTCTGTATAGTTTTTCATATTTATATCCTGTTCATATCCTGTACATAGCTTGTACTCACTACAGCCTGTACATACTTATAGTTATAGAATATTCACAACATACTTCATACCGTGTACATTATAACATACCATAATAGACCCATTTCTGTAATATACTCACATATCTATATTATTGCTAATATATATTGTAATATATCTATATCACTAAAGCACTTCTGGATGGATGCAAACTGCATTTCGTTGCCCTGTACCTGTGCATGTGCAATGACAATAAAGTTGAATTCTATTCTATTCTATTCTATTCTAAATGGGTCAAACTGGGCAGAAAGTACACAAACACATAACATCCTCATAGAATATGATGTAACATATAGATCAACTTACCTCAGAATATATAAAGCATATAAACAATTACAGCAATATGATGCAACAAACACAGCAGTGCTACTAATCCAAAATACTCAAAGCTTCATAGAACTGAAACAAACATTTGTTATTCTGCTGCTGATACATACTTTAGGTTTCTGAATATTAAACTTGTTTCTGCCTTTCATAGTGTGTAACTTGAAGGCCCTGAGTACTTTCTCCCACACTGAAAACACTGGAATGATAACATTATTTGAACATTACCTAATAAGACTGATTCAGGGCAGACAATTAGTTATGTTAAACTTTTCTAGTAGTCCTTCACAAACAGGGAACAGTCTGTCTATTCTCTCCATCTGTCAGCTGCTGCTGGCTCTTCCTCCTCCTCTTCCTCACACACTGCTGAGTTTGTCCTGGTGGATCATCAGGGGTGCGAAGCCTCACAGATGATGCGCAGCAGTGGGTCCCTCAGTCTGTCCTCACTCTGGACACTTGCAGTTGTCACACATGGAAATCAAATGTGTGATAAGCTGCAGGATTCAAACACAAGTGTAACTTATAAACACATGTTCATACTTTTATTCCACAATCAGAGAAAAAGAAACAGAGAGAGAGTGCAGGACAGACAGACAGGTGACAGTCTCGGGTGTACACACTGCTACAAAACAGCACAAGAGAAGGAGGATTTAGTGTTTGTGTTATTACAAGTGCTAAACAAGAAGAGTTCCCAGATGGTACAGTGGACACATGTGTGACTCCTGTGATTAAAGCATCTTTCTTTCAGCTTAACGAGTGAACCGTCAGCTCGTTCAAACACATGTTAAAATCCGTTTGGCTCGACACCACCGAACAGAGGCAGCAATATAACATAGCTAACATTAACAGTGCAGTGAATCCTGCTTGTGCAGTGATATTCAGGACTGCAAACCGAGCAGCATCACTCGGCTTGTTGTGTTTGTGAATATATGACTGACTTTAATTATCCATAAAATCATCACATTCTCTGTAAGATTAAGGTCGACTATTGGTCGTCGCGTGGCGGTGACATAATCGCACTTAAAATGCGTACTTCAAGCGTGCAGACCCTGAATTGGGACACAGCCAGTGTTTCTTAGTTCTTTCATGTCCCTGCACTAAGTCTTGCTTATAGTCGTCTCAGTGGTCATTGTCGTAGTTTTCGCTGTTCTTAGTTTCTCCAGTTTAGGTTTTAGTTTAGGTAGCCACAGTCCCTGCTGTTTTGTTATGCCTTTGTATCAGCCCACAATACAGGCTCGCCTTTTTTTTAAAGTTCAGTTCTGCCTCCTCGCCTGTGTCTGCTCCTGGGTCCTCCATTCTCTCTCCACTCGGTCTGCGGGGCAGACCGTGACAATGGGGTGGAGGACATCTAGAGGGCTGTGATAGAAAAGGATGTTAGCGGCAGATAGAGGCTGATGTGGCGACCTTTATAGGGAGCAGCTGAAAGAAGAATTAGAAAAAATGCACTCTGGGATTAACACACAAGTCACCACCTGATACACATTGAGACATCCTTTAGAATGGGCAGAGCAAGAACTCTTGCTCTTCATTTGATTCGTACTTTGAAATATAACTACTTTTTTTCAACATTTCACAACTCCACAAGAACAAAAATACACACAAATACACATGGGGAAACAGTTTGTCTTGAAACAACAACTGCAATCTCTTAATTTCAACTTTATATTCAAAATGATCCATTGTAATTTTTTTCTTAAATTTCTCCCATTGCTCTTTTTTTTCTCATGGTCTGATTTTTGTTTGTTTTCTTTGTTGTCTGTCCAATGGCATATCAAGATGAAATAAATGTAGTACATTAACCTTAGTCACCATTGCCCCGTTCTCTGTTGCCCATACCCACTCAAACTGCAGGACCACCTTTTACCTGAAAATGTCCCTGTTGGGGCATTATAATTAAAACCACAGAAAAAATGCGTTTTATAACCACTAGTGAGATTTGGAAAATATTTAAGTTGTTTTTTTAAAACTTCTGTTGAGCACTAAAAATTGTGAGGATACTCATTTCTAATCTTTTCCCTCTCAGTCTCTTCAAGTAACACCACAAAAGACCCAGCCAATGCCCAGACAATACACGATCAAGCTGCTTTTATGGTCGAGCTCCCTGGAGTGATGTGGACAGCAAATGGGTTACCTGCTTAACCATAAATTCCGCTTCTGTCAGAAGTGTACGGGGACGGCCAAGTTTGCGGGATCATAAAACCAGCTTCAGTGCCCTGCAGCGATTTTGTAGAAAGGCAAGTAGAGACTTGTATCCTTTTTTATATCCTGAAAGCTTCGTCTATAGTTATCGTCTTCTAAATATTCATTTATTAAAACTATCGATAAAATCTATGAAAACTTCTTACTACATATAAAACTGTATCATTTGCATATATAATATTAAAAGTAAATGTAAATGATTCTGCAGCAAGCAGAAGGAGGCTCTTAACATATGATTATAAGCTTCTGCTTTTATTTACATTAGTGTACTTCCTTTTAGAAACTGTCCGTAGGCATGTTAATGTGCTGTCCCCACACTTCTCATCAATGCCTTGCACAGTATGTAAAGCCTGTTGTTTGACAAGGGTCTAACAAAGAGTGACTAATTCCAATTTCCAACGGATCAGGAATATCATGCTGCTTTGTCATGTAGCTAAAGTCAGTGCCAAGGGATTCCTGATGTTGTGTATTCTTGTTCTGAAGGCGAAAGGCGGAGACATACGGGAAATAAGAGCGCAAGTCCCACCAAACACACACAGCAAAAGTCTCCGATTCGTCAAAGTTGTTTAATTGACAGTTTGTCTGTAAAATCAGCAAACAGCATTTAGTCACGAGTGCACTTCACCAGATATCAAAACGCTTAGTCAATATGGCAGACACACAGCAGAAATGGTTTAGGGCCATCACGACGTTGTGAGATCGGCTAATGAGTAGCGCCGCTACGTAACCTATTGCGACACAGGCTTACCTTTGACGGGAAGTGGGTGGTCTTATACCAAGAACCAGACGCACGGTGAGCGAGAAATGGTATCTAAAAATTGTTTAAGTTGTCTAGACACTTGCTGGGTGTACATAAATATACTACGCGGCTAACCAGCATTGTACAAGGACAGTAACGGATAACTTTTACGTAAGTTATGACCGATTTCTTTTGATTGTTTTTGTGGAAACACTACAATTAGCAGGAATGACAATGTGAGTTCGTTGGCTAATGCGACGTGACTGCCGTGGACATGGGTTCCTAGCATCGACGCTAGCTGCTGTTTCGTAGCATCGTAATGAAATCCTAAATTTAAGTGTCTTTGCCACATTATTAGTATCACAGTTATTACTGTTATTACTGTGGTATTACAGTTATTACTAAACGTATGAAAAACTCAGTAAATGATTATTCAGTTTAATTAACTCAACGCTGTACGATACGATGATGCTAAAACAAGCTGCGAAGTTGTGTGTTTGAAACAAAACAGATACAATTCTTTCCTAACTGGTGTTATTTATTTATTTTTGTCTTTCTATATAGTCGTTGTCATCATGGTCTCTGCGGCTGTGCTCCATCTGTGGGTTTTAGCTTGGCTGGCTTCTGTTCTCGCTGCTGGTCAGTATCATCAACAGTACAATTCATCTTTAGTCACTGGGGAGTGTTATCTTTTAGTATACACGCAAGAATGAATCAAAATGGACACTCAGAATGTAGATTGTTTTTGACAACATTTTTAGTGTCATATTTCCTGCTGCCCCAGTGTGGGTATAATAACACACTTTCAGAAGGTTTTTTTAAGCATATTTTACCACGTTCAAGGTAAGGTAATTCAATTGTGAGTAAAAAATACTGGCTGAATTGATATCAGCTCAGTAATAAATACAAGTACTAGTAAACATTGCTGATTACATATTTGAGAATTATTATCTGTCAAAGGGAAAACGGCGATGCAGCTTCATGTGAGATGTGGACCAAAGGGTTATTTTAGAGGTGATGCAGTTGTTACCTAATAAAAGCCTTTCTTTAGTGCTGCAAAGATGATGCACAAAATAGAGCTTTCTCATCTGATTCCTTGTGTCCTAGCATGTGTGTTTTGTGGCGGTGATAGAGCGAATAATCTTGATTCATTGCTTATTTCTTTATATTGTGGTTCTAGAGAACCAGATTTTGTACTCATTTTTATTGACATATCTTTAAGCATTAGTTCCCCTGGCTTTCTGATGGTCTTTTACAGTTTTCCCTAAGCACTGGCTGCTTCCCCCCCCACTCATTTCACTTTCATTTTCAGTCCAGTCTTTGTTCCTGGCCATTATCATAAGAAGGTTGTTTCTTTTCTTTGTTAAGACCCTTAACACTAAATCATTCAAATATAAAAAGGCACCTAACTTAGTGTTGTCTACACATAACAGACAACTTAGCAAAGAGCCTATTTTAAGTTGCCAGGTTGGTGGACAGTGGAGGACAAAAGAAGTGACAGTCCTAAAACACTATCTACAGTAATTGAAGAGTGTTTTAAAATTATTTCCTTAAAAATAGAAGAAACAAAATCCAGCAAAGACCTGATCAGGTGATCAATCTACTATTTGCTGAAACCTCATCAGTAATGGTCACAATCAATAAGCCACATTTAAGGAGGGAAACAGGACAGAAAGGCTGAGGCAAGCCAAATCATACAAAAAATAGACTCAGAATCAGTTCTGAGCAGTTGTGCTACATGTAACACTGGCTTTATTTGAATGAATTATCTAATTAGTCATCTAGACACTGGTTCTATCCAACTAATGTGAGAGTGGAAACAGTGTTTTGTCATTGACATTGTGTACCAGTTCAAAATGCAAATGAAGTGTTTTGTTTTAACTTTACCTCTGCAGGCCTTTTTTGTAAAGGCTGAGATAAACTGTACTTTTCAAAATTGAAGAATTGAGGTGATTTAAAGAAAAAAAAGAGCAGGCCTCTGGACAGAGAATTCTAATTAAAAAGTTAAAGTTGAAAATACAACACATATATAGTTTTACAAATTTTTTTTTATTACATATGGTTAGTAAGGACAAGTGAGAAAAAGCACATGCAGTTGATATTGAAACAGACAAGCTCAGGGGAGCAGCATATGGAAAGGAGAGATAGACAGAAGAGCAGTGTGAGACCTAACAGGACCTAAAATTAATTAGTAAAAAAAAATCTTGATCAGTCGGTTTATTTGTTTATTTATTTTTGCATGAAGAAATTAATGATAGTTTGCTACCTACTACAGACACATGGCTGTCTGTGATGACACCTCAAAAGAGATGTTTCTTTTTTGTCTGTCGTTTTTCTCCAGCCTTGTGTCTGTTGTGTTTGTTGGTGTCAATTTTTTCTGTCATATCATTGTTTTTCTGCTCAGTTTCTGTATGTTATTCTTTCCAGAAGAAAATTGATGGTTTCTTACTCCACCTCTACCTTTGAAATGAAGTGATGGTTAAAGCTCTTCCTATTGTCTTTGTAAATTGGCAGCAGATTTGGCAGCTAATGCTTCCCAAATGATTAGGGAAGACTAGCTTCACTACCTAAAGAATTACAATTCTCTGAGAATGAATATGGCCCCTTCCTGATTTCTGACATTTTTGCTTTGTTTTGAGATCTTTTAGCCTGCCTCGCTCTGTCAAACAAGTTCTATTTTTGTTGGTTTTTATCGATCTGGGTGTGACCACCGAAATTAAACTCAGCTTTCTGAAACATATGATTAATCACAGTTAATTCATAATTTATCAAGAACTGAGATAGTGCAAACATTATATTGAAGTTCTTCCTCCCAATGGTGGCACAGGTAGCTATTAGGTTCGTAGGCAATTACCTTTTCACATAGGGCCTTGTTGGTTTTGATATCTTTATTTCCTTTATAATTCAAATAATTTACAAAATCAATTTTGTATTTACCTGGGTTTTCTTTGTTTAAAATACAGTTTGTTTGATGATTTCAAACGTAAGCGTGAATGATGCGCAAAAAAAATAAGCATTTATGGTAAAGGTTAAATAATTTGTACATCTGTACTTCATATGTACAGATGTTTGGGGGCCATCAGAATCCCTCCAGCTTTCTCTGTTTCAGGGAAGCTAGTTACAAGCCAGCATGATGAGCACAACGTTTTAGCTATGCCCACCTCCACCTCAACCTTATATATCCCAAAAGTTGGGAAATTGTAACTGCAATGTTAATTATGTAATGACTGTAAAGACATTGTGCTGTACTGTAACTAGTGTAAAAGATGATTATTTTTCTGACTTGGTATAACCATGGACACCATGTGTGTCCATGTTGCCGTGACAGGCGGAGTTTAATGTTGCATTAAAAAGAGGAATGTGGTCACGTCTCATCACACTTAGCAGCAGATGTTCCTATTGTGGTTGTATTGCTTAGACTGTGACAGGAACTGTGGGTAATTTGATGGCTCAGACTCACAGAAATGTATTAATAATCTTGTTGCTGACACAAGCACAGTGCTCATCAGCTATATTTTTCTGAGTTTTACTCTGCATGTGGGTTTACTTTTTTTTTGTGTGTGTGTTTGGTTTTTTGTTTTGACCTTCAGAAGACGACTATCATTTGGTGATAGCCCCACAGTCTCCAGTGGTTCAGATTGGGTCTAACTTGACAGCTATCTGCATGATCAACAACACAACTGAAGTCACAGCAGATGATCTCTACTGGAAGCTTTCTGAAATTATACCCAAAGAACATTACATCAAGATCAACAGTTCAGCACTTAATGTCACTGTCACCATCAGAAGTGAAAAGTCTGAATGGTTATTTTGCAGCTGCAAGACAGAGTCACACTATGTTGTCCTAAACAGGGGCAAATTTACTCATGGGATTTGGCTGAGGAAAGGCTGTAAGTTCTTATTGTCATAACTTGAAAATCTATTGCTGTTTTTACCCAAATGCAGCTATAACTCTTTTTTTTTTCGATCGGTTGTGATAACAGTAGTTTGTTTTCCTTTCTGTGTTTCCAATAGTATATGATGACAGAATTATTAGCCCCCCTATGAAAATTTAATTTTCAAGTATTCAAGTATTTTCCAAGTGCTGTGAAACACAGCTTTTCCAAATATCTTGGTTTTATTTTGGATATCTATATTATTTTACTTTGCACACAGAAACAAAATTAGTTAAGACAAACTAATACCAGGGTTAAAATGATTAACCCTGATGCTATTAGTCAATTGTGTATCATTTTTTGGAGAAAACAGCCTGTAGTGTTGTCTTGATGTATGTTGAATCATACAGGCAAGGAAATGCCAAAAATGTTCATCTGGCTGTAGTGTTTAAAATGGGAGAAACGTTGATACCATAGATGTATCTGGAGGCTGAAGGGTACCACTGGCCGTTGCCAGTATTTATTTATTTTTGGGGGGTGAAATACTTCTTATTGTGGGCTAATATAAATACTTAATGCTGTTTTCTAAATAAAACTAGTCTGTTAAGAAATACTATGTTGAAAATCCCTTTCTCTGTTAAAAAGCAAACAGCAAAACTTTGATAAAAACTTTGAATTTCATAAAGGGGTAATTATTTTGTCCTCATTTGTAAGCTGAATTTAAATTTAATATATATATATAAACCACCTGATAATGATACAGAAAAAATGCACTGAAAATTGTAATTTTGTGGCATGCAGAGATAAACTTTGTGAGTTTAGTTTTTGTTTTGTTTAAATATCAGATCGCCCGGAGAAGCCAAAGAATCTGTCCTGTATAGCAGTTCAGGAGAGCGACACTATCTCATCAAACATCAAATGTCAGTGGGAAGCAGTAGGACATCAAACGGAAGCTGTCCCTACAAATTATACACTGTTTATTAGACAAACGGGGTGAGTACACGCTTCATGAATCATTACATTTTTTGTTTACAATTCTGTTTTTCATTCATTATGGTGAAACTAAGTCAAGCTGTATGTTAAAGCCAGCTCATCACAGTAGTGTTGTATTACATTTTTATGTTCCTGGTATGGACAATTTAAACATGTAATGTCTGTCAGTGTCAAGTTGTATAGCCACACGGCCACAATCAAATATGAACACACGAAACATGGGCACCTTGACACATAGGGGGTAATTTATCCTGACCACTTAATCTAACATGCATGTGTTTGGACTGTGGGAGGAAGCTAGAGTACCTCAAGAGAACCCATGCAGGGGCAAAGAGACCATGCATACCCTGATTGTGCAAATCTTTGCACCATTATGCCACCTAAATGTAATGTGACTTTTTAAACTAGTAATGAATACCAGTTGTCAAGCTTTGTGTAGGTTTTACTGTCAAGTAAATTGTCTTCTACTTCTTTTTTTAGTGATAAAATTTATACTGCATCAATATTAGGGCCAGTAAACAAAACCACAGTGGATCTGAATCTCTTTCCTCATCATATGGAACTGGAGATTTGGGTGGTGGCACAAAATGAACTTGGAAAAGAAGAGTCTGAACATCTGATAAAGCTTGCTAATTGCTTTGGTAAGTAAATAGTACATTTGATTATTATGTTTAACATATTTGCATGTTCTGAGCCAGTAGTCTAAAACGTATATTCAGATTAAGTGATGTTGATTGTCTTGAATTCTGTGTGTGTGTGTGTGTGTGTGTGTGTGTGTGTGTGTGTGTGTGTGTGTGTGTGTGTGTGTGTGTGTGTGTGACAGTAAAAACAAAGCCTCCATCCGTCGCAGTCATTTCAGAGGCAGTTTTTCCCACCTCCCTTGTGATGAGCTGGAATTCTTCTATTGATAAAAGTTATCTGGAAACGATATATGAAATTAGATTCTGCCCATTGGGATCTCAAAAGTGGTTTTATGTAAGTATGTTTGTATACCCTTCCATCAAAAATTGCCATTGTAAAAGACAATATTACCATATTTCTAAAAGATTCAAACTATTGTGTAAACCTGTAAATCAGTTAAGATTCCAGTGTTGTGTTATGTATTAATGAACAAATCTGCAGAAATTGTATTACTGACAATTTTAAGAAAATCTGATTTAGTTTCATGACATGTTGAATCTGTTCTCCACAAAGCTCTTGAGAGTGATTGAGAATGAAGGTTTACTTTAGCACAGTAATATGTTTTTTTGTGTTCTATACAACCTTCTACAGTGTCCCTGTACAGTGTGTACACCATTTTATCTTTGTAGCACTTGCTCAAGGTGCTCAAATGGTAACACAGTGGCTCTGTGGTTAGTACTGTTGCCTCAAAGCAAGAGGGTCCTGTATTTGCTGAAATCTTAGAGTCTTAATATTTTAAATGTGATTCTTCTCAGACTGGTACATATTAACTCTTGTTTTATTTTTAAGTGACATATGGTTTATGTTTTTAGGTACCTCTGGCAGACACTTCGAGGTATATACAGTCCTTTAGACTCCAGAACCTGCAACCAGACACAGTTTATGTCACTCAGGTACGGTGCAAATATAATAATAATAACAAGCACTGTGGTTACTGGAGTGACTGGAGTAGCAACGTTACCGAGAGAACACCAGAGGATTGTGAGTATTATGAATTCCAGTTCGGACTAGTTTCAGTAAAAGCATTTCATCAAATGAAATATTTTGCTACAGACAATTAGCACAGTTATGATTAATAAATTGTTCACTTAATACTATGTTATACACGATGAATAAACTATTCAGACTCTGAAGTCCTCAAGAGCTTTTTGTATCCAAAAGCATAAAGATTGAAAATAAAAACCTCTGGCAGTGAGAAGATTTACTGAACCTGTGAAACTGCATACATTGTCCACCCATGTGTTTACGGGTTCTTTTGTCCTTTTGATAAACTAAAAGATTTAATATTCTGTTCTTTTTCTTTTACCTAGTACCAAAAAGTAAACCAGATGTATGGATAATCACGTCGGAGGAAGGCCTAAATAAACGACAAATTGAGTTCATTTGTAAGGTAAATTTCCATCACATTCAATTTAACATTTAAAAACAGTTTTATCTAACAATACTCCTGTTGTCATAAGCACAAAGCATTAGAATTTATTTGACATGAAAGGTTTAACATAAATGATAGACATTCTACAGATGGACCAAAACATTTAGATACATTTTTAACTGAACTGAACCAGTTAAAAACACAAACAAAAGGAACTATTGCTGCCAACCCTAACTCACCACAGCCAACATGTTAGAACAGACTGTCATAGACTATTTTCATAGTCTTCAGTATAGTTAATTATAGTTAAAATATTTTATTCATTATAGCAAGCAGTTTGATGAATGGCTAGATCAATAAAATTTTAACAGAATAGAATGAATGAGTTGGACAGATTGCGATATAGTCCTGGATATAGTCAATGGTTTGAATAACAGATTTAAAAATTGGAATACGAGAGGTCATTTAATAATATTTGTTCTTTTCTTTCAGACACACTAAAGATTTCCTTAATTTTTATGTATAGCCTTATTCGGATAATATAACAATCCAGTTTAAAAATCATCTTATTTTATTGTCACACCAAGTTGTAGATTTGCACTTTGCACCAGTTGTTGTAATTGCATATGTTTGCTTTTCAAATATATGCTACTAACAGGCAAGTTACATATTGTAACATCAACAGTGTTAACATAGATAAAGGGTGTTTCTCTCATCTCTTGTTTATTTTTTAAGGCATAATTTGATATTTGTGGCTATACCAAAATTTTGGCAAGTAACTAATATCAGCCAATATATTGGCCCCACAGATTTATCTGTCGGGCTCTATTGAACACACTGTTCAGTGTGATAAATAACATAAATAATTTTGTTTCATAGACACACTGGCATTTTGGGGGTTTTTTTAGCATTTATGCTAGCAGTCATGTTGGTTGTTTTTGTGTAATAATGAGAACTGTCTGCATACTGTCTGCAACTTTGCTCATCCAGGATCCAGAGTTTTCCAATGGGAGGATAAGAAGATTTAACATAATGATTGAGAAACAAAAGGATAGTATCAGGAATGGAACTTGGGAGATTATTCCAGTGAACAGAAGTCTGACAGATGGCAGCTCAAGTAAAAAACAGATCACTCCACTAAAAACGATTACCTTGGATGATGAGGAGTCTGTGACCGTGTATGTCACAGCCATAAATTCTGTGGGGGCATCTCCTCAGGCAAAGTTGATCATTTCCCGCAAAACACGGGGTAAGTGTCCATGTTGACCTTGAATTTACAGGCGTGACATTTAGACACAACTGTGACATATAATCTAAAGCAGTCCAGATAATATTTTCAGCATAAAATCACACACACAAATTAGAATGTTCTTGATTAATAAGTAACAGTAACAGAGACGTACGATGGTATCCAAAGGGACCCAGCAGCAACCATGAACCAGGATGCCATGTGGTTTATGATCATAATTTTTAACTCTCAGCTGTTTGCGAAGCCCCAGGTATAAAACTGCAGTTAACAGAATCAGTATAGTGGTGTGAGTAATGTATGATTATATGCCTAGTATACACATAGTAGATAATTTCAGAACTTTAACTCAAAGTTCTTAGCAGGTTTTAACTCGAGGTCAGATGAGTTTTATAATTTACTAAATGTAGTTTATTCACTAAGTCTGGTCCAAATCAAGACCCAATGTATGACAAATTGGGCTATGGTTATATTTGTTATTTCATGTGTGTGTGTGTCTGTTACAGAACCTCCTGCAGTGGAAAAAACGGAGGTACAGTCCCATAACGGTCAGCTGTTTCTTTCATGGAAACCCCCTAACAGAACAGTGTCCGAGTATGTGGTGGAATGGGTCAGTGATGGTGAGAGAAACTGGCAGAGGGAAAATGGAAAAACAAACTACACTGCAATTAAAGGTATTTTTTTCTGTTTTTCTGAGGGTTTAGGAAACAAAAAGTTGTTGTACAACCCTCTTGAAGAAATATGGAATAACCACGTTTGGAGAATGTTCATTTAGTTGTTTAAAGGCATATGGCACCCATCATAAAATCTCTCTCGTGTCATGGCTGTTGTTGAAGCTGTTGTTTAGTTTGAGCTGTCATAAAGAGGAGACTGACTGTACTGTGCAGATGGCACTTTAGGTAGATCTTTTTAAAAAGCGATAAAAAGGTGGAGTCAAAAAGCTAGTCTCTGATTTCATTGTTTAATGATAATGATATGGCGTTATAAAGAGTCAAGTTTCTTATTGATAAGCAACACAAATGATAAATATGTTATAGTGACTTTAATACAACCTTGTTAAAGCAAGAAAGTATTCTCTTGTAACAAGGAATTAATATATTTTGCATACACTGCAGCGGATCTTAAAGCAAAACCTTTAAGTTAACTTTTACTATGGCTGCTAATACTAATAGCTTCTGTTGCTTTACTCTAACTGCATGTTGTATAAGATTGCTATTAATTAAAGAGTGCTTTTCCCCCCTTTTTTAACCTTGATGTCAAATCTAGGGGACCTTAAGCAATTTGTTCAATACAGAATATCAGTGTACCCTATATATGGCAAACTGGTTGGGAAGCCAGTCCTTGAACGAGCCTATTTTGAACAAGGAGGTAAGAGATCATACTTGTCAATTAATCAATAGTAAACCATTGTATTTTGAATTGTTGTGGATATTATAATTTGAATAATGCTGTTAATCTCGTAAAATTGATGTTAACGCCATAACCGTTATAATGTCATTTTAACGAGATTGTATAGAATGCATTTGATGATTCTATGCAAAATTTTTATATTAATCATTTGACAAGTTATATATTGTCTATCAGTTATTTCCACAGAGATGTTCTTAAAGTCAGTTTGTTGTTATTTTTATTTTTTTGTACAGTTCCATCACAAGGCCCTATTGTTAACCTGAGTGGTGACCCAGGATGTTACACAGCCAAGCTGGAGTGGGATGAGATTCCTCTGATAAAACGACGCGGCTTCATCACAAACTACACAATATACTATCGAAGTGGGACTGAAACTCGTGGTATCTACTGGTTCCATGTTGTGCTGAACTGTTAGGTTAGCTTTTTAAAATGAAAACACTCAATTGCCAGGCTAACCTTTGATTTCTGTTGTTCTTTCTTGCAGGCATAACTGTGCCAGCTAACACCACCTCATACATTTTGACATCATTATCACGCAACACAAAGTATGACATTTGGATAAAGGCTTCAACTATCAGAGGCTCAGTCAATGGCTCTAACCACTCGTTCACTACTCTGAAATATGGTCAGTACATGATCCAACTAGTTGAGAAATGTCACAAAGTCAGTTTTACCTTTTCCAAAGTGTCTGTGTAGGGTCTCAGTCAATCGAGGTGTTGTAATCTTGAGAGATTGAAAAGAAGGCTACTGGAGCGTCTTGGATGAGAGGCTAATTGAAGTTTAGATTTTTACCATTGGTTTTTGAATTGCTGTTAACCCTTTGTCTTATCTATATATCTTTTTCACCTCACAGCACCAGGAGAAATTGAAGGCATTGTGGTAGGAGTGAGCCTTGGGTTTCTGTTTGTTGTTCTCATGACCATGCTGCTCTGTTTCTGCAAAAAAGATGTGTAAGTTACCCATAAATATCTCTTGGGATGTTTACCGCCTCTCAGTGAATGGCTGTAAACTGAACACGTACATCTAGGGTTTCCATTTACTCTTTGTTGCATCTTACCTTTTCCAAGACTGCAGGCATTTTAACGTGCCTTTGGGTGTACAGCACTTTAGTCATTGGATGAGGCACATAATACTAGTTTATTTTGAGCATACCAATCTTAAAAATTGTAAACATTCATTACTTCATACACAATATTCATCATAATAGCTCCACTGAAACTGTGATTTCAATATTTTTGGAGTTATTGTATTTTTCTATATAAGTATGTTTTGTTTTTTTCTTTTCTACAGGATCAAGGACAACTTTTGGCCTCAGATTCCAAATCCCGGAGATAGCACCATTGGAAACTGGTCTCCAGATTATCCTTTGAAAGTAAGAGTTTCACATTAGTGCATAGGTGTCAAACTCTGGCCCGCGGGCCAAATGTAATTAGGCTGCAGGCCAAATTTGGCGAAGCCATACCAAATTACTATTAGAGCTGGCCTACTGGTATTATACAGCTAATATATATATTGTTTAGTATTAAGCTTTGTTTGTTCCATATTCAGTTTTTCAGCAAAACGTGTTTGAGTCCATAAGAAAAGATTCATTCTTATATCTGGAGGAATAAATATCTTTCAGTAAATATTAACGTTAGCCCGCGACTTTGTTCCAGTTTTGAATTTTGGCCCACTGTGTATTTGAGTTTGACACCCCTGCATTAGTGTGTCAGCATGACCAGAATAATGGTAATAAAAAAAATATTAAACCACCAGGACATAGCACAAATGATTGCTTGCATAAAGCAGATTGCTCATTCTCAACCCTGTTTGTCATCACTGCATAGACATTTCTGTTAGCTAATGACACTTGCCTCATACAACAAGGTCAGAGTACTGAGTGAAGAACTGTCTTCCATGTTTCGTGTCATGCATAAAATGTCAGCTGAAAGCATTGCAGGTACAGCTTTCAGAGAGGTCCAGTGACTAAAAGAATTACCCCATTAATAGTGTCCTAATTTACAAATCCCTTTCATAGGAGAGGAAGCACAGAGGTGTCAAACTAACAAGCTTTTTTTTATTGAAACATTTTTGCCTCTATTGGATAGTGGAGCAGTGCAGATAGAGAAGAAAGTGGTGAGGGAGGGGGAAAACTTGCAGCAAAGGGCCACGGTTTGAACTCGAACCTGGGCTGTACTTTGGCCAAGTGGCATGTGGATGCCTGCTGAAGCACTGAGTTACAGTGGCACGGCAAAATTAGGCTTTAAAACTGACTAATATGTCTAATATGTCTTTATCTGTAGATAGCTTAATACTGTCCCGTTTTGTATTTAATCAGATGCATTTCTCTTTTGCTTTCTTTTTCTACAGGCAGAGGCACCAAGAGAGAACTGTCTATCTGGCATCAGTGTGCTTAATGTGGATGTTTGTGATGCAAAGTGTGTATTTGAGGAGGACAAGGCAAGTCTGCCTCTGAAAAAGGACAAGTATCTGTCTGAGGAGCACAGCAGTGGAATCGGTGGCTCCTCCTGCATGTCCTCACCTCGACAGAGTGTGTCTGACAGTGATGAGGGTGGTGATATGGCTGACACCACGGCCAGCACTATTCAGTACTCCTCTGTAGTCGCCTCCAGTGGTTACAAGGGCCAGAACCCAAGCTCTCTGCCCCAGCAGTCCATTTTTTCACGGTCTGAGTCCACACAGCCACTGCTGGACTGTGAAGAGAACCATGACACCATGGTGCAGGAGGGCAGCAGACAGTGTTTCCTGAGACAGCCCTGCTTTACTCACAATGCAGGGAATGAAAATGCCACCGACAGTAATGACTTCAACCCGTTGGAGATGGAGCAGCAAGAGGTGCTGGACTTCTGTCCCCTGGAAGAAGACACTGAACACACAGCACCTGCAGATTGCCAATCTGATGACTGGATACCAGCACCGGTCTCCAGCTACATGCCTCAGCTGGGTGGCTACAGGCCACAGTAAGAACTCAGATGGCTCGTCTGATACATGCATCACCTACATATGTGGTCTTGTGCCTTTGTTAGTCCTGGGTGTTTATTTAAAGTATTGAACAAATCCCAGTATATCTTTTGCACTTAATCAAATGTAAATAGTCCCATTATATTACACTGTAAAGAGTAATGTGAATTAGAGCTTGCGGTTGTCGTTTGCACGCTTTACTCTCACAAGGAAAAATTACATAGCCAGTTCTTTGTAAATAAAACAACATCTTCAACATAATGACGAAATACAATTTTATACTAACATAAACTGCTAATGGCATGCCAGACTGCTCAGTGCAGCCTAATGTCCTTAATCTCACTTGAATTTTAATTTTTAAGTGACAGTTTATAGCTGAATGTAAAGTCTTATGTTTTTATTGCATTTATTAAAGGCACCATGAAGCTCTTAAAATGTTGAAACTGTTGTTTTTCAGTTTTCCTAATGTTAATTCCAGATGTTGTTGGAAGATGTGTTTTCTCACCTAAGGCTGTGTCAAAGCAAGCATTATATCTTAATTTGTTGTATCACAATGTTAAAACAATTTGGAATACCGTGTGGTCATAAACAGCATTGCTTCAGCTCTGATCAATCACTGCTGATTGTATTTCTTTTTCAAATGTCACCATGCTAAAGCTTAACAATAAAACATGAAGGGAAGTCAGTAAGCTTCGTTTTTTTTATTTTTGCTAGACATTCCAATGAACTGCTTTGAGTCACACGTAAGTAACCTGGGAGATGCCTAATTGCTTGCTTATGGGGTACATTCTGAGATGAAGGAAACTGGATTCTCTCTTCCAGAGTTTCTTGCTGACTACTTGCCTCCTGCTGCACTGGAAGTAGAACATTGACAGCATATAGTGGAGCCAGTAATCTAACTTTACATTTATATCTACATTTTATAAATGTTGGAAGTCCCAGTGAGACAAGTTTGTGGACACCAGGACACTTCCTAATATGAGTGATCATCCTAGAAGGACCTTAGTCAAGGAGGTGACTAAAAACCTAATGGGCACTCTGACAGAATTTCAGCGTTGCTCTGTGGAGCAAGGAGAACCTTTCATTAACTATTTCTGCAGCACTCCAATAATCAGGTGTATATGGTATATGCAGTGTTGGTCAAGTTAGTTGAAAAAAGTAATCAGTAACTAATTACTGATTACTTCCCCAAAAAAAGCAATCCAGTTTACTGATTACTTATTTTCAAAAGTAATTAGTTACTTAGTTACTTTTTAAAAACACGATTTACAACCTGAATAGGTGATAAAGCGAAAGGTCTTTCAGCCCAATTCTACTTTTTCTGTATAATCCATCATACAAAATGTAATCAAATGGCAAAGTCTCTTTTTTTAAACTTGTTTTATCAGTTTTAATCTTTTAACTTTAGAGGGAGTGCAGAATTATTAGGCAAATGAGTATTTTGTCCACATCATCCTCTTCATGCATGTTGTCTTACTTTTCCTTTTCTTTGGCAAAATGGGTCAAAAGAAGGACTTGACAGGCTCAGAAAAGTCAAAAATAGTGAGATATCTTGCAGAGGGATGCAGCAGTCTCAAAACTGCAAAGCTTCTGAAGCGTGATCATCGAACAATCAAGCGTTTCATTCAAAATAGTCAACAGGGTCGCAAGAAGCGTGTGGAAAAGCCAAGGTGCAAAATAACTGCCCATGAACTGAGAAAAGTCAAGCGTGCAGCTGCCAAGATGCCACTTGCCACCAGTTTGGCCATATTTCAGAGCTGCAACATCACTGGAGTGCCCAAAAGCACAAGGTGTGCAATACTCAGAGACATGGCCAAGGTAAGAAAGGCTGAAAGACGACCACCACTGAACAAGACACACAAGCTGAAACGTCAAGACTGGGCCAAGAAATATCTCAAGACTGGTTTTTCTAAGGTTTTATGGACTGATGAAATGAGAGTGAGTCTTGATGGGCCAGATGGATGGGCCCGTGGCTGGATTGGTAAAGGGCAGAGAGCTCCAGTCCGACTCAGACGCCAGCAAGGTGGAGGTGGAGTACTGGTTAGGGCTGGTATCATCAAAGATGAGCTTGTGGGGCCTTTTCGGGTTGAGGATGGAGTCAAGCTCAACTCCCAGTCCTACTGCCAGTTTCTGGAAGACACCTTCTTCAAGCAGTGGTACAGGAAGAAGTCTGCATCCTTCAAGAAAAACATGATTTTCATGCAGGACAATGCTCCATCACACGCGTCCAAGTACTCCACAGCGTGGCTGGCAAGAAAGGGTATAAAAGAAGAAAAACTAATGACATGGCCACCTTGTTCACCTGATCTGATCCCCATTGAGAACCTGTGGTCCATCATCAAATGTGAGATTTACAAGGAGGGAAAACAGTACACCTCTCTGAACAGTGTCTGGGAGGCTGTGGTTGCTGCTGCACGCAATGTTGATAGTGAACAGATCAAAACACTGACAGAATCCATGGATGGCAGGCTTTTGAGTGTCCTTGCAAAGAAAGGTGGCTATATTGGTCGCCGATTTGTTTTTGTTTTGTTTTTGAATGTCAGAAATGTATATTTGTGAATGTGGAGATGTTATATTGGTTTCACTGGTAAAAATAAATAATTGAAATGGGTATATATTTGTTTTTTGTTAAGTTGCCTAATAATTATGCACAGTAATAGTCACCTGCACACACAGATATCCCCCTAAAATAGCTAAAACTAAAAACAAACTAAAAACTACTTCCAAAAACATTCAGCTTTGATATTAATGGGTTTTTTGGGTTCATTGAGAACATGGTTGTTGTTCAATAATAAAATTATTCCTCAAAAATACAACTTGCCTAATAATTCTGCACTCCCTATATGCATCAAGCAAAAATTTAATTATATGCAACATTCTCTGACTTAAATTAGTTTAACATTTAAACCTATTTTCTGCACATTCCAGCACATAAAATAAAATATTTTTTGTGTTTACACTCAGTCTTTCAAATAGATGCAAGTAAAACACAGCAGAACATAAATAAAATCAAAGACTAGCTGTTCTGTTGCTCTATTTTCACCTGTAAAGCAGGAGTGGGGTAGGCGGAGGTGTGCTCTGGTGCAGGTGTGCTGCAGCAGTCAGTTGAAGAATCCGTGAGTTTCTCTGAATTTCCCATTACGTCGTTGTGCACTCGGTGCTTGTTTAGGGGTTTTTTTGCTGTAAAAAGAAGTTTTCTTCCCACGCACAACGGACGCTAATGTTTTTGTCACTTTTTATGGAATCAAACTCAAAGTAAGGTCAGTACTTCCACGCTTTAAACGCTAGTTAAAACGCTAGTTAAACGCTAGTTAAACTGCAGGAATATCTTTAAGATATTCCTGCAGTTTAACTAATTGGTGTGTGTTATCTGGCCTCATAGATAGATAAAGTTTTGTGTCATCTGCATTGCAGTGAAAATGTATGCCATCTTCTGATGATTCTGCCTAAGTGAAGCAGAAACAGAATTGGTCCTAACACTGAGCCCTGTGTAACTCCATAATTAACCTTAGTATGTGAAGAGTACTCTCCATTTACATGAAAAAATTTGGAGATTAGATAGATATGATACAAACCACTGCAGCGCAGTCCCTGTAATACCTACAGCATGCTCTATTCGTTCTAATAGAATATTCTGGTCAACAGTATTGCTGCACTGAGGTCTAGCAGGACAAGCACAGAGATGAGTCTACTGTCAGATGCCACAAGAAAAATAATTTGTGGGGGAGCTGCTACAATTGTGACAGGAGTGTTGCTCAGCTGAGGACTGATCAGGAGCATGAAAAAACCAAGGCTTGAGGCAGAGAAAAACACGATCCTAAACAGAACCATAAAAAACCTGAGATGAGACGAGATGAGACCTGACCTGACCTGACACAATACAAACAGAGCAAAGCAAACTCCAGCACCTGGCTGTGATGTCAGCAGAGAAAGAGATGCTTGAGAGACTTGACCACCAAAACGTGATAGACAGATTTACCAACCTCAAGGTGAGGCGACATAGGTTAAAAGAAAAGAAAAAATCTGCAGAGCCATAGTAGTATCTGCAGTAAAGATCATTGTATACATTGTACCATAGGTCAAGGTGTCTCAATTTTTCAAATTTTTTAATAATATTTTGTACTCTTCTATTTTTGGAGTGTATTTTTATGTATCTGTATTATATTATACATACACATTAAAAGTGAATCCGTCCAAAAAAAATGCGCTCAGTTTACTTTTTACTCACTGTTAGCATCATTCATTATTCTCCCGCAGTAATTAAGGTTAGGATATGTTTTTTTTTTTTTTTTAATTCCAATCCATTCTTCTTTGGCAGTAGTAGTCTTTAGCAGCATTTAAATAACCTTTATCAGATTTGATGGTTTTGTTACAGACTTTTCAAAAAAGTGTTTTGCTTTTCTTTCACAAATGTGGGGATTCAATTGTGTTAAAATGTACAAAACAGTGATGTCATGTTTTGTGACGAGGACCCAGGCACAGAGAGACTTGATGAATTTAAGAATCTTATGATTTAATAAAGAAATTTGCAGACTTGCACAGAGAGTGTAAAATTATTAACCTTGGACTAAATGAAGAAATGGATAGACTCAATACAGCAGGAACTCAGCGTAATTGGCAGTCCACAAATATAAACAAACAGTATATGAGCGACTTTGACCTTTGCGATGCATGGCGCTCCCTTCACCCCAACAGTAAGGAATATACTTTTTTTCTCACATGTCCAGCACTCCTACTCTCATCTGGATTATTTTTTGGTCAGCAGCTCACTGCTGAGTGACATTTCAGACACTAAGATTCACCCTATAGCTGTCAGCGATCATGCTCCTGTATCGTTAACACTAATGCACAAGAATAATACTACGCCAAGTAAAAACTGGAGATTTAATACATCACTGCTTAAAGATGAAGACTTTATTAAATATTTTAAAAAAGAATGGACTCTATATTTAGACTATAATGACATTCCCGGAACATCAGCTTCTGTTCTATGGCAAGCAGGGAAAGCTGTGATGAGAGGTAAAATAATTTCTTTCTCATCACATAAAAAGAAAGAAGAAAACAAAAATATTCCCTAGAAGAAGCCTATGTGTCCCACCAAGATCAGGAAACATTGAACAAAATACGCAAAACAAAACTAGAATTAAATGAGATAATTGTTTAAAAAAAAAACCCCAAAATTCTTAGTACAAAGACTACGCTTACAAAATTATGAACATAGCAATAAATCCGGTCTAGCAAACCAGCTAAAAATAAATAAAGAAAAAACAACTACATGTGCTGTTCAAGATTCATCTGGGAACACAATATATGACCCGAAACAAATAAACAACATTTTCAGGGATTTCTATAAAAGGTTGTATTCACCACAAATAAACCCGTCTAAAAAGGAAATTTTTAGACAACATAACTCTTCCAAAATTATTGGACACTCAAGCAATGGCACTGGATTCACCACTGACACCAGGTGAACTCCAGGAAGCCCTGATAAGTATGCCCAATAATAAGGCTCCAGGTCCAGACGGCTTTCCTGCAGAATTCTACAAAGAATTCTGGTCGATTCTAGCACCAGTTTTTTACAGAACGTTGTTGGAAATCAAAGAAAAGGGCAGACTTCCATCAAATATGAATTCTGCAAACATTAATCTCCTGCTAAAACCAGGCAAAGACCCTGTATATCCCTCAAGCTATCGTCCAATATCCCTTATAAATGTAGACCTTCAAATAATCTGCAAGGCTCTCTCAAAGAGACTGGAGAAAATAACCCCCCTCTTAATTCATCCTGACCAAACTGGTTTCATAAAAGGTAGGCACTCATCAACAAATACACATAGATTACTTAATTTGATAGACTACTCATACAGTAAAAATCTTGAAACTACAATATTTTCTTTAGATGCAGAAAAAGCATTTGACAGAGTTAACTGGAAATTTCTAATTGCCACTTTACACAAATTTGGTTTTGGATCCTCTTTCATTAACTGGTTAAAAATATTATATAATTCCCCAACAGCTTGTGTTAGAACAAATGATCAGACATCCTCCAGCTTCTGTCTCCTGAGGGGCTCCAGGCAGGGAGCCCCTTCACTGTTTGCAATTTTTATTGAACCACTAGCAGCAGCAATTAGACAGAATTCAGTAATTAAGGGCATAAAATGCAAGAACGTGGAACATAAAATCAGTCTTTATGCGGATGATGTGTTACTTTTTCTCCAAAACTCACAAACCAATATCTCTGGGGTGATTGAATTGATAAACTGTTTTGCAAGAATATCAGGTTACTCAATTAACTGGTCAAAATCTACAGTCCTTCCGATTAATTGCTCTGTCATAATTGTCATAATTCTTCTTCTACACCACTGCAATCGGGAAATATTAAATATTTGGGTATTAATGTTTCTCCCAAGCTTGCAGATCTAACTAAATTAAACCATATCCCACTTTTAAAGAAAGTAGAAGGTGATATGGCTAGATGGAAATGTCTACCCATATCACTCATGGGAAGGGTTGCCGCTATAAAAATGATGGTCTTACCAAAAATAAATTATTTATTCTCAATGATCCCAACTAAACCGCCACAAGATTGGTTCAGATCTCTAGATTCATGTATGTCCAAATTCCTTTGGAAAAATAAACCCCCACGTATAAGCTTAAAAACACTACAAAAGACCAAGGATAAAGGAGGATTAGAACTACCTAACTTTCAGCACTACTTCTTAGCCAACAGGCTTATCTCAGGATGGCTAAAACATACCCTCTTAGACGAAACTTGGCTAGATGTAGAACAAGCACTTTGAAATAATCTAGAGATTTCAGATCTACCATTTATCACCTCAAACATCCAACGACATGAATGCTTCAAAAGCATCAGCATCAGCTCTTCTCTGACAGCATGGTGGGAGTTTCTAAAATTCACGGAGTCTTCATTAATCCTATGCAAACGTACCCTGACATATTACAAAACAATAATATGATAAACTTTTCAGATTGGAGTGGTAAAGGAATCAAATATTTAGAACATATATTAGAAGGAACAGAATTAATTTCATTTGACAGACTAGTTACACAATATGGGATCATATTATAAAACAGATGAATCAATATCACTTCCTATTGCAAAATGGGAAGCGGATTTATCAATTAACTTAGACCAAAACTTCTGGTCTCAGATTTGCTTAAAAACCTTTCATCTAATTAGAAATCCCAGTCTTCAATTAATTCAATACAAAATACTGTCAGGGTCTGCGGTGGGTGACTGGAATTTCCGTAAGGCTCCTGAACTTACCTGGGATCCGCCCCTGGGCAGGGCCAACTCCTCCAGCTCGTGCAAGCCTGGAGCCTATTGCAGGCAATCAAGTCAGAGGGATTTAAGCCACACGTTTGTCATCAACCCATGTTGGTAACAGGTCCTTATGCGTCAAGTTCTTGCTGTGATTTAGCTTGTTAACAAGACTTTCTTGTGCTGCAGTTGCTGGATTCACCTTGGCTCACGCTCCACCTCTTGCCTCAGGATACCAAGCAATCATTTTGAAAATCTCTCTGTGCCTCACCTGCCTGCCCTCCTGCCATCACACTCCATCTGAAGCCCCGGATCTCAGGTCAGCCTTGCCATGCCACTCAGCCTCCCCTGGATTCTCATCACCCCCCTCTCAACACTCATGTCCCCTACTGCAAGTAAGAATTGCTACTCTTACAACTTGCCACTTCAGAGCTGCCTCCACTACCTCCCTAACTCCACTATCTTCTCTCTTCAGTGTGACTGTTCCCTGCTCAGCTCCACTCTGCATCTCAGGCCCCGTTCCCCTGCCCTAGCCACGTTTCCCAGGCCACGCCACGTCAAACTCCGTCTTATTGTGTTTTTGTCCTTGCTACGTTTCTTGCACTTAAGCCTAATAAATAATTGTTACATCATCTGCTGTCTCTGCTCTGGGTTTCTGCACCTGAGTCCTGTTCAGTACAGGCCACTCGGCCTCATGACAAACACTACATAGAGTGCACTATACAGGTCATCGGATGTTCAAGATGGGCTTTACGTCTACCAACAACCGCTCACACTGCCAAACCAATTCACCGGACAATTATATCCACGCTCTTTGGTTCTGTCCACCAGTTCAGAAGTTTTGGTGCGAGATATGTGAAGACTTATCGAAGTGTCTGAAATGTAACATTCTAACTTCCCCTTTAGTGTGTTTGTTGGGCAGCTTAGATAATGTCACTTCAGAAAAGAATATCGCCCATATGGTTTTCACTGCCCTATGCATAGCCAAGAAAACAGTCCTCATGAACTGGAAAAATAAAAATAATCTTAATTCTAACCAATATAGAAATTATCTATTAGATTACATTAGTCTTGATACAGCCTCTGCCACCACATCAGATCAATTGCTCTGGGCTCCTTTGATCAGCTCCATCACCTGGTGGGGGGTCATAGTTTGGTCCCACCTTCGCTGTTGTGATTGATGTGGGGGTAGGGACAGGCTTAGGGCGTCGGGGGGTTCTCCAGGAGCATCTTCCTTGGAGGGCTCAACCCGGGGTAGCGGTCATGGCCCATTAAGGGCTCTGTTGGCTCTTAGGTGACTGTTTCCTCGTGGCTGCGTGCAGCGTGGCTAGGGGAGGGGCGTGGGTTACTGACCTGGTAGCCTGGCTGCCCCTGGGTGGGTCCAGGACGGGCGTGAAGTTCTGGGGGTGCTCCGTCTCTGGGCTGGGGCCCTGGCTGGGCCTCGGGGGCTTGGGTCCTGGTTGGTGTGTTGCCGGGGTTGTGGGCGGGTGGGTGTATGGGGGCCCAGTCCTGGCGCAGGGTGCCGCCGGTGCATCAAGCCACCTGGGGGGCTCTTCAACTGGTGGGGGAGGTTGTTACATCTTGCAGGAACTCACTCTGCAGGAGGGGGAGATACAGGAGAGGTGGAGGAAGATCTCAGCCTGGGCGTCTATTGTCTTGTGTAGTGTGGAAGATGAGTGGATGACGGGGTGGGTGCAGTTTTCTTTGAGGTGGGGTTGGGTGGGCTGTCCCGGGCTCTGTGGGGCCGGGCGGCGCTGCTGTACTGGGCCCCGGTCCGGATGGGCCTGGGCCCCCTTTCCATGGCGGGTTGCAGAGTATGGGGGTGCCTACTGGGATCAGCGGGGGAGCTGGCCCTAGGGAGGGGTCACTTGCCCCTCCCTTCCTTCCTTCCCCATCTCCAGCTGCCTCCCTCTTCCCGCTCCACCACAATCACCCACACATGCAGGGCCTTGGGGTAAAGATGTGTCACCAGGGTGCAGGGGAGGCATCCCCCCCTCTGTCCCCTTCTGGCTGCCTGTGCCTCAATTTTATCTCACAACTTAAACATTCACATTACTCACACTCTCATTACACATACATATAGGATCTTGGGGGCTGGGCACGCTACATGGAATCCAAAAGACCATCAGGGTGTACACCTCACCCCTGGCATCGTTGCCCACCTCTCAATTTTAAATACACGTAGACATTGAGGGCTAGCAGGAGGGGCTATGTGCTTACCTGCTGCTCTCTGGCAGGTAGCTCCATGCCCTCCTGGGTTTTAAAGGCACCTTAGAACGCACATGCATCAACACTACATATGAGCGGGCGGAGGGAGGTTTGGAGGGGCAAGGGTACCTAGACCCAGGACTTAGAGTACGCTTGGGGAGTGTGATTGTGTGTAAAGTGTCTCTCTGTCTTTCTCCACGTTGGGTGAGTGTTGAGTAATTGCATATGAGAGCATGAGGGAGGGAATGAATGTTTGTATCTGTGTGTGCCTGCTTGTCTGTGTCCATATGTCAGGCCGGGTATCAGACGCCACCTCTCTGGGGATATCCCAGGTCCTCCAAGGTATGGAGGCCTATCTCCCCCACCACTTCCCCTGCCAGTGGCAGACGCCCTCAGACATCGGTGCGTTGGTGGTTCTTTGTGTCCGGGGATGGGCGCCCAGGTACACAGCAGCACACTCCTTGGTGGCTGCTTATCAGGGCCTGGAGCCTGGGGCTCGATCAGGCCACTTCGGGGGTGGGGTGCCCTCAGCCTCTCGGCCTGGGGCTCGGTCACTCTGGCACAGCTGGCTGCCGGCGGAGCTCACGGGCACGTCACTGCAACCCCGCCTGGCTTCTGCTCCGCGGCTGCTGAGTGACCCCTCATCTGGGACTCTCGTCAGCTCTTTCTGGGATAGTGGCGCAGCTGCCCCTCTGTTGGTCTTCTTTGGTCTCTTGTGTTCTGGGGGCCTCTGGATGTCTGGAGTTTTGATCTCCTCCATACCTGCTTCATGCCCTGGTGGACGGGGCTGTGGCTCCCCACTAGGGATGGGTATTGATAAGATTTTCACGATTCCGATTCCATTTTCGATTCTGTTTAACGATTCGATTCTTTATCAATTCTCTTATCGATTCTTTTTAAAAAAGGAAAACACTAAGGTCGATTAGCTTTAGAACTTTGTTTTATATCTTCTCTTTGAACAAGATAGAAATTTAGGAGTAACATGGCCTTACAAACTTAGCGGTGAGATCTTAAGAGATCCAGCCTACGGCTCTTCAATGGGGTGTCACAGGGTCCCCAGGAAAAAAATTGTAAATGTAAAATAATAAAATGAATATTCTTCTCTAGCAATAACAAAGTATAACATAAATTGTTCAGTAGCAATTACACAAGAATATCCAGTAATGTCCCTGCCTACAATTAATCACATTCACTTAGCGAAAATCGGGGGCAACTGCTGTGGCAAATGGGTTCAAGCCATTTACCACAAACTTAGTCACTGCTCGGTGACATTCGTCTATCCTGGCCTGAAAGGAGACGCTACCGCTAGACTGCAGCGAGAACTGCCAGCATCTGAGCCAGACTCTGTCTGTCTCGCTCATCATGGTCACCTAAATGCACAGTAATTGCAGGTTTTGTAATAAGGCAGATCGCGCTAACATAATATGCACTGTTAGTTGATTATTTACCTGCCGCATTAACGGGAGAGGACGTGCAAACGTTACCACTGCTGCTGGGTTGAGATTCACGAGTCCGGAGCGGAATTAAAAACATGACATTCATTTAAGGTTATCGCGTGTTTTGTGAGCAAATGCTTTTGCATATTTGTAGTGTTTCCTCCCTTAAATGAAATATCTACTTTTCAAGTATTGCAAGTTGCACTGTTGTCATCCGTTCTCGTAAAGTATAACCAAAGTTTTGAGGCGCCATGTTTCCTGCCAGGTAAATGACGCGCCGCAACGTGGTGACGTCATTCGGGGTGACTGGAATCGTTTGCAAAAATGGCAAACAATTCCAAGGAATTGAAACAGTGGGAACCGGTTCTCAACAAGAACTGGTTTTCGATACCCATCCCTACTCCCCACACCCTCTAGCAGATCATTACATGAAGGAACCTTTTAAAAACAAGCGCGTTCATGCTCACAGGTGTACACACAGGTGCTCACACACACAAACTACACCCTTTTGGCTCCTACCTCAAAGCACACTGTGCGCAGTCGATCTTACGTGCTGCACAATAATGTTTAATATTTAGTATTTACTGCTATATTCCCATATATCATAGTGATGCTGTTTATTCTATTACTCTCGTTTTCTTCTGCTTGTTTTCTTTTTTCATTCTCAACAGGTGAAATAAAAAAAAAAACAACAAAAAACAATAACATGTAATATTTAGTATCTACTGTTAGCTAGTTTATTGTGATGGTGTTGTTTTTATTATGTTGCTCTTTGTTGTTTGTTTTCTCTACTGTTTTTTTTTTTTTTTTTTTTATCTCCATACAGGTGATCCAGGTGTTTTTGTTTTTCTTTTTTTTCCTTCCCCCTTCTCACCATCTCTTCTCCCCTTTTTTTCTTTCTCTCCCTCTCTCTCTTTCATTCTTTCTCCCTGTCCTATCCCCTAGTCATGTCTGTCCCGTCTTTAAAAAACGAAAATAAAATAAATACATAATTATAATAAAGGTCAATCGAATGGACCAATATGGCAAGGCCATGATGATCCACTTGGTAAAGTAAATCCACTTGGCATCTTTCTTGGCCTTCAGACAACAATTCTGATGGCTAAAGATCCAAACGGGACAGGCAAAAAAAAAGAAAAAGAAAAAAGAGAGGGTAAAATTATGATGACTGATAATGGAGATGAAGGCAACAGATGATGAGGACAGGGAGGAACAGGGGTTTAAATGCACCAAGGAGACAGTCAGAGGGAACTTGGTACAACTGGAGACATTTAAGGATGCAGGGACTGACAGAGACGGGGAAGACGTCTCATTATGACGAGTAAAGTTTACCTTGCCTGGATGGGCAGCTCTCTGGGTGCTCAGCACCCCCAAAGCTCTGATCCTAGAATTGCCCCTGATGTGAACACTGAATGCTTCTACTTCTTGGGTTTTGATTTTGATGCAAGTGTCATCCACATATCTGTACCAGTGGCTAGGTGGTGTCCCAGATGTGCTGCAGGGATGAGAGGTGAAATGTCTTCAAGAAAATTAAGGAAGAACAATCGCTTTTCCTAAGCTCTTTACATGACTTATAATGTGTCTGCTTATGTGCATTTGCTCTCTTAAGTGCATCAAAATTTTAGCAAATGTATCACTAGAGATTATTAGCTCATTTTAATCTTCTGAGCAACCTGACTGCTGACATATCACTGGTTGGTTTGTTGGTTTACAGTGAAGCTCCAGTTTCAGGTGACAGTAAGTCAAAAGGATGTTACCTGTCAATGGCCAGCAGGAGCCCAGAATTAATTTGAATATTGCTATAAATTGATATGGATTGGTTCATATCTTTTATCAGGTTGTAAATTATGTTTCACTGTTAAATTTAACTTATGGTGACAGCACAAACACCAAGAGAGGAGAGAGAGCAGGGTGAAGACAGCAAAGAAGCAGAGATAATACAAAGGGGAAAAAAAACAGGTAAGAGTGGACATGTAGTCAGTTAACAAAAAATTATAAAGCTGATGTAACTCCTGTTTTGTGCACATTCATTAATGATGATTTCACATAACTAAGTTGTGTTATATTGTTATCAAATGGGGATCCCCTACCTGCTCTTATAATAATTATTATAAAATTATATTTTCATGTTTATTTCTAGTTGAATAAAATGCATTTGTATGTGATTGTCAGAACAAAGAAGAAGTGAGGAGGATGGAGAGAGGACAGAGAGATTAGAGCTGTCCTGGATAGCCTGGAGAATTCTTTAGGTACCTTCCCAACTGTGACAAATGGCCAGCTGGGATAACAACTTTTACTCAGGGCATTCTTGATATGATGTTCTTCTGCTCCCTGGTCGCTGTGTTTTAAGATGATAAAAGACTGTTGTTTCATCTGCCATCATGATGACATCTCTCATCCTCCACGAAATCTGAGGACCAAAGCTATCATTGTTATGATCAATGGTAATGCCAATTTGTATATTAATGATCATGGAACTGACCTCATTGTCCATTGTTGATCATTGATCATTGTTAGTCTTAGTGATGCAGCTGTACTGTGACGTCAAGATGATTAATCAATTTCAAAATATGTAAAGCAATAGTAGTCTACAGGCAGCAGTTTGACTGTTTCACAAAGACGATGATTTAATTTTTGGTATTTTATTTCAATCCTCTGTTCTGATTTACGAATGCCATAATTTGAGATATTAGGGGTTTTTGTGTCATAATAATCATCTTACAAGTTTTACCCAAATTCTCCTAAAGTCTGTCTAAAAAATGTGAGTGTATCAGAATTGCACCCTTCGGTTAGAATAAAAGTCGTGTCTCTTTAACTGAGGTATTCTCAGGACGGGGAGGGGGGTGGATAGGTTCATCGGGTTCATGTAGTATTGGACGCCTCCTCCCATTTCAGGTTGGTTGTTTCCCTAGCTCCCTTAGTAAAAGGGGAGGTATAAGGCAAATACTTGACAGAAAATGGAATGTAGGTCTGCACTGGAAATAGCTAAATAGGAGAACTTGACCTTTTATCGGGACACAGAAAGTCGACCAGCTGATGATTCCAAACTAGCTGCCATTTTCAGGTCATTCGAGGCATCTCGCTAAATTGTTTGTTGCTCCAGATATTTGTATGAGTAAGCCTGCTTTATTCGCCTGTTAATTTCCCTTTGTAATGGACAAAACGCGTTGTCCTGTGCTGTCTAGTGGTGGAATATAAATCATGATGGCTGATGGATGTTGCAAAGGAATGGAAAGAGGCAGGGGTAAGATTGCATCAGACTCTTTACCAAGACATGCATTTCCTCAGCAATATGTTCAGACCTGGTCACAGCAGCAAGGAAATGACATCCAAGAATTAGCTTCCAAACGCGTCGACATCCAGAAGAAACGCTTTTATCTGGATGTCAAGCAGAGTGTACGCGGCCGTTTCCTTAAAATAGCCGAGGTGTGGATAGGAAGGGGCCGTCATGATAACATCAGAAAGAGCAAGCTGACACTGTCTATGTCGATGGCTCCCGCTCTACGCTACTGTCTGGGAGACTTTATAGATTATTACGCCCGCATTGGACTGCGGGGGGGGCTGGCGCCTCCGCAGGTCGAGGACCACAGTAACAATGGCCAGGGCCGCGGGAACGACTCCCGTAAGAGAGCGCAGGAGCATCACGCGAACCTGTCCCCCACCGGTTCTGTTGTGTCCGATGACCATGCACATCGTGTTCTCAAGAGCGAATTTATTGAGCGAGACAACAGAAAGTACTTTCTGGACCTGAAGGAGAACCAGAGAGGCAGATTCCTCCGCATACGGCAGACTGTCAGCAAAGGACACGGCACAATGGGCTACTACGGCCAGGGCATCGAGCAGACCATAGTGTTACCCGCACAGGGACTGATTGAGTTCAGAGACGCTCTGTCACAGCTGATTGAAGACTACGGGGACGAAGAGAGCGAAGACCGCAGCCGAGCAGGCTCCAGGAATCGCAACGACAACCCCGAGCTTCCAGAGGCTGCGTCTTTTCGAGTGGACAACAAAAGGTTTTACTTTGATGTGGGTTCAAACCGGTATGGTATCTTTTTAAAAATCAGCGAAGTGCGACAGCCGTATAGAAACACCATCACAGTTCCCCTAAAAGCCTGGGCTAGATTCGGAGAGAATTTCATCAGGTACGAGGAGGAGATGCGACGAATCTTTTCTTGTCACAAAGATAAAAGGACAGATGGCCAGCAAGACAGTGAGGAACAGGAGGACTGACCTTCATGGTGCTTTTAGCATGTAGCCTAATTTAGGGTTTCAGTTTTGTCCAGATGTGACAATAATATGATGTACTGTATGTGTCCCTACCATACTACTCAGATACGATGTACTTCATTAACTTTTCAGTTTATTTGCCAAGGGCTGATAAACTCAAAATTTTTAACATGCCAAGAAGTCAGTCATCATTTTCTCATTGCCGATTATTGTGTTGTAGCCAGTTAGTCAGGGCCATCCCAGGGTCCTGAGCCAGCTGCATCCCTGCGCTCCCCCATACCATACTCATACCTCCCTGTTAAATTCAAGAGTGCAGTGTTCATTTGCTTAAACTTTAATTCTAAGTTACATAGAAAGTTGACGCTAATAATATCTGTTAATATTTTACCCCCAAAGCAATATGGTTAACAATTTTATGGCACACTAATGTGCAGAAATTTTGTCAGTTTAAATAAACAGAGTTAATTTGTTAAGTATAGTGTGTTTTGTGTTTATAGAAAGAAAAAAAATTGGACCCTTTTATTAATGAAGAAAATACCTCATATATTGGAACTTACTATAAGTGCAATACACACAAGCAGCATTATAGAACACTTGCAACCCAACTGGACAAGTGGAGAAGAAATTAAATTACAGGAATCAGAATTGGAAATGGGAAACGAGTGTTGTACAGATTAATGCTGCCAGTTAAGACTTGGTGGGAGGGGAGAAAAATAAGACACATATTGTGACATTAATCACATACTGTTGGTGTGTGCTGCCTTTTCACTGGTCCAGCCGGAAGGTTTTCATTCATGTTAACAGTTCCAGTTTATGTTGCCTCATATGAGACACAAAACATTGCTTTAAATGTCCATGATAATGCTGGCAAAAATGAATTTAGTGACAGCTTTTCCTGCAGTGCAGTACTTTAGGCCAATCAATCTGTGCAAATGACCAGACTAGAGCATCCTGAAATGTATAAAATGTGCTGCTTACCTCGGCAGCATAATGATGGGGGGGAGACATGTGCTGTAGAAGCCTGCTTTAAATTACAAGGACACAAAGCACTACATGATGTTCTGGTTTTTGATAAGACTCTACCCTGCAGTTGTACTGTGTGTTGCATTCACAAAAATGGGGGAGGTAAAATGAATTAAAAAAACTTTATAGGTACTGCAATCCAAGTCCAGTAATTCTATCCAACACAAGCACTTAAACCTTATTTAGACTTCTGCGTGAAATCTGTGTTGCAACACTTGAAAAAGAACGGGCTTGTAGAATTTGCTGAAAGACTAGATCACTTGATGACTTGATATAATTACCTTAAAAATGGTTAATAAAACTAGAAAACAACTATATATGTAGCGGTCCATTCAGGAACCCTAAAATACAGCTCAACAGAAGAATAAAAAACTGACTGCTATCTGGAAAGACACACAGATCTAATGTCACATTTCTAGAGAGTAACTGTGTTACTGGAGTTACATTATTTATTTTATGTGATACTAATATCCTAATACTTAAATTTACATAACATATTGACAGAAGGAAAGGTATTTTACATGTGTTCTGCTGAACACACAACATTGTAATATGCTATCTTTAGTGGCTGCACCCTCTGTCGTTCAGTGTCTTTACTACATTTGACAGAGCCTAAACGTAGACCTGAAAAAAGATGCACCATGTTGCATGACTGCTTGGAGTGTGGCTGCTCTTCCTATTATTCACATGAATTTGAAACATATAGCGGATGGTACACTGATGGTAGAAAAGTTCTAAAATAATAGAGAGAAGAGGTCTATGCACTTTGACCTAGACAAACAAGCCTCCGTTTTTTGTTTTGTTTTTTGTTTTTAATCTTTTGGCTTTCACTCATTACAGCCAAGTTCTACAAGTTCTAAACATTTTGCCAAAGAGAATGCTTCTTTTCATAATTTATTTTTGGCATGAGGAGGAATAATTAAACATCAAAGTTTATACTTTAAGTACCTTCCTGCCTATTCTGTAATATTGTGTGGTGCTATGAAAATGGTTTCACACATTGTCTTTTGAGGATGTTGATACCCAGTTTTCACTATTACAGCTCAGGTCCGTTTTTTTTTATTTTTATTTTTTTATATATATGACGTAAATAGATCAAAGTCAAGGTATAAACTGGGCTTGTTACCTTGATGTCAGCAAATAGCCCAGTGCTTACTGGTGAATTGGGGGTGTTGGGATCGAAAGGGCTCAACATCAAGCTCAAATGGGTCTATAGAAAATCTTAAATCAATATGCTTGTGCCTGCAGAACCTTGTATTTTACCTTTCCTTGCTGTCTATTGATGAACAAGCGATTACATTTTTTGAAAGTGTAAATGTAAGTGTAAGTTCATTTTTTACTTTAAGTCCTTAAAATCCATCCAAGTGCTGCTATTCATGAGCTTGGATGGCATTTTGCTGTATATTTGCCTATGTTTGCATTCTGTGACCAGCATGAAAGTAGAGCTGGTCACATTGACAAAGAACCCAAGCCAGACTTTGACTTGAGCATCATACCAGGATAAGGCAAAAACCTAGATCAACCTTAATGTCCTTAAAAAGGACAAAAACCTAAAAACTGAAGTACCTGAACTCTAAATGTGCAAATGGTAAAGCTAGTTTTATCTTCAGTAGATTTTAAAGCATAAACCCAATCAATTAAATAGATTCATGTTAATGCTTAATCTTAACATGATTAACTTAATTCCAGTAGCTTCTTTATACTTCCCACTACCACTGAAACACAGTGCAGTACTTTACTGTGAGTGACAACATCATTTCTGTTATAAAAAAGAAAGAAATAGTAATATAAGCAGAAAGGGATTCGTCTGCTACAACACGATATTCCTTTCTAATATGGAAATTTACAAGGAAAGTACCTCTGGAGCTGAGGTACACCCTTTGAGATTAGATAATATTTTTTAAAGTACAGGTCCTAATAAGCTAAAGTACGTTGACTGTTTGAACTTTATTTTGAATTAGGTGGGCAGCTTTTTAAATTCTCATGCAGGAAGTCATATTTCCCACGAGATGCTGATGCTTATATGAAGAGGTGTCAGAGCTAATTGTCAAGTTTATATCTGAACAGAAACAAGTCAGAAGTTAATATTTGATACCTCATGTCTGTTTTGGGGTCTTTGTCTCAGTTTCACAGATTTGAGATTTAGTGAAATGAAGAAGGGGAAAAAAGGAAAAATAATTTTAAAAAGAGTTTCAATTGTTTTTTTTGTTTTTTTCTAGTTTTAGTAGGCAATTCTTGGAATGCTTTTGTGCTTGAAAAGCACAGGATTGGTTTGGTGTGTCTGTTGTATGATCTAGTGAAGAGTTGTTTTATTTTCATATAAATGGCAAAGTATATATGGTACAAAGCACAGTTTATTTTAAAAAATTAAATGAAATGTAATAATTTAATTAACTCATTAGTGAAATGTGATTCAACATTGATTGTCACAGAATTAGGAAAATTGTCTCATCTACCCTAGATATTGGTTATGTCAATAACTGGCTGAGGCCAAGATATGGACATAAAAACAAAGTATTATGTTTGAGGTGGAATATGACATTGTTTAAAATTATGATGGATATTCGTTTTGAAAATTCCAAAATCAACAGCACTTTAAATAAAAGCTGCACTTTTGTTCTGCTGCTTTGTAATTAGTTGACATAGAGGAACTATCTCTAGATATGCCTTTGGTGTAAAGTGACAATCATAGTTCTCTGCTTGTAGAATCTGCTGATGTGTGCTTCAAAACTCCTTTCATTGTCTGTGTTGGTTTTTGACAGCTTCTTATTGAGGCTCTCAATAGTTTAACATCTATATGTGTATATTCATGCAAATGCTATATTAAATTTTCATTATCATATGTACCAAGACTCTAGAATCTCACAGAATAATGTGAAATCAAATGTTCATGTCAGGAATATTCTGTTATGTTGACATGAACAATGTGAAGAAGTACTTGAACATGAAACTACTGGTGAAAAAATGTCAAATATGGCATTTTTGAATAATAATTGACACATAACAAAATATTTTAGCTGTCATTAGTCAGACAATGCTTAATTCTTTGAGTAGTCAAATGTCATTGTGTGTTTGTTCACTTTAGCCTATTTTAACCCACATCTGCTAAAATAGCAAAGGTATGAATTGGTGTTAAAGATTAGATGGATCTACAAAGAGAGAGGTTTTTAGTTCTGCTGTATAGTTTTCCATTTTTCCTACAGTTAGTTCCAGAGAGCAAAGTTCTGTTCAGAAAACATAATAATAATAATAATAATAATAATAATAATAATAAATAAAATAAAATAAATGTATTATAAATACTAATAATACGAAATTGGAAAACAAAATGGTTATTAAGTTTAACTAAATATAGCTTTTTAATTTGTAACAGTGCATCCAACCTTTGAGACATACAAAAAAAGAAAGCACAGAAGGCCTGCACAAACTTTAAAAAACTTCCTGAGATCAATTTGCCAGTTTGCTGACAAAGACCATGGTAATACATGAAATTCACTACCTTAAATTTGCATGAATTTGATTTGTTTGCTTCCCAGGTAAAGGGTGGAATTTTCTTGTTTAAATTATGTGTTGTCAAGCTTGCTCTGAACATCATATGTCAGAATCACAATCACAGAAGTATGAAAGCACAAGAAGCATCTTATGCAGCCATATTTGACCACTTTGAGTACTCAGAGTAAAAAAACACTACATAAGTAGAAATCTGTTTAGCATTTATTATATGTTCTCTTTAGTATCATTCAGGGGCTTTACATAGAAAATCAGTCAAAAAACAAAACAAATAACTGTTTAAGTTATAGTCAGGGGTGCGCATTCGCTGTCAAAATAAAAGACGCGCACCAGATAAGAAGTTGCAACGTGCGTTTGCGTACATATAAAAGTCACTGTTTTTGACCGCTAGAGCAGGATTTTTACGGCATATTCCGCACCACATCTCTGTGCGTTCATCATCATTTTTTTGAAGGCAGCTCACCTCCTGCAACCACTTCTTTTGCGGTTCGGACTCCTTTTGACATTTCTTTGGAGGTGGGGGAACACCAAAGTAATTGCTTAAAGGAGCTTGCTTCTTCGACATCTTTAAGAGTTCTAAACAAATCTCTGTCCTCCCACAGAAAATCTGATTTACGCAAATGCGCGTTGCAACATCTTATCTGGTGCGCGTCTTTTATTTTGACAGCGAATACGTACCTGCGGACCACTTATGTGCACCCCTGGTTATAGCTGTAAGTACATTGGGTGAGTCCAAACTTTTACCAATTAGCCGTACTTTTTTTTTCTCCATAATGTTTGAGCCCTCATAACTTCATAATTACAGGAGTTTGCAACATGAAATTTTCATTTAGGTCCTGGTAAAAACTTTAATCAGTGTTTCATTCACTGCAAGTGTCACAATTTACAAACAAATGAACATGTTCAGCGTGATTTTGTTTTTAAAATTAAATGTAAGCAATTTCATCAGTGTCATGGGGTACATTGTAGTTTCAAGAGAAAAAAACCCCTTCAGTTTAATGTCTACTAAACGTTCATATTTTCCAAAAATGGACTTTTTCAAGGGTCATATAACCATTTGGGATAGGTAGTGGTCAAAAATGATATAGTATCTGAAAAGTCTCTTTTACTTACATTTTTATACCATTTTATACCAAAAATTCTGTTGCTATCTTTTGTATTTATAAAGTTATGGGGGCTAAAAAAAAAAATAAAAAATTCTGAACAAACTTATGCACTTTGAGAGCCTGTAACTTTGACAGTTTTCATAGTATGAGGGTAAAATTTTGCATGCCTTAAGTCATCTCATTTATTGTATAAAAAATCCAGCTGATTATGGTGGGAAGCACTGCTTTATTTTTTTTTTTTTTATGTATATTTTTTTAACCCACATGCCGACTACTGGTCTGTTTCTTTATAGCAGATGAGACTATCTCAACATCCATGGACAGTAAAAGAAAAGATAAGGCTATAGGCTGAGGGCTACAGGTTGTTGGACTTTAATTAATAGCTTGATTAAAAATAAATCTGGACTGTTAACTGGAGCTAATGTTTCCAACCCTGGCGCCTTAAAGCATCTTCACAGATTTACTGTATCTTCTGATTTTTATTCCTGTACTTTGTTTTAGCAGAAGGCATTCAGTATAGTCATCTAAAAAATTACTGAGATCATTGCTATAAATTTGGATAATATATTCATATCCATCATAATTTACCATAGTATTTTTTTAGAACTCGAACTGTATGTGTTTATATGGTTGTGCTTGTGCAGGCAGAGTGATGTGAATGTACACGTACTGAAGAAGACCTGCTGCTGTTGTTTGTAGTTTTCATCATCAGAGTTTTGAAGTGGGAAATGTAGGGATATAAATGTTTGCTAATCTTTTAAAAGTTGAGTGGATACCGAAAATGTGCAAGTGTGTAAATTTATATTCATGTAATGTAATACATTGGTGTGTCTTATATTCATGTTACCTAACACTTAAAAAACAAGGAAGTTTTGTACTTTAGCACTTTCTTTGATGTGTACTGTAAAAAATCATCTACATGTAAAGTACTGTATTAATAATCATTACTTGCCTTGTAATGTTTGAAATGATGCTACATTTAGAAATGGTAATTATGTTTTTAGAGTGTATGCATGTCCATGGTTGGGTCCCAGTATAATAAGAAAATTATAAGAAATATGGTGCTACGTTATATTATATAAAGGTGCTTCTATGGACCCCCAGCTGAATGCATGCAAAGGTGAAGTATAAAAAGTAGATAAAAGAAAATTGATGTCCTATTGCTGTTCTCAAATAGTGCTGCTTCCCAAAGATGTCAGAAATTTGGAAAAATCCAACTTTCTACTTTTAAAATGCAACAGCCCTACAAAACACAATCCAATCTCATGTTTACATACAGAAATGTGACAGCTATTCAATGTTCTCTGCAAACATGAGCACACAGTGTTATTTCCACTCCTCCAAACCCATAGAGTGAATTAGAGATAATTAGGGTGTGGCATTTTAACTTGGACAGAGAAAGTTTCAATGTTGCCCATGTTCTTCCCTATTGTTTTTCCTCCAAACTTAATCACCAGAATACCTGGAGTATAGGAAAATTTCAACTTTTTAATGCATAGTATTTCTGAAATGTGATGTATGTGCATCACCTGCATCAGGAACACATATCTTAGGTTATCATAAATGGTGCAGTTTAACTGTAAATAATAAAATCACCCTCGAGCCCTTGGATAAACCAGAACCAGAGTCAGTCTGATGAAGGGGTTGTTATCCAAGAGTATCTTGAACTTAGAGGCACTCCATTGTTAGATGGTCTATGTTTTTTTTTCTCTTTCTTTTTGTTTTGTTTCTGTTTTTTAAACAAAAAAACAGTCATGTCTATTTACAGTTACGCTGCCCTTGTGACAAAGTCTAAAAGATCTACAGACAGACAATCTAACATAATTTTGTAGTCTTATTTCTTCCAGTGTTTATTTATTGAATAATTTATCATGTAGCAGTTTTTGGACAGCAAACATCAATATAGTCTTTGACAGGTCAAAGTTGTTTGAGTTTGGAAACCTTTGTGTTGATTGTTGCTGGCAAGGAATTTGGAAAATTAAAAGGTTGTACTGATTATTGTTGTTGTTGTTGTTGTTTTTTTCCAATAAAAGATTTTACAGGATTATTAATGGTTTCAGTTTCTATTTTAAGAATCAATCCAGCACTATACCACACTGTTATAAAAAGTTTACAGTAAATTTATATTTGATCATATCTTCCCAACTTATTAAAGGCCATGCGATATTTCATACTGCTACATACTGTAATGCTGTGCATTTCACATTACACACTGTTGCAACAATCCAACGTGAACATGCAGTAGAAACATCAGCTTGCAGATTCTCCTTAGAAAACACAATCAATAGTGTGTTTTCTTTGGAGCACACACACTCTTGATAATATTGCTTCACATCAGTTGCTTCAGTGTCACATGAAATCTTGCAAATCTGCAAAAAATAGTATAGATCCCAGTAGGAGACCAAAAATGCAATCTTTGTGCTTTTTGAGAAGAGTTTGTTTTCATGAGAAAAATGTTTGCATCAAATATTTTGCACACAGAGGTTTATTTATCACTGTCAAACAAGGTTTAAATGTTTCAGTGTTTAAGAATATGACTGGAAATGGGAGTAATTTCAGCTTAAAACCAAGACTCAGTGCCACATTGACAGATAAGAATCTATAAAGTATCATGGTGTTTTTAAGTCTGTGTCAGAAGGCTGAAAAGACCAAAATACAACTCTGGGCTCAGATGCAGACTCGAAACAACTCTAGTTGATGCAAAAACTTTGAGCCATTTAGCTTTCAGAAACCAGCTTACCAATAGAGAGAGCAGCATTAATTTTGATGATATGGCAGTTATATTTGTAGTATGAAAGGTTGGAAGAGGAGATTGCTTACTTGTGAGCAGAGGCAAGCAATTTGTAGGAGGAGGTAGCCAAGTAGCTTCTCTCCTCCTGTTTTCTACTCAAAACCCCATCCCCTTAGATACGGTGTCTTCCAGACAACAAAAAACAACAACAACACTAAAATCAGCAAAAAATATGATTTAAACATAAAAAACAAAGAAAAAAATAATATAGTATTTGCAATTGCACTAAAGAGTAAAACAGTGAAATGTGGATTATTAATCATTAGGTCTCTTCTAAGTCCCCATTAATACATAAATTAATAATTTCTCAACAAATTGATTTACTTTGCCTTACAGAAACCAGGTTGAAGCACGAGGATTATGTTAGTTTAAATAAATCAACACCCCTGATTTATAGTAATTGTCAGAATCACAGACTGAGAAGGGGGTGTGACAGCAATCTTCCACTCCAGGTTATTATGCAACTAAAGCCTCACCCATCCTAACTGGAAAACTCAAAACATAATTATATAGTAACATATTTTCTCACCTGAGTATTTTTCCAGCTCAAATGAAGATCTTCCAAATTACTGCAACAACATTTCTTCTCCGGCTTGCTGTTATCTGCTTTTAACGTGTGCATTTGTGAGTTGTACATGTGTGACAAGCATCTTTCATTTGTTTCCTTCTTTTTCCGAGAAGCCATAGCGTCCAAAGTCATATGCAGTGAGGATGTAACACTGTTAACAAGATAATGGACCTATGTGGGATTAAAGTTTAGCTAGCTGCTCTGCATTGGATGAAGGAATCCCTTCCTAAAGCATAGTTACAGACCTGGTTCAGTCCAGTGTTCATTGTTGCTTAAGGATTTATTCTAAAATAAAATGAGTAGTCAGACAAAATACTGTTAAATGTTCAGTCTCTATTCTATATGGTAAAGGTACTGGTCACTCCCAGTGAAAATCATAGCATTTTCAGCTCTGCCACCTCCAGCTTGGGCTCCTTTCTTGTCGTTAGTGCCCCTGTCTTCAAACTATACATCATATCAGGTCTCACTATCATCTTGTAAACATTCCCTTTCATTTTTGCTGCTAATTCTTAACCTTCTGTCACAAATTAGACTTCAGCATTTGTCTCTGTCCACTCCACTACAATATACTCTTCATGACTTCTTTTGTCTGTTGCTTTGGATGGTTGACCCACGCTATTTAAACTGATTCAGGTGTGTCGACCCAGGGTGAGATCTAAAACCTGCAGGCCCTTGAGGCCTGGAGTTGGCCAAGCCTGCTCTAGATTCTACTGTCTGCTGCCCCCCTACTGGACAGCTCCGTACCTCCAAAAATGAGATGCTATACCTGTGGTATGTCATCTGGGCTAACCACCTTTCCAGCTGCTCTTATTTCAACCTTAATCCTTGGCACTTTTTTTAACATTCAGTTCTACTTCCTAGGTCTAATTATTGGTGATTTGTTTTATATGTCCTCCCACCTGTTGTCTGTTGCCTTGTTATCCTCCGTGTTTATATTGTCAACTCTGCCCCTTGTCCTTTTTTTTGTCCTGCCTCATGATCGTGTCTTCTGTCTCAGTTTTCTTCCTTTAACATTTGTCATTTTTGGTTTATCTGTTCCTCTCTGGGGCTGTAACCAGGAAGCAGATTCCACATTGAATTGATTGAACTTACTCTGATCAGCTGTTCTGGAACAGAAAACAGTGATGGGTACAGGATGCTCATGGAGTGTGTGGCGCATTGCCTTTATTGTGTTGAGACTGTGTTGACATGTTGATTAATGGCTCATTTATTCCGATTTTTTCATACCCAATACAATTAATATACAGTATGTCAAATGATGTAAAATGCAGAATTTACAAAAAACATGTTTGCAAAGAAGTATAACTAAAAAAGTAAGAGAAAATCAAAGCGCAAGTTTTGTTTCTAGGAAATAAGTGCTTGTGACATTGGGCATACTTGTGTATGTGAGGGGAAAATGCAGGGTTAAATTACCCCAGACTGGAGAAAATGTCCCCAATTTATCTTTTCATTGTACAGCGGGTGATGGCGAGCTCCTCTCAGCATGAATACAACTATGTTGAAACTTGCACTTCCCAATAAACACAATTCTCACCGCTGTACGACACATCAGCTGAATAGGTCACGTGATTTTTCTTACAGTTACACACCCACCTATACAGGGTTTTGCTCTTTATGCTTGATGCATGCACTCATCACTATGAAGCTTAGCGTTGCCAACCTCAAAGTTAACCAGGAGCGGATCTACATAGGTTTTCTGAGGGTGGCATGGAAATCAAATGGGGTGGCCATTTGTCATTTTACACATATGCAGGTGTTACAGTCTGTAATATGCATTAGAAAAGTAAAGGCACACACAAGCACGCACGCACACACACACACACACGCACACACACACATATACCAATAAAGCCACCTCTTAGTTTACCTTCTCTGTTTCCGAGTCTTGCATGTGGGTCCTACTCCACCTGCCACACAGAGAGCCTTGACAGCTTTCCACTATCCCGCCTTCTCTATCTTCTTATTCTTAATCATTCTAACCTGATGCACAGCCTTTCCATCTCCATTGCTCTTTCTAGTAAATCTGTAAAAGTCCTTTTCCATTTACCATGTAGTTTCCTGGGGCAGTGTCAAAATGAGACATTTTCCTGGCCTCAGACCAATCTGACCAAAATCAAGTGCTAAATTTCAAGTTCTGTTGCGACAGCAATTATTTGCAGTCACTGGCCATTAACTTCTAAAGAGTTGTCATGCTCAAACCTTAAATGGCCCAGTTCTCATAGACAATAACTGGAAGCAATACAGACTGAAGCACATGAAAGTTTGAGTTGCTTGATATTATTTATTAAACTGAGAATCAGATTTAATTACTCATTACACCTTCACCCAACTGATGGTACCTGAATGCTGGGCATAACCAGGCTTGGCAAACTGTTTGGAAAATTTATAAGCAAACATTAAATGGTTTATGTCGCATCAGAAGTCCAGAAACGTGGTGCACCACGGTAGAAAATATGTGGCGACCCCTAACGGTAGAAGAAGAAGAGGAAGGTGGAGGGCGGCATAGCGTTCGTCCGGCCTAAATACACACGAAGAAGAAGAGGAACAGGAAGAAAACCAACACATCGTCACTAAACCCAGTTGGAAGACTGCTGAGTATTTGTAAATTAAGTTCTTCTTCCTCTACGCCGTTGCTCGGCTCATTAGTCGTGTATAATTATTAATTAATTATTATTTCTTTTCGGAATAATATTTAGCTGATGTCACCGGTGGTATTAGACTTAAAAATGAATAACAACTGTGTTGATATTTGATTTCACTTCAACTTTCGAGGTGAAACAATAGCAGAGACAGCAGAACTGAGATGAGCTGAAGACCCGAGGAGAGGACACTTCACTGCAGACTGTGAGTTCTACAAAGAAGCCTGCAAGCCTAGCATCACATCTTTTTTAAAAAAAAGAGATTTTTAGATACGAAACGTTGCCATTCAACTACCAGCCTTTGTTGTACACTCAGCAGGTTCTCTCGTTAAGGTGTTTAAAGTGTCTGAGCTTTACTGTACGTGACTTTGAGTATAAGAATCTTTAAAATTTACGTAAAAAGTACGTATCTGTGTAGAAATATGGTTTCGGTAGGAATTCACTATGGATTATTATATCTCAGTATCGACTTGTTACTTTGTCCAGAGAAATATTTGTGTTGTCACGTGCATGGCGGAACTATGTCTATGAGGTTAAGTCGCTAAAGGCAGAACAAAAAGCTCTTCCTAAGAAAATGTGAAATAAGTGTGGTGATTTAATGTAAAACAGAAATTATACAATTCTAAAAAGCTTGAAAATTGATATTTGGTATGAAAACACATTCCAAAGCTCGTCTTTGGATGTCAGCTGCCTTTTATTCCATTCTTTTAAGACATCCTGCACTGCTTCTGTGAGGTCTGTGCTCTGGGAATACCATCAGATGGCAATATATGTGGTTCCAAGGAGACTTTATGTCCTCTAGAAGTTTATATGAATACTACTTTCTGCTGAGTTTATGAGCTCACTCACTCATTTTGTGTAAAGTAAAAATTAATTGAACCTGAAATTCGGATTCATTAACCCACAAGACCTGTTGTCACTTATTTTTCATGTGGGTTTTGTGTATGTTGGCCTTCCCGTAGGCTTTACTGAATGGCTTCTTGATAATGATCCTTCCACTGGCTCGTTCCTTGAGTTAGGTGCTTTTTTAATGGGATGATTCATAGGACAATGTTAAGTGGCTTAACAAACAACAAAAAGACATTCCTCTGAGAAAGGCCAGGTACTAGTATTGAATTAAAAGTGAGTGAAAATGCAGCCAACACCAGAAGAGAAACTTTGAAAGACTTTCAGAAAGCCTGGAGAGTTATTGCTCAAAGAACATCTGGATCATTGGAAGCAAAATATGAAGAATTGTGGAGTGGCTCAGAAGTTTTATATAGCTGTTGTATGTTGAAGCCTTGAATGGCTTTGAAGCTTCTTCCTCATTTGTCTCTTTATTCAAAAGAGAAATAAGGAAGGAGATGAGTTTCAGGTTTAAAAATTTTGTCAAATGCACAGTACTGAGATACACAACACACAGCAGATTTTAAAAAAAAAGAGCTTTAAAAGCTATGTACATATTTATACTACATCAGTTGTATGTGCAGCAGACAGCAGTTGGTGTTCAAGACAGCTGTGAGAATGCGATTGAGTGTGCAGGAATGTAGATTGAGGTAATCTGAGGTTATAAACTCCTGTCATGTGTTTTGGAGTCTAATGGCATTGAGTTCTTTTGTTTACAGGTCCTAGATTTCACACTTCTATACCTGCAGCCTCAGGGTAGAAGTGTGAACAGACTTTGTCGAGGGTTGTGTGGGTTTTTTGATAGTTGATCCTCTGCAGAGAGGGCAGTGGATTCCTAATGACCTTTACAGCAATCTTCACTCTACAGGCGTTTGCAGTTCATAGCATTGGCAATGCTGTGCTGCAGCAGATTCACGCTCTTGCGGGTACTCGGCTTTCAAAGCTTTAAAATTAAGACTTTTGACAGCCCAAAGGAAGAGGGGTCCTAATGGGACTAGCTACTGTGTTAAGCCAAGTTACATCCTTGCAGCAACATGAGCCTTGCTTAAAACCGTTTTTTTTTGACAGTTGTGAAAATGACGTTTGCCAAATGAACTATCAATAGTTATTTTTTGCACTGGATTACTTTAATACGGGTTAATTTTTACAAAATGGTGAAGTAAGCACATCTGGAATATAAACCCACACATTCAAAAATTACCTTGAAAAATGTTGATCTGCACACAATTAAACAAACAATTGTACTAAACAATATCTTATGTTTGCTGTGGTTGTATGTGTTTAGATTTTGTAACATGTATGCTTCCAGTTAGGTGACACCTGTTGAGAAGCTAGAGCTGCAAGTCAGTAGAATCATGGAGGATGACTCCAGGCCTTTGCTGAGTTCAGAGCAGACTGGAGAGGACTACTTGCAAAGAGACTCCACAAATTCGCTAGACTTGAGAACTAAAAGGTAAATGCTGTGCTAATCAGTACAAAGTATGAATCAGTTTCTCTCCTGCCTGTCACATGCCATAGGTTCATGTTGTTCATTTCATTGCTAGATAATAAACAAGGTGCTTTATTACCTTGACTTCTTGGAATTCACTTAGCAAGCAAATACTAAGATGTTAGTTGTGAGATGTGTGAGTACTTCATTTTCCTAGCACCATTTCCTGTGTTAGTGAGTTTTAATCCAGTTCACACAATGATTAGAACCTCTCAAATCTCAAATATTCATGCTTTAATGCATGAATTTTCTTAGTCAAGCTACAGTGTGTCACAAAAGTGAGTACACCCCTCACATTTTTGTTGAAATTTTATTATGTCTTTTCATGGGACAACATTGGCAATAAGACACTTTGATACAATGTAAATTAGTCAGTGTACAGCTTGTATAACAGTGTAAAAATGCTGACACCTAAAAATAACTCAACATACAGCCATTAATGTCTAAACTGCTGGCAACAAAAGGGAGTACACCCCTAAGTGAAAATGTCCAAACTGTCTCCAAAGTGTCAATATTTTGTGTGGCAACCATTATTTTCCAACACTGCCTTAACTCTGGGCATGGAGTTCACTAGAGCTTCACAGGGTCCCACTAGATTCCTCTTGCACTCCTCCATGATGACATCATGGAGCTGGTGGATGCTTGGCCAGCCAAGTGCCTTTACCCTGAGTTTATATAGCAAGGCACTGGTCTTTTTGGAGGTGTGTTTGGGGTTGTTATCATATTGGAACACTGTCCTATGGCCCAGTTTCTGAAGGGATGGGATCATGCTCTGCTTCAGTATGTCACAGGACATGTTGGCATTCATAGTTACCTCAATTTACTGTAGCCCCCCAGTGCCAGCAGCACTCATGCAGCCCCAAACAATGACATCCCACGTGCACTCAACTTCTTTGGTCGACAATAGCGAGGTTGTTCTGAATGGAACCTGTTCCGTCAAACTACTGTATGGTCTTGACCAGTATGCTGCAGCTCAGTTTCAGGGTGTTGGCAATATTCTTATAGCCTAGGCCATCTTTATGTAGAGTAACAATTCTTTTTTTCAGATCCTCATAGAATTCTTTGCCATGATGTGCCTTGTTAGACTTCCAGTGACCAGTATGAGAGAGTGTGAGTGCACTTAGGGGTGTACTCACTTTTGTTGCCAGAGGTTTATTCAATAATGAAGGTGTCTTGAGTTATTTAGAGAGGACAGCAAGTTTACACTGTTTCAAGCTGTGCACTGACTACTTTACATTGTATCAAAGTGCCATATCTTCAATGTTGTCCCATGAAAAGATATAACAAAATATTTACAAAAATGTGGGGTGTGTATTCACTTTTGTGTGAAACTGTTTATAAGGCCTCATCTGATTGTAACATATTATACTTTAAATAATATAAAAAATGTAAATTGTGCAAATCCTTACTGTATGCAGTGAAATCAAAGAAGTTATGTGTTTTTACGTGACTTGAAAAATGCATGATTTTTATTGACATCTTCCAGGCCTTTCCATGTGGAACGCAAGAACATTATAAATGATGGCCCTCAAGAGACAGTATCTGCGGAGGCTGCTGTACTCAACAGCAGATTACACTACTACAGCAGACTCATGGGGTCTTCTGATCGACAATTGGTAAGTCGAGTTTATTGTCACAACCATGAATGCATCACAACCATAGCTTCTGGGCAAAAAATTTGCCAAGAGCAAACCACTTAAAAACCCCCAAAACAAAACACAGTAGCAACATAAAGCTTATAACATGTTTTGACCAACAGATTGGTGACAAATTCAATATTATTAAATACAATTTTAAAAGCATTTATTCATTGCATGGCTTTAATCCAAAAAAACTGCATTTTGGCATGAAAGCCTTTAGAAAGCCTTGATTATTCTTTGTTGTAGACACAGGCATGGAGAGCTGGTGACCGCGTGATGTAGTAGGGATTCCTAATTTAAAGTTTTCATGGATGAGTATGTAGTCACAAAAAACTGACTGGCACATAGACACATATAAGAATCCTTGTATTCACTGTCTAACAGAAATTGAAATAAAAACTTCAGGAAGTTAAAGAAAATTCACATAAATGCTAGTGGTTTTCCAACAATGGCAAACGTGTTAATCCAAAATGGTGTTAACACATTTGCCCAAAACATTTATGAAATTAACTTGAAATAACTTGTGTAATTTTAATACTAGCTATTAGTTCCTCCATACAGCCCTAATTTTGAGCACTGTCACCGTGGAAGAGATTACTCCTATCTGCATAAAATTATAGATTACCTTTAGCATCTAGCTGTACAAAAGGGCACTGAGTGTAAGCAAAGTTGTTTTTCTTTGGAAGACACAGGTAATGCCATATACTGTGTTACGCTTCTAAAAGAGCTCAGTAAATATGTTTTCATTGTACTTAGCGGTCTGATTTTTTTTCTAGCAAGTAACAGTATTTTGTAGCTGAAATATCCATCCATTTATCAATCTTATACAAATTAGGGCCACAGGGCACTGAAGCTTATCCCAGCTGCCATAAGAGACAGGGTATATATACTCTGGACAGGTCACCAGTTAATAAAATGTTTTTTGAAGGCACTAGATAATCAACCTTTTGGGGTTTAATTTATGCTCATCTGGACGTAGCGTATTCAGTGGGAGAAAGGTTTCGTCACTCATCCAAGTGACTTCTTTGGTCTAAGCTGACTGCAGGTTTCCCCAACCTTATAAACAGTGTATTTGCACAATAACTTAAACCAGCCCATTTAATGAACAATATGGTGTGAGGTCAGTTCCTTGATAGTTAATATGCAAATTGTCATGACCACTGATCAAAGACCACTGATCAATTGCCATGAGTACCATTCACAGAGTTGGAGAATGGCTGCAATCACAGTATTGTAAATGGTACTCATGACCATTGATCAGTCGTCTTTGATCAATGGTCTTTGATCAGTGATCGATCTCAGGCTATATAAATTGGTATTATGGACTGTAATAATTTATATTACTTGAAAGAAGTCCTAAGTTTAAGCTGATAACCTTAACTAATGCTTTTAAAGTTCCAAATTTTTGGAAGGAAGCCATGATAGATCAATAGGGCATGTAACATGTCAGAATGTATTGGAAAATCCAGTTGGCTAAATCCACAAAAAGCTGCCTCAGAGCCATAGAGGCAGTACAGGTCAATTGATCACATAGCCTGTCCAAAAAGAAAACAGATCTGTAAAAACTACCAGAGCTCAGAGTACAAAGCTACTTGTTCATTTTGAGGTGAGTCATTTTTCCTGCTGCACTGCTACATCAGATCTTGGGATTCTCCCACCTGCCAAGATCCACTTTAAGCCCTGGTTGTCCCATGCAGTGCACCTGTGTCAAAGCATCTGTATTGTTGTTTCTCTTGCCATCTGTTTTTATTTTTACTTAAAATAATTTTAATTTGCCTTTCTATTGCAATTATGTTTCCATCCACTGGATATGTTAGCACATAGTTGCTTTTCATTTCATGAATTCTCACAGAAAAAAAAAGTTATTGCTACATGGTTATAACTTCAGATTCTAAGGGGCGATCGTGGCTCAAGAGTTGGGAGTTCATCTTGTAATCGGAAGGTTGCCGGTTCGAGCCCTGGCTTGGACAGTCTCGGTCGTTGTGTCCTTGGGCAAGACACTTCACCCGTTGCCTACTGGTGGTGGTCAGAGGGCCCAGTGGCGCCAGTGTCCGGCAGCCTCGCCTCTGTCAGTGCGCCCCAGGGTGGCTGTGGCTACAATGTAGCTTGCCATCACCAGTGTGTGAATGTGTGTGTGAATGGGTGGATGACTGGATATGTAAAGCGCTTTGGGGTCCTTAGGGACTAGTAAGGCGCTATATAAATACAGGCCATAAGGGGTTATCAGCTACCTCCTAATCTTCTTCTTTTCAAAGTTTTGTAGTAACACTGAATTACAAACTGAAGATCTGAAAATGAAGCAAACCTACCTTAATAGGGGGAATGCTATTAAAGTTATCTTTGTAATTCTAAGACGTCATGACATGCACTTTTCTGAAATCTTTACCTTCACCTCTCCATTTTTCCTCCCTAGAGTCCTCCAGATCACGTGATTCCCCAGCCAGATGAGATCTACATCTATAGTCCACTGGGAACAGCTTTCAAGGTCCCAGGCAGTGATCATACCTCTAAAAACCCCAGTATCATCACCATGTAAGCCCTAGCAGTAGTAAAATGTGAAATCCACTGCACAAAGCATGTGAAAGCTACATGCTTTCTTTGTACTTAACTGGATGCATTTAACTGCTTTGATTTATTTATTTATTTTTCTTGTCCCAGATTTGCTATATGGAACACAATGATGGGCACATCTATACTCAGCATGCCTTGGGGTATAAAGCAGGTGATGTGATTCAGTTTACATACTTGATGTTTTCAGCTCATTCAAAACCACACCTAAAATCACATTAAAAACAAAAAAAACAACAAAAAAAACCTTTGTTTGAGAACTTTGTTCAAATAAAGGTTAGTGTAGAGGCCAAAAGCTCAAAATAAATATACAATTTTGACTTTATTTCAGGCTGGTTTCACCCTTGGAATCTTCATTGTCATCTTCATAGGCCTGCTGATGCTGTATTGTTGTTATATTGTCCTCAAATCACCAAAGTCAATACGTAAGTAATTTTTACAAACTAGGTTTGGGATTAATAGACCAATACTAACAGCTTTCAAAAAGTTTACAATAGTACCTAGTTCACAATGGCTTGTTTCAGATCTCAAATGCTAGAAAAATATTTTTCATTCCATATTAGTATGCAAAATTAAGGCTAATGGCAAATTCTCAACATACACATTGTATAGGGTTCTTTGTGAGAGAGCAGTTATGTTTTTTGTTGTTAGCATTTCTTTAATATGTTGTCATTCACTTTAGCATAACTGATTAATTATGCTCTTTATAATTTGCAGGCCAGAAAGACAATTATACCCATAAATTTAAAAAATAGAGTACCTGTTTATACTTAAAATTAAATGTTTTTCCCCTCTTATTCTCTGCCCAACACTTTTTTCCAGTGTCTGCATCATAAAGATTTTACAGAATGTTTTGTTCCAGTATCATTCAGAACCTGATCTATAGAGCAATTTATTCCCCAAAATGCATGATGAAAACTAATGTATTTATTGGGATTTATCAGAAGTTGCAGTTTATGAAGACAAGTCTGTCTTCTGCAAAGTGTTACATTTTTGGGTGATCACTGTACAGGAATGTCACTGCTGTATTTGCTCTGTTTAATATCAGTCAGAGCCTGATCTATGGAGTATTCCTTACTACTGTAGTTTAAAAGCTTTTACACTCCGTGACCTGAAGACAGCAGCAACAGCTTTCATCTTACCTACTTATAATGTTTCAAACCTTTACTGAAGTCTGCTCTTAGCAGGTGGACATGGAATATGCTGACTGTATCAGCGAGTCAAAGAAATTCCATCAATTTAACTTGAAAAGCTCTTTGCTTGCTTTGTACATATATCTAGGATATTTCCTCCTGAGTGAAATTGATAACTAGATGAAATGAGAGATTAAAAAAAAAAAAAAAGTGTATTTGTATAAATATGAGTTAACTACTTGTTACATGCGAATATGCAGTGTTGTTAATACATCTAAACACTTGCTTTTAGATCATGGTTGCACCGGTATATTTTTGGCATAGTTACAAGAAGTTATTGTTAAGACAGAAGGTACAGAACAAATGAATTCAGCCTAAATAAAATGGTGAAGCTTAACACTGAACTTATCGAACATTATTCCTGAATCAAAAAAACAATTTATGCTGCTGCATTTACTAAATGACTTTGCAAAAGAATGTTAGCTCATAAAGTTCACGTTTGTCACCACTGTGTACTATGGAAAAGCTTTTGTGATATATTAATGTCATATTTGGGAACCAAGTATTTACCTCTGTAATTATTCTTTGTGCTCTCCTAGCCTGTGTGGACACATCAGACTGGGAATTCCCTGATGTCTGTCAGTACTATTTTGGAAAAGTTGGTCAGTGGTCCAGCTTGATGTTCTCAATGGTGTCACTTGTTGGAGCTATGGTAGTCTACTGGGTACTCATGTCCAACTTCCTCTTCAACACTGGGCAGTTTATTTACAGTAAGAAACAATGGTTTTATCTGCAAAAGAGTGGAATTATGTCATTCTATACTATTGTTTGACATGTTAATCCTTGTTTATGTTACCATATGTGCAGCACAGTGACTTCAGAAACATTTTAAGCAAAAACAAAACTCACAGCTCTGCAAGCTTTAATTAACTTTAATTAATATGACACATAGTGGGCCTGATGTTTGTAATAACTTTTTTTTTTCGCTGAGGTTAAGCCATTGGATGATCTAAAAGATATTGTTACATTATTTTTCAATTTCTGTTTAAATACACAGAAGTTACCACTCAAGGCAAGAAACACTGAGAAGATCTCTGAAATTTGCACAGAAGACATTTGCATTACACAAAGACATTGTGCAGAAAGATGTAAATTCATTATTTGCTTTATCAAGCTTTTGGCTTTTGCAAGAAGGCTCGTTTCTCTTAACCGATGGCTTCCTCTTCTCTGTCCATAGACCATGTTCACAATATCAATGTGTCAGATTCAGAGTTGGAAACCAATGGCTCAGAAAAAGGTAAGTCACTTGCTGTATGCAAAGTTTCAGCTTTATCATATACCTTTCAAAAAAGGTTATAAATTCCAAGTAAATAATTCACATCCAGGGAATCACAAAGTTACTGCTTTGTAAAGAGGACATAGACCACCTGCATACTAAATATTGTAAAAGTTAAAGTTTTTTGGCCCATATTTCCAGTCTGTTTTCAGATTTTTATTAAAGTTAGAATTAGTTTTAGAATAAAAGTCTGGGAATGTCTGATGGTTAAATCTAGAGGCAAAATGTTTGAAATGAAATAATATTAGTGAACCTCCTCACAAAGACCACCAAACAGACAGCGGTTAGGCAAAAAGCAAAAGGAGACTGGAAAAGCATGTGACTGAAAACAAAGATGTACTTTATGACTTTGATCTGGTGCATTTTATAATTTTGTGTTACCCAGTTAATTAACAGTGTTTGCTGATATTCTGTTAATTTGTTCACCAGTCATCTGCCCTTACCCAAATACTAACCCTGGAGGGAACAACACCATCAGCACCCTTTTCCTCAGTGACAATGGAAATATGTCCGATGTGAACCCTTTTGAACGCTACTGGAGTAAAACCAACACTGTCCCCTTCTATCTCATCATTCTGCTTCTTCCACTGCTCTGCTTCCGCTCAGCGTCCTTCTTTGCAAGATTCACTTTCCTGGGTAAGACATCAAGAGGTTGACTGGAGCCACAGCGACCCCACCCTGGGTGGGAATGTATCAGGATTATCCAGATGGAAAAAAAAAACGCTTTCAGTTTTTTCAGCATTGTCCACTCATTTATCTTTCAATCCCTGGCTGCTCCAGTCTGCATGCCAAAATATCCTTGAGCAAGATAAGCCCAGGTTGCTCTTCAATGCAGCCATCGAAATGTGAGGATGTGTATGAATGTTAGATAGAAAGTACCGAAGCTTAGAAGAAAACTTCTATGAGTGGGGGAGGCATATTGTAGCATAAAGCACTTTAAGTGCTCGAGTAGAGTATAAAAGCGCTACATAAGAACCGTTCTATTTACCAACGGCAGTCGCATTGTTTTAGATTAGTCAGAAAACTTGGGCTTCGTATATAGAGGGTACTGGAATTTCTTTACAATGCACTGTTGGCATTTGATTAAAAAGGGGCCAGCATAGAAATGTATTCTTTTTGTCACATCATTTTGACTGAAGGCTCGAAAAAATGGCTAGATCCTTTTCTTTGTAGACATGGAGTTAAGACTGGTGTCTTCTCATTAAGAATTTCACATTTGCTCAAAGATGAATGAGTGGTGAAGTGCAATACTGATCATGGTTTTCCTTTATTTAACATTTGTACTTAGTTAAATAAGCATACTCTAATGTAGAGTAGAGATACGTCAATTCATTGTTAACTGTGGGGCTTGATTAATCTGCTTTCTGTGTTGCATCAGCAATTCATCCATTAATGTATTGATGTCATTCATCCATGTTGTACAGGCACCATATCAGTGGTCTACCTGATTGTTTTGGTCACTGTCAAAGCTGTCCGCCTAGGCTTTCACCTGGAATTCCACTGGTTTGACAAAACAGAATTCTATGTTCCAGGTAAAACTGGTGTTAATGCTTCTTTGAGTGTCTTTCAACAGGAATGTAGATGTATATGTAGATATTGGTAATAACCGAAAGAAATGACACCAAAGATGTCCATAAATTGTGTAATAATATGAAATAACACAGGGAAAAAGCACATGAAGAAAGGGAGGTGCAAAAAGTCATGACACCAGCTGAAAATCTAAATATTATATTATTGAGGTGCAAAACGGAGGTCCATTGGCTGTACACCCATGGAGCCATGTAATAAGGCATATTATGACCACTGACAGAGCAAGTGAACATTTTATCTTCAAAGCTGATATGTAAGAAGCAGAAAAAAAGGGAAAATGTAAGGATTTTGACAAGATTTGATGAGGGCCAAATTGTGATGGCTGCATGACTTGGTCAGAGCATCTCCAAAACGGCATCTTTTGTGGAGGTGTTGTTGGTCTGCAGTAATCAGTATTTATCAAAAGTGGCCCAGTGGTGAACGAGTGACAGGATCATGGGCAGCTAAGGTTCACTAGTGCTAAGGGGAGGGATGGCTGGCCCATGTGGTTTGATCCAACAGTTGAGCTACTGTTGCTCTAATTGCTCAATAATGTAATGCTAGTTCTGATAAAAAAGGTGTTAGAATACGCAGTACATTGCAGTTTTCTGCATATGGGCCATATCCTCAGATCAGCCAGAGTGCACATACTGACACCTGTCCACTGCCAAAAGTGCCAAGAATGGGCATGTGAGATTGAGAACTAGGACATGGAGCACTGGTAGGGGGTGCCCTGATCTGAGGAATCATGTTTTTTTTGATGTGGATGGCCGGGTACATGTGCGTTGCTTCATTCTGCCACCAGGATGAACTATGGGCAGGAGGTAAACCAGCAGAGGCAGTGTGATGGTTTGGCTGATGTTCTGCTGGAAAACCTTGGGTCTTGCCATCCATGTGGATGTTACTTTAATACATACCACCTACCTAAGCATTGTAGAACATGCGTACCCTTTCATAAAAACTATATTCCTTGATTACTGCGGTGCTTTCAGCAGGACAATGTGCGTTGTCACAAAGCTAAAATGTTTCAGGAATGTTTGAGGAGAACAACAAGAAGTTTGAGGTGTTGACTTGGTTTCCAAATTCCCCAGATCTTAATTTATTCAAGTATCTGTGTGATGTGTTGAACAACCAAGTCCGATCCATGAAGGCCCCACATTGTAATTTGCAGCAGTTGAAAAATCTGTTGCTAACATCTTGGTGCTAAATAACACAGCACACTTTCAGGGGTCTTGTGGAGTCCATGCCTTGATGGGTGAGGGCTGTTTTGAAAGCATAAGGCAGATCAACACAATATTAGGCAGATGGTTATGTTATGCCTGATGTGTGTGTGTCTGTGTGTGTTCTCAGTTTCTTTACATTAAAGAATGTATCTATGTTTTAATTATGATCTTTCAGAGTTCAGATTGCTCTTCCCTCAGCTCACTGGTGTTCTCACTCTGGCCTTCTTCATTCACAACTGCATCATCACATTAATGAAGAACAACAAGGACCAAAAGAACAATGTGAGTGTTATTTATCCATGTTCTTCCAAATATTAGTACTCTTCAAATCTGTTTTTTGCTAAGTAAATTTAGATGACACAATTCAGTATCAAAAGCTTTAATTCTGATGCATCTAAGGTAAATTTGGTATGTTTTCAGGTGCGTGACCTGTCTGTGGCTTATCTTTTAGTGGGGCTAACCTACCTTTATGTTGGAGTGTTGATCTTTGCTGCTTTTCCCTCTCCTCCACTTTTTAAAGACTGCATTCAGCCAGTAAGATTTTCACTTTATTGTTATTTTTAAATAATTTTTATGTATGCATTTTTTTTCACCGTATGAAAAATGCTCATATTTTCCCTATATCCATTACCACTTAAAGATGCAAGTAAACCCTTCGATTTAATAACCGATTAAATGTCTTTTGGCAGCAGCAATCTCAGAAAGTGTATTCAGGTAGCTGTGGTTCAGTACAGTGCACTACATTTAGGAAGACTATTCTTCCCTGAAATGAGTCAGTGGAAGCAGATGTTTACCATCTGTGATGTATCTGGGTAAAGGGGCCTGTTATTTTCATTGCACACCATCTACATTGGGTTATCCCTGAGCAGGGCAAAAGATGGATTGTCTTTGTTGGAAGTGAGTTTATCATAGCTTTGCTATAGCATTGAAAGGTGTTGATCTGCTGTGTTGTTAAGTCTTTTGAGATATAGCTGGTAAAGGTAGATCATTTCTACACTAATAAACTGGGCTCAGTGGTTAACATGGTTACTACTGGACAATTTTGAAAATGTAGTCACTGTTAACAATCTATACCCATCCTTTACACCACGTTTTTACCTAAGGCAATGTCACCATGTTTGACTACAGCTGTCACACAGTAGACCTTGAACTACTGTATTACAGCTGTAGTAGTTCAAGGTTGAGAACTGGTTTGCGTTGCTACGCTGAGCTTACAGAGGCAACAGAGCAGAACAAAATTTCCAGTTGTAGTAACAGTCCATCCATGGGAGGACTCCTTAAATTGCTCCAATATGTATTTAAAATAA